>NC_139220.1:11841705-12052671 GCF_055691185.1 Crinia signifera
TTTAACTCTTTCTGCACACGTTACATCTGCCTCGTCTGCAGTGCAGCCCGGTTTTGTCCATTAGCAAACCAAACGTGCGTTGCGAGTGAACCGGATTCTCCCCTCAAGTTCTCCTACAAAAGGAACACAAAGCTGGTCACGTATCAGAGGGACATAGGCCATTAACTCTAAACCTGTAAATGAATGATTACACACACTGCAGAGCGTTGCGGTTCTGCTTCTGCCAGCCAGTTATATGATCACGTGCCCCGGGCATTTCCTGTATGCCGCACCGTTCCCACGTGCGGTCTGACGCCACGGAAGGACGCTCATTCATCCTGACATTTTCAGGCGACTTACAGACACGGTCAGGTCCAAGCAGCTTATTACGTGCCGTGTCCCTCCTTCCTCACGGATCAGACTTAATTCCTCCAGACGAGCCATCTGCCACCACGTGCTCCACGAAAACCTGCCGTTAATTGACCACTGCACTTAATTAGAAAGAGATACACCAGGAAACAAACGCTTGCCGGCATCAGGCGGGAATCCTGGGAAAGTATTTTGGAAGAAGGCGTTCTGGCGCGGACCGGTGGTGTACTCGGTGCGAGGGCCTGGCGGCATCTGCTTGGCCAAACAAACAGGAGAATTCTGAAGACCGGCTCTGGGTGACATTGCAGCGATATCTCCGGGTTACTACAAACAAGGCAGCAACACTGATAGGGAAGGGGGGGGGGGGGGGGGGGGGGGGGGGGGGGGGAGGGGGGGGAGGATCGGCCACTTCACACAAGACCCTCATCTCCCAGCAGCTCAACTACCTGTCACAGGGGAGATGACCCAGCAGGGAACACTTGTGTGTCACTAAGAGGTGTAGGGCCACTTCCCAGGGGCACCTTAATCTTGTATGGAGCAGTAAGGCGGCTTCTCTGTGACCTTGGCCAATGCGATACAGAAGCGCCAAGGTCACGCAATGTCTGGGACAAGTTTTCTTTTACTTTGTGGCGAATAAACCAGAGATCTTCTAACGCACTGGTCACACAGCTGACTAACACAATTCTAATGATATTCCATGGCTTGGATGGTCATAGGGCCGATAGCGTCTAGGTCGACAGTAAACCATTAAAAGTCGACAGGCACAAGGTCAACATTGGGGAAAAGTCCGATACGCAGTAGGTCAATGTAGACAATAGGTTAGGGGTTCTCAAACTCGGTCCTCCAGACCCCACACAGGTCACGTTTTCCGGGTCACCCGACAGGTGCACTCATTACTGACTGACACATTTTAAGAGACCCACAGGTGGAGCTAATTAGATCACTTGGAAAATTACAAAGAAAGAAAAATCTTGAAAAAAAAAAACACGTCTACCTTCTCATGCGTCGAACATTATCACGTCGACTGATTTCTTGCGTCAAACTTTTGTCTGTGTCAACCAGATAGCGGCTCAGATACACCTTTCGGCCAGGTGTATCCGAGCATGATACGTGCAGTATCCCGCTTTGATAAGGCAGCTGGAACACAGTTGGCCGGTAAAACATCGTATAAGACATCGTTGGAAGCAGAACGCAAATCACGAGACCCCAAGACTCATTTAATGTCATCGCTGCAAAAACGCTACTGGCTCTGGAAATTTACCTGACTAATTTGGGGACCCCGTCTAAGGAATACAAACAAAATGATAAAAGTGGGAGGGGCCAGACAATGTTTGAGTCACATGCTACCACCGAGCTCCACCCACTTTTTCAAACTTTGCCCACCCAAACTAAATCCTATGTGTTAGGGTCATACAACACCGGGCGATAAAAGGAGCAATACCGCTAATTTTAGTCCAAAGCGACCAATCAGCTTCTGTCATTCATATAGCGCTGTCTTTGAAGTTGCGCTTAGAAGCTGAGGGCAACTACTCCACTTTATCTCTCTCCAAGACTTGGAACACTCCCCCACAGGCGGAAAGGAATACTGAGTTATAGGTG
Organism: Crinia signifera; assembly: GCF_055691185.1. Classification (NCBI taxonomy): domain Eukaryota; kingdom Metazoa; phylum Chordata; class Amphibia; order Anura; family Myobatrachidae; genus Crinia; species Crinia signifera. The sequence continues at coordinate 11,843,653 of NC_139220.1, forward strand.
CAGGTGACGGGCCTGCTTGAATGGATGTGGTCTTGCCGTCCATCCTTCGCTCTTTCCCCGGGGGGTAAAAGTTCAGCGCTACCCTGTAAGTGGATCTGGATATTCCTCGGTAATGTGCTACAAGTGTCCCTGTGATGAGAGGGGAGGGTGGGAGAGGCCGGGGCCTGTGGAATGTGCAGATACTCAGATGCTTGCAGCCAAGTGGAAAGTATTTACTTCCAGCACACAAGGAGGCCTGGCGCGGCCGCGATCCCCTCTTATTATACAATGCTGCGCAATAACAGACATTTCTACACGCTGCACTTGTGGGATGTATCCTCTGGTCCCGACATTTCCTGCTCCGCTTACAATACAGTGGGCCAGATGCACTAAGCTTCAAAAGGTGATTAAGTGGAGAATGATAAAAAAAAACAGCCAATCAGCTCCTGCCTGTCATTTTTCAAACCCAGCCTGTGACATGACAGGCAGGAGCTGATTGGCTGGCTGTTTATCACTCTCTATTTTATCACTTTTTGAAGCTCGAACAAAGGTACAGTGATAACTGGTAGCAACATCCTCTGATGTCATGGTTAGGTCTAAAACATGTGATACATGTAGCGCAAGGGGTGGAACAGGCAGCACTGGTACGAGGAGCGGCATACACAGCAACGGAGAAGCGGAATACACAGCACCGAAGCAAAGGAGGAGCGGCATACACAGCACCGAAGCAACGGAGGAGCGGCAAACACAGCACCGGAACAACGGAGGAGCGGCATACACAGCATCGGAACAACGGAGGAGCGGCATACACAGCACCGGAACAACGGAGGAGCAGCATACACAGCACCGGAACAACGGAGGAGCGGCATACACAGCACCAGTACATCGGGGAGCTGAATACACAGCACCGGTACAACGGGGAGCGGAATGCACAGCGCCGGTAGAACGGGGAGTGGAATGCACAGCACCGGTACAACGAGGAGCGGAATACACAGCACCGGTACAACGAGGAGCGGAATACACAGCACCGGTACAACGAGGAGCGGAATACACAGCACCGGTACAACGAGGAGCGGAATACACAGCACCGGAACAAACTAGTGAAATACACAATCACCCTTTCTTAGAACACGCCCACGCTCGGCTAATGGAAAAATCATTCACACGTAAAGAGGATCCGAACATTGTGTCAACATGCACTGACACAGACACTTGGTCTACAGTAATAGTTGGCACATGAAAAGGAGGACATGACTTTTTCACAATTTATTTATTTCTTTGAACGGTCATACTTGATCATCAACGTAGACTCCAATAGGAAATGGTAACGTGTGCCGCGCGCAGCAGTAGCGGAGGGTATGCAGTATACTAATTGGGCATCTAAACTGGTATATGACATGTAACAACACGATATATGTGTCTGATGTGCGGAAGTGTATATAATATGGGCTAACACCAGGTAAGTGATGGGAATAGGAAGTCAGCTTGTGCTAAGAATACAGACGGAGACCAGAAATTCCGGTACAACCGGCCGCGCGGGAGCTATTCTAAGGTAACTCGCTGGTTATGCCGACGCTGCGGAATATACTTATTAATCAACGACATTGTCCAATTACATATTTTTTATCTTTCATTTAAATAGAACATGATGGGCAGCCAGAACTAATCTCCGCTGGTCTGCAATCTGGCTGCATTCTGCATTTACCAAAAACATGAATTGCATTTAAACCGCCCGCTACCCATCCCTGCGCCTCCTTATTGCCGCCTGTGACCGGTATACACTGCCTTACAATCTAGGAGGTAATTATTTATAACGTAAACTTCCCTAGATCCCTACTTTAACCTACTGACCTGTAACGACATCTCAGCCGGCCCTTAGGTCAGCGACGGCCCTCCTACCTCTTTGTCGGCCTGTTACTACCCAGTTTGTTTTATCACTGTGGTTTCCAATTGTAAAGCGCAACGGAATCTGCTGAGCTATATAAGAAACTGTAAATAAATAAGTGGCACGTCACCCCAAGTTGCTGCAAAATACTTCTGCGTTCACCCCCCAACCCTGAATCCAATGAAAGAACTGGAAGTGATATCACATCCGTCCGTGCTGCAGGGGATGCGCCGGTGACAGAGTGACAGGGGACATTTCGGGGCTGCATTGTACAGCTGGTATTGTTCTGTTTGTGACACTGTGCACAAATCGCTAGGACAGCAGCCGGACAGTAATCCAGGATTTCACTGAACTAAGAGATTCTGCCGCGGTCAGCAGCGCACGGGGTAGTAGTAGTACGTTTATTTATAGGGCGCCGCAAAGTGTCCGCAGCGCCGTACATAGCAAACAAAAAAATGACGAGGTAGCGTACAGGGTGTGTTGAAAAATACAGTATAAATGGGGGTATGGCTGGTAGAACTAAAATCAGCATCAGTTCAGAAGTAGGTGTCAAAATTGTCAAGGAGACTAAAGATGAAGTAGAGGAAGGGAAGAACAGGACAGGAGCACAGGTGAGGTAAAGAGGTAGGGTGAGTACGTGAGGAAGGAGGGCCCTACTCATAAGAGTTAACATACTAAAAATAGGTGGGTGGACGAACGAAAAACAATAGGATAAGTAGGAACGGAGGGGAACGGAGGCAGGATAAGAGGATCAAAAGAGGTTAGGAGGAGGGATAGGCTAGTCGAAAAAAGTGGGTTTTGAGGGAGCGCTTGAAGGAGGTAAGGGAATCAGAAAGCCTGATGGGTGGCGGGAGGTTGTTCCAGTGCAGGGGGGCAGCGCGAGAGAAGTCTTGGACACGGGAGTGGGAGGAGGTGATTAGGTGAGAGGTCAGTCGGCGGTCAGCGATGGAGCGAAGAGGACGGGAGGGAGTGTGGATAGAGATCAGTGAAGAGAGGTAAGGAGCGGTGGAGGAGGAGAGAGCTTTGTAGGTGGTGGTGAGGAGTTTAAAGAGAACTCGGGAAGGAATGGGGAGCCAGTGAAGAGATAGACAGAGGGGGGAGGCGGAGGTAGAGCGGCGGGAGAGGAAGATGAGCCTAGCAGCAGCGTTAAGAATGGATTGGAGAGGTGCGAGGCGGGTGAGAGGTAGCCCGGAGAGAAGGATGTTGCAGTAGTCAAGGCGGGAGATGACAAGAGAGTGAATGAGAATTTTGGTCGCGTCAGTGGAGAGGAATGGTCTGATGCGTGAGATGTTGCGTAGGTGAAAGCGGCAAGACTGTGAGAGAGCACGAATGTGGGGGGTGAAAGAGAGGGAGGAGTCAATGATGACACCAAGGCAGCGCGTTTGGTCGGTGGAGGTGATCTCGGTTTCACCAATACTGATGGAGATAGTGGGAGAAGAGGGGATGTTCGGGGGATGGAAGATTAGAAGTTCAGTTTTAGCCATGTTTAGCTTCAGGAAGCGTTGGGTCATCCAGGCTGAGATGGCTGTGAGGCATTCAGAGACCTTGGACAGGAGTGATGGGGATAGATCGGGGGAAGAGAGATAGATTAGGGTATCATCAGCATAAAGGTGGTAATGAAAACCATAGGAGCTGATGAGAGTGCCCAGAGAGGTGGTGTAGAGAGAGAAGAGGAGAGGGCCAAGGACAGACCCTTGGGGAACACCGACTGGCTGCGGGGTAGTAGGAGAGGAGGAGCTCGGAGTGGAGACGGAGAAGGAGCGATCGGAGAGGTATGAGGTGAACCAGGAGAATACCGTGCCAGTGATGCCAAAGGAGCGGAGTGTGTTGAGCAGGAGAGGGTGGTCAACAGTGTCAAAGGCAGCTGACAGATCAAGCTGGATGAGGATAGAGAAGAGGCCTTTGGATTTAGCCGATATTAGATCGTTAGTGACTTTGGTCAGGGCAGTTTCAGTGGAATGTAAAGGGCGGAACCCGGATTGGAGGGGGTCGAGAATGGAGTTAGCAGTAAGGTGGTTTAGGAGACGATTATAGGTCAGACGTTCTAGGAGTTTGGAGGCAAAAGGGAGGAGGGAGATGGGCCTGTAGTTGGATGGGGAGTTGGGGTCCAGATTTGTTTTTTTGAGAATTGGGGAGACAAGAGCGTGTTTGAAGGAGGAAGGGAAGATCCCAGAGGATAGGGAAAGATTAAACAGGTGAGCCAGGTGAGAGCAGACTGACGGACTGAGACGACGGATAATATTGGAGGGGATAGGATCAAGCGGGCAGGTGGAGGGAGAAGCGGATTGAAGGATAGAGTGGACTTCAGCAGCAGTGGTGGGGTAAAATGAGGACAGGGGTTGGAAGGAGGGGAGTGGGGATGTAGGAGGGGAGGAGGGAGAGGGTGGGGTCATGGCAGCAGTGATGGCAGTCCTGAGAGAGGAGATTTTGGTTGAAAAGTAGGTAGCAAAATCAGCGGCTACGATGGAGGACGGAAGAGCTGGAGGAGGGGGGGAGAGCAAGGAGTTGAAGGTGGCGAAGAGCCTGCGGGGATTGGATGATTGGGAAAGGATGAGGGACTTAAAGTAGGATTCCTTGGCCAGAGCAAGGGCAGAGCTGAAGGAGGAAAGAATGAATTTGAAATGGAGATAATCCGCGAGGGAGCGTGATTTCTTCCAGAAGCGCTCAGCAGTGCGAGAGCACTTTTTAAGGAATCGGGTGATAGGCGAGTGCCACGGTTGGGGGTTGGAGCATCGAAGGGGGATAGAGGATGGAGGGCAGGCAGAGTCCAATGTCGAAGATAGGGTGTCATTATAGAAGGAGGCGGCGAGGTTCGGGCAGGACATGGTGGTGATTGGGGCGAGAAGAGGACACAGCGTGTTAGAGAAGGCAGCAAGATCAAGTGTGTTGACGTTATGCCGTGAGACAATGCGCTTGGGAGGGGGAGGGGGAGAGGGGGAAGCAGTGAGGGAGAAGGAGATGAGGTGATGGTCAGAAAGAGGAAAAGCCGAGATAGTGTAGTCAGTAAGGGAACAAGAGCGAGAGAAGACGAGATCGAGGGAGTGTCCTTGGATGTGGGTGGGAGAGGTAGTCCACTGAGATAGGCCAAGAGAGGAGCAGAGAGAGAGGAGTTTGGAGGTGCCAGGATCAGCGGGTTTATCCAAGGGGATGTTAAAGTCACCAAGAATGACAGATGGCAGGTCAGAGGAGAGGAAGTGTGGGAGCCAGGCGGCGAAGTTGTCAAGAAATTGGGAGATAGGGCCAGGGGGGCGGTAGATTGCAGCAACACGGAGGTGGTAGGGGTAGTATAGACGGATAGAGTGAGACTCAAAGGAGGAGAAAAGGAGAGAGGGTTCAGGGTGAATGACACTGTGGGTGCATGAGGCTGAGAGGAGAAAACCCACACCGCCACCTTGGCGACCATCCGGCCTGGGAGTGTGAGAGAAAGAGAGGCCACCGTGGGAGAGAGCAGCCAGAGAGACAGAATCAGAGGTGGAGAGCCAGGTCTCGGTGATAGCAAGGAGGTGGAATGCTCTAGAGATGAATAGGTCATGGATGGCAGGGAGTTTGTTGCAGATGGATCTGGCGTTCCATAGTGCACAGGAAAGAGGGGGGGTGGGTTGTGTACTTATGTGGATAAGGTTTTTGGGATTGCAGAAGCGAGGGGGGGTCGTTGGGAGGGTGGGGGTGCGGGGGCGAGTGGTCAGGATAGGTATGGGATGGGAGGGGGGAGGAGCAGTTGGAGAAAGTGAAGTTGAGAGATTAACAGCCATGAGGAACCGAAGGTGAGAGGGTAGGTTAGTGAAAGCAGACAGAGGGATTTGGGAGGACAGACAGCGTCTGTAGTAGATTTGGTAGAAAACAGAGTGAGAGAGAAGGTAACAGGCAAGGAACTGCTTCAGTTTCCAACTCACTTAAGTAATCAAGCTTCACTTTAGTCAGAAAGCTTCCCTCTCAATGAGCCCAATGGGGTAAACACACACACACCTCCCATCACGTCATTACTCAGCAAGTGACGCCAACAGACAGGACCAGGGGGGCGGGGGGGGTAATCTTGCTACCCATCCAGCAACAGCTGGAGTCCCGAATATCTGCAGGGACTCCAGGCGGACATATAAACAGGAGATATTATATCACCTCTTTTCTGGAACTAAAAAGTCATGTATAAAGCACAAGGGGTAATGTGGGGATCATTATTATATATCACTATCAACAATTATTTATTTAGCGCACACATATACGAATATTCTAAAGGTATTTGGCCATTCGCATCGATCAATGGCCCTTATTCTGGTTCGCTTGCAAAGTCAAATTCCTTCTCAAATGGACAAAACCACGTGCACGGCAGGTGGGGCAGATGTAACTTGTGCAGAGAGAATTAAGGCCCCCATACATTAGGCCGACTTGTCCTAGGGACAAGTCGGACCCAATTTACCTGCGAGCCGCCCGGCAGCTCCCCGGGAGGCTCACATACAATTTGGCACTTGATGTGCCATTTTTTACATGGGATAAATCGCATGCGATTTATCCCATGTAAAAAAAAAACCCGGGGAGCTGCAGGGCGGTGAGGAGTAGTGGGGGCGGGCAGCGGCGGCGGTGGTGGGGGCGGGCAGCCAGCGGTGGTGGGGGCGGGCGGCGGGCGCGGTGAGCGCTGCTGACCTGGCCGGGCAGTGTGCTTACACATAGCAGCAGCGGGGACGGGACGCGTAGTGGCGGCTATTCGATTTTTAAAATATTTGTCAAATGACCGGCCGCTCTCTGATTGGCCGGAGAGCTCTCAGCCAATCAGAGAGCGGCCGGTCATTTGACAAGTATTTTAAAAATATAATAGCCGCCACTGCGCTGCCCGTCCCCGCTGCTGCTATGTATGAATGGGCAGCCTGTGATTGGCTGAGCGCTCTCTCAGCCAATTGCTGACTGGCTGAGAGAGCGCTCAGCCAATCACAGGCCGCCCATTCATTGTATGGGCTTTTTTTTTTTATTCCGTACTGACAGCTCCCACCGGCTCCCCCTGCCCGGCTCTATGCCGCCTATGTCCCCCGCAGCGCCCCCAGCCCCCCCTGCTCCCTCTACCGCCGCGCCGCCCCACTAGGTCCCAAGTCGGGTGGTCGGACGTGCAGCAGGTCCGACCACCCGACGCAGATCCGATGCGCACGGGACCGCGCATCGGATCTGAGGGGACATCAAAACTAGCCGATTTTGGTCCGATTTCGGCCAGATCCGACTGATCTGGCTGAAATCTGACCAAAATCGGCTAGTGTATGGGGGCCTTTAGATTTGGGTGAGTTATTTTGTTTCTGTGCAGGGAAAATACTGGCTGCTTTATTTTTACGCTGCAATATAGATCTCACTTTGAAGTAAAACCCCACCCAAATCTAATTCTCTCTGCATAAGTTACATCTGCCCCACCTGCAGTGCAGCATGGTTTTGTCCATTGGAGAAGGAATTTGCTTTGCAAGTGAACCAGAATAAGGGCCAAGGTCCCAGATGAGCTTACACGCTATCAGGAGATGTAACAAAGTCTTGGGAGAGGTAAAGTACCAGCCAATCAGCTACTAACTGCCATATTAAAAACTTTGTTTAAAAATGTATGTATCTCGGTTTAATGTGAACCGATTCACTATGTAACTGTTCTGTCTGTTGTCATGGCGTTCTCCCCCATGCATCACAAAAAAACCCCAAACAAACATAAAAGCAAGCATTGAGTCTACAACCCAAACACCCAGGTCTATAGATACATTTCATTTCTATGTATGGCGCGTTTCAGCGAAGAAAAAACGCTGCTCGTCTGACGCACAGATCCGGTGAAGGATACGACTAAAGACTTGGAGTTTATTCAACACCACTCGCCAAGTAGTGGTCTCTCTTAGTGAGCCACTTAATGCCACCCATCTGAATTTACCGGGCATGACTCGGCTCATCACCATCCAATCACAGGCTAACCTGCTACATAGACTGTGTGACTGCGCTCACTCTGTGACATCACCATCCAATCACAGGCTAACCTGCTACATAGACTGTGTGACTGCGCTCACTCTGTGACACCACCATCCAATCACAGGCTAACCTGCTACATAGACTGTGTGACTGCGCTCGCTCTGTGACATCACCGTCCAATCACACACTAACCGGCTACATAGACTGTGTGACTGCGCTCGCTCTGTGACATCACCGTCCAATCACACACTAACCGGCTACATAGACTGTGTGACTGCGCTCACTCTGTGACATCACCGTCCAATCACAGGCTAACCTGCTACATAGACTGTGTGACTGCGCTCACTCTGTGACATCACCATCCAATCACAGGCTAACCTGCTACATAGACTGTGTGACTGCGCTCACTCTGTGACACCACCATCCAATCACAGGCTAACCTGCTACATGGACTGTGTGACTGCGCTCACTCTGTGACATCACCGTCCAATCACACACACATAGACTGCAATAATAGATGCAGCATGGGCAGTAGCGACTGGAAAGATGCGGACAATATTTCCCCTGGCCCCCACCCCTCCATTGCAGGTGGGCCCGAACTTATCAGATCGTCACTGCCAGCAAACATAATGAGCTTTCCCCCATTGTTCTCTGGCATCTTATCTGAAATGTCAATAAGGTTTCAATGATGAAAGGATTATTTAATAGTGAGTTGCTGTGCGGAGGTCACAAGTGGGAGGTCAGCGCTTACAGATCGGGCGATAAACAATGAAAACCGCAAGTTCCATCATTAACAATTAAGAATTCTCAACTCATCGCCCATTTAATCCATTTTCTTTTTAACTTGAGTTTGTTCTCTTTGATGCCGCTATTTCTTAGGAGCTGCTACAGAAGAGCAGAAAGAAAGGAAAACAATTCTGCTATGTACCAACAGACCTCATGACATTTAAGTCTATGATGCTGGGGATGAGAATCAGCTGATACCTTGTAACGTTACTACACGCCAACCAACAATGACCCACATCACAAGGCGGGGGGGGGGGGGGGGGGGGGGTGTATCGGCTGTGGCGCTGCGGGGAGGTACGCAGCAAATTTAGAAGGTGTGAATGTTTACAAAAAGTCAACATGGATGCCATCAAAGTGCTTCGGGCCTACAGTGGTCGACCCAATGGCCCATAAATACGATGCGACTGAAGGCTCAGGGAGCGGTACAGCGTCGCACGAGCAGATCCGTCCGGTTGCAACAGGCCCAAGTGGCAGCATGTATGTTCCCATCAGCCGTAACGTGTATGTAATAAACAGAAGGACATGGTTTAAGTTGACTTTTTATAGCACATTCCCACCAGGACCCTATAAAATCCTTAAAAACATTGGCGTCTTCCTGATATTGATATACTGTTCATTCTACCTAGCACCCTGCATCTTTAAAAAATCTCTTCCCTGTCTGGGGATGTCACTTCCTGCTGTGGTGATTCTAGCACAGTCTGGCCTGCATCGCAGTGCTGAACTACAGACCACCCTGTGCTAGAGTGACACCCCCCAGGCAGGTCATCTCAGGATTGCTTCTCTGGCTAAAAACAATGAGATTCTGAATCAGGACAAAGCTGGCAATAAGACAGGGATCACCTTGTGAGAGAGATTAGGCAGCACAGACCTTACCAAGTATACGGGGCACAGCGCTACTATGGAAACACACACACACAAAAACCCAGATTTTTCTTTTCGCTAAATATAATTCAAAACTGGACAATGTCAACGGTCAAACATAATATAAAGGGTGGGAAAGAAGAAGTGATTAAAGTGGATAGGCCATCGTCACAGGAAACAAAAACATCAAATAGGAATCTGACTAGATACCTAGATTAAAACATAAGCAGGTGACATCTTGGATTTCAATATCAGCGACAGCTCGTGTACACAGCGCGGAGCAGACCGCTGCGGGAGCCGCGCCACCAGCAGCCTCAGTGCGCAAGGTGTCGCTACAGCGGAGGATCAAAAGTGACATGCAGATATGTACAACACTTATAATTGGTTTACAACACAACTGGCATCGTGGGGGCAGGGTCCGGACAATACAACTCATACTGAATCAGGCCCATAGCCCCCGAAGTCACCTGTGCTCAAGCATGGATATCCTTAAAACCTGGATTATAGATGAAGGAGTTTGAGAAACTCTGGTACTGACAATTGTAAAGTTCCAAGTGCCCTTCTGCATATGGTATATATGTATCAAGAAGGGAAAAGAATGGAGGACAAAAGGAGCAGTTGCCCATAGCAACCAATTGACTTTGAGGTAGCATTTGACAAGCACATGCTATACAGTGATGAAAGCTGGTTGCTAGGGGCAACTCCTCCATGCTTTTCACTGCTTGATACACCAAGCCAACAACCTGTGAAGTGACAGGAGCTGATTGGTCAGTGTTTTATCTCGGATACATCTCTGATATATCTCCCCCTTTGTCTTGTTTCGGGCTGGCTAATCCCGGTTTCTGCCAGGACTGTTACTCAGGTGACAAGTGAAGATGACAGACCGCCATGCCGACCCTAAACCCAGACAGGCGGCTGAGGGCTTGCTCGCTGCTGCACATTGTGTGTAAAACAATGGCATAAATGATTCGCTAAACTGAATATTTTGGGCACAACAGCCAAAACAAATGTGTTACAGAGATCCCGGTGTACCTGGCATGTCAGTCGACCTGGGTTTGTGGCGTCTTTAATATTAATATATTGTATTAAGCCAAGCGGTGACACCAGTCCCTCCATGTGTACCATGTGGTTTAATGCTCGCTATCAGTCGCTGTGTTGTTGGACTGAATAAGCTACGCTGCTGTCTCATGTATTGGTGCAGTAACTGCAGGTAACGCCGCCCGTTAGAGGTTATCTCTGGCATTATTATGTATACACTCGCCCCAGTCAAAATATTTGCCACAAAACATGATGAAAAACAAAGGGCCTTATTCAGGATGGATCACAAAGCATGTTTTTTTGCAAATGAGCTGAATCATGCTGCGCTACAGGTGGGGCAGATGTAAAAGGTGCAGAGAGAGTTAGATTTGGAGGGAGTTATTTTGTTTCTGTGCAGGGTAAATACTGACTGCTTTAGATTTACACTGCAATTTAGATTTTGGTTTTAACACATCCCTCCCAAATCTAACTCTTCCTGCACCTGTTACCTCTGCCCCACCTGCAGTGCAGCATGGTTTTGTCCATTTGCTAAAAAAAGTCAATCAAATCTGAATAACACCCAAAAGTCTACATTATACCGTCAAAGCGGACACATTTAAATCTAGATTTCTGCATGATTTATACATTTCATAACTGCTCCTTGCTATAATACAGACCAGTTACATTCACTGCTTATTAACGAACATGTGGCTGACATCCTGGTAGATGGGATGCCGGAAGTCAGAATACTGACACATATTAGGTCTACATGCATTGTGTCAAGCACTGAAAGTCTACATTGCTTAAGTCGGCACATGGAATAATGGTTGTCAACAGTCAAAAATTCAGTTGTGAGTTTTTCACATTTTTTTTTTATCCGACAGGCGATATTGCCTGCCCTACAATCCACTGGGGTGTGGCGGGAGAATAGAATAGGGAGGCTTAGGGGGGAACCAGAGGCAGCATCCTCTGCAATCCAAAGAATTTCCCCGACCACAGCCCGCCCCCAGCGCAGCGACACACTCACAGGCAATATTTCGGCTTGGCCTACAAGGCGAACCACGGAGAGCTGTGAAAGGCGGTTGCATGGATTGGGAAGCAAAGGAGGACGGAAATTATATTTGGGGTAATGTAGCCGTAAAATTAAGAATACCTAAAAATACAACCGAATAATAACATAGAAAACTCAGAGACCGGGAGGGAGGGGGTGGGGGGCAGGGGTAACGGAGATGCTTACACCAGTCTTGAAAGTTGGAAAGACACTGTGGGACTATAACAATAACTAGTTGATGTGCCCAGTTTTAACCTGGCAAAGGTTTGGCGGGTGGAACATAGTAACCCTTTTCACCCCTTTAGGAGTCAAAAATCCAATGCTTAGTGGGAGGCTGCAAATAACTGTCACAGTTTCCAGACCCAGGTGGTCACACGGTCCAGGTCACCTGGAGAGTTTGTAAAAAAAAAAGACATGGTTTCCCCCAGCTCACTGGATGGTGTTCATAACCAATCTTGAACACCGCATGATCATAGAATTCAGAGATGGAGAGTTTACCAACGGACACATTGTGATTGGCTGGTGGGCGGTTCGCCACATAACTCTGGAACCAAGCAACCAATTAGAACGCCAATACGATTCTACAGACCACGTTCATTTGGTATAATATGATCAGACAACGGTCACATATAGAATAAGTCGAATGTCATCCTTCTGCTACATAGATGGTTCATCTTTGCACACGGCGCGCACCAGCAACCAAGGGGCTCTGCCACCGCCGTTCACGAAACCAGTGCCCAATGCCACCACACCACCGATGGTTGCCGGGCCAACCCTACCAACTTACATCAAGCCCTTCTTAATTGCTCCCCTCTGTAGTTCGCTTCATTGAAGCACTAGAGCAGTTCTACAACGTACCCAACAGTATTAGAAACACACAGTAAACGTCAGACATTTCTTTAAAGCGTACCGATCACATAAACCCAACAGCGCCATAAGGCACCTTCCAGCTCAAAAAAAAAACATGCGCAACAGCTTAGTCAACAAGGCACAACCATGCCCAGTATTTCACACGACCAATTAAGCAAAGCAGCACAAATGAGAAGTTCAATGCCCCAGTTCCGCATGGCACCAAAGCAACAGAAGTAGTATAATAAACTCTGACCATTGCGCAGGCCGGCAGGACCGAATGCAGCAGCGAACCATGGGACAAATCCAAGTCGTTTCCAAAAATGACAAAATCGTCTTCCTGTAAGTGGTCGTTAGCCGGCCCTGTGATTACAGTTTGGTTTGGCAGGATCTGCAGTGCCCTGCACACACCAGCTCTATGCCACTGCAGATCCGATCAGCCATCCCAGTACAGGGACAGAGACAGCCAGCCAGCTGGTGAATCATTTCCTTTCCTATGAATCAGTCCCACCACAGTTACAGGATGAGGGGGGTCTATGAAGGCAGCACGAGCAGGGGGTCCCGATGGAACAGAGCGATGCAGCACTTAGGAGCTGTACCCCTCTGCAGTCTTATGCTATCCCCCCCTCATGCACCATCTGGAGTGGATCCGGCAGGGAAAGAGTATTCGGATCAGTGGATCTCTCCTGCAGGATTATGAACGTCTGGCTCTGTCTGGGGGATCCAGATTACTGTGCTGCTGCTAATGCTGTGTACTGAAGGGTTATACGGATAGACTGAAGCTACAACAGCTCGTCCTTGCCAGGGCTGGATGCAACCACAGCGCCAACAGAGGGGATTGTTGTGAAAAAAAAAAAAGAGTTCTACACGGGCCCCCAGCATGACACATACAGTATGGGATAAACATGCATCACTAGGGGGCTGGATGACAGTCAGCACAGCCCCCTGAGCCAGGGGAAACAGCAACACAGGCTTCCCCGGGTACATGTTACACGGCTGGCAACTGCATGCAGGGCAAAAGGGGGAAGGAGGGTGCCAGCTCAAGAGGGAACGTGGGGGGCACTCATCAAGGTGATTCGTACAGGGGGGAGGGTATGCTCAGGTGAGTGCAACCCTAGGACACTGATATTAACAGGATGGGGGCTCTCAGGTGAGTGCATTACACCACAGTAGCAGATACTGAGATGAGTGCACTCACAGCTCTGACGCCTCGCACGTTACCTCACAGGTACAGAGGTGTAAATAGACCAGCGCACAGGTTCTTAAACTCGGTCCTCGAGGACCCACACGGCACCTGTTTTGCAGGTGCCCTCACAGAATCACAAGTGAAACAATCAGCTGTGGAACTTTTAAAATGTGTCAATGAGTAATGAATGCACCTGTGTGGTGACTGGGGAAACATGAACTGTGTGGGGTCCTGAGGACCGAGTTTGATAACCCCTGGACCAGCAGATAAACCATGGCAAGTGGAGTGTCGTTACAGGTAAGAGCGGATACAGGATAAGCGTACTCAAGTGGTGCTGACCATGCAAAGCAGCCGTACATTGTCAGGGGGGTACAGCTCTGACAGTATGCTTTATTAGGTACTGACAGGAGACTGCAGCTCAGTATTACATTGTTATGGTTACAGGCACAGCAATACACTGCAGGCAGGCAGAGCTGCGGGACGTGCACAGTTATCCTGTGGTTGCACGTAGAGAGTACATACAGTACACACACAGACCTACAGTATGTACAATGGGAAGAAATGAGGGTAATGCAGTGCACCAGCAGCGTTATACTGGGAGACACTTCCTACACAGTGCAACTCGGGGATGTCAGTCTCATATAAGGGGGTACAGCTGAGGTGCAGAGCTAGTCAGGGGGGGGTACAGCGCTAGTCAGGGGGGTGTACAGCTGAGGTGCAGCGCTAGTCAGGGGGGGTACAGCTGAGGTGCAGCGCTAGTCAGGGGGAGTAGAGCTGAGGTGCAGCGCTAGTCAGGGGGTACAGCACTAGTCGGGGACGGACGGCCAGTAGTACTCAGGGGGTATAACGGATGCAGCACTAGTCAGGGGGGGTACAGCTGGGGTGCAGCGCTAGTCAGGGGGGTGTACAGCTGAGGTGCAGTGCTAGTCAGGGGGAGTACAGCTGAGGTGCAGCGCTAGTCAGGGGGTACAGCACTAGTCGGGGACGGACGGCCAGTAGTACTCAGGGGGTATAACGGATGCAGCACTAGTCAGGAGGGGTACAGCTGGGGAGAAGCACTAGTCAGGGGGGGTACATCAGGGGAACATCACTAGTGGGGGGGGTAAAGCTGGGATGCAGCACTAGTGGGGGGTAAAGCTGGGGCGCAGCTCTATGGGGGGGGTACAGCACTACTCAGGGAGGCACAGCACTAGTGGGGGGGGGAGAGACAACACTAATCAGGGGGGTACATCATTAGTCAGGGGGGGTACAGCTGGGATGCAGCACTAGCCGGGGGCGGGTACAGCACTAGTCAGGGGGGGGGGGTACAGTTGGGGAGCAGCACTAGTCAGGGGGGGGGTAAAGCTGGGATGCAGCACTAGTGGGGGGTAAAGCTGGGGCGCAGCTCTAGTGGGGGGGGGGGTACAGCACTACTCAGGGAGGCACAGCACTAGTCGGGGGGGGGGAGGGGGACGACAACACTAATCAGGGGGGTACATCACTAGTAAGGGGGGTACAGCACTAGTCAGGGGGAGTACATCTGGGATGCAGCACTAGCGGAGGGGGGGTACAGCACTAGTAAGGTGGGGGTACAGCACTAGTAAGGTGGGGGTACAGCTGGGGCGCAGCACTAGTCAGGGCGGAACATTATGAAGTGCACTTAGGGGAGTGGAGACTCACAGTTCCGGGATCCGGGTGGTCCCACGTTCCGGGCGGAGAAGTAAAAGTTTGTTGAGGAGAAGTTGTAGAGCGGCGGGTGTGCGCTGTGCTGGGCGGCTCCAGTCCGTGCTGCTGCTGCTGCTGCTGCTGGCCGGGATACAGTCACAGTGTGAGTGCGGGTGTCAGTGCAGGAGAGAGCGGCTCCACCTCCCCCCTGTCACCGCGCTGCCTCCTCCCCGGTGCCCGCCCTCCGGCCGCCCGGCCTGCCCCGCACACACACACACATACACAACAGTCACACACAACCCTGCTGGCCGGGCACAGGGGGATGCCCCCTCCCCTGGCACCGGGTGCTGCAGGGGACAGTGGGGGCATTACAGTAATACATATCCCATCAGAGTCACGCACATGGCCTGAGCTGTAGTACTAAGTATTCTTATTTTCACCATTACTTCAGTACAGTCCCTCATACCATACTCAGTCCCCAGGACAGTCCCTCATCCCATACTCATTCCCCAGGACAGTCCCTCATCCCATACTCAGTCCCGAGGACAGTCCCTCATCCCATACTCAGTCCCCAGGACAGTCCCTCATCCCATACTCAGTCCCCAGGACAGTCAGTCCCTCATTCCATACTCAGTCCCCAGTACAGTCCTTCATCCCATACACAATCCCTCATCCCATACTCAGGCCCCGGTGTAGTCCCTCATCCCATACGCAGTCCCCATTACAGTCCTTCATCCCATACACAGCCCCCCAGTGTAGTCCCTCATCCCATACACAGCCCCCCAGTGTAGTCCCTCATCCCATACTCAGTCCCCAGTACAGTCAGTCCCTCATTCCATACTCAGTCCCCAGTTCAGTCCCTCATCCCATACTCAGGCCCCAGTACAGTCCCTCATCCCATACGCAGTCCCCAGTACAGTCCTTCATCCCATACACAGCCCCCAGTACAGTCCTTCATCCCATACACAGCCCCCAGTTTAGTCATTCATCCCATACACAGCCCCCAGTGTAGTCCCTCATCCCATACTCAGTCCTCAGTGTAGTCCCTCATCCCATCCTCAGGCCACAGTACAGTCCTTCATCCCATACCAGTGTAGTCCTTCGTCCATGGCAGTGGTACTTTATCTCTCTCCAAGCCTTAGCACATCTCTCCCACAACCTGTAACATGGCAGTGGTTCTTTATCTCTCCATGTCTTAGTACATCTCTCCAGCAACCTGTAACATGGCTGTAGTACTTTATCTCTCTCCAATCCTTCGTTCATCTCCCCCACAACCTGTAATGCTGTGTACACACGGTCCGATTTCCTTTCCGATGTTGACGATATAGTCAACATCGGATCGGCATCGGATCAACATCGGATGCAGATCGCAAGGGTTTTAACCCTTGCGATCCCGATCCGATCCCGATGCGCGTTCACGTATCGGAAGCCAGAAAGTCTTGGCTGCCTTGTCTATATGGTGCAGATCTGCACTATATAGTCAAGATAGGATGCAAATCGGATGTGCCTTAAGATCCTATCCACGATCCTATCTGATCAGATCGTGGATAGGATCTTAAGGCACATCTAACGTGTGTACACACCATAACATGGCAGTGGAACTTTATCTCTCCAATCCTTCGTACATCTCTCCCACAGCCTGTAACATGGCAGTGGTACTTTATCTCTCTCCAATCCTTCATACATCTGTCCCACAGCCTGTAACATGACAGTTAGGAGCCAGGTGTTTGACAATTCACCTCAATATCTTAGTAAATAAACCCTGTAGAATCCGGTGGAGCTCAAGCATTAGGAGCAGTCTCTGTGGGCAGCGACCCCTCCAAAAATGGCTGCCATCTTGGAGGAGACAGACACTAGAGGTCTTACTGAACCTCTAGTGTCTGTCAGAGTAGCCCAGTGATACCCAGAAGTGCGGATTCCGGGAGCGCTGGCACTCTGTTAGAATGAATCCCCTGGGCAACAAGCTTTTCCGTACCCCCTGGCAATTAGCATGTAACCCTCCTGGTAATGGGCATTTAACCCCCGGCAATGTGCACAAAATCCCCTGCAATGAGCATCTAGGTAAAAAAATATGCTGTAATTAATGTATGGGGTAGAAGCCTTACCGTGGGTCATCATTTGTAAATAGCATTTTATTTTTGTGTGTGTGGCATAAAATAGTGTCAGTGGCATAACTGTGTGTGGCATAATATGTAATAGGAATTACGGTGTGTGGCATAATGTGTAATAGGCATAACGGTTTATGTGGCAGAATGGGTAATGGACTTTATGATAAGGAGGAAACATGGCTAAGGTGTGTGTGTGTGGGGGGGGGGGGGGCAGGGGATGGGGACATACCCTTGCTCCAGTCACCATGTCACCCAGCTACTCCTCTTTGTCCCGCCAGCAGGCTATGTTTTGTGGATGTCTTGAAACATGCACAGGTGAGGTAATCTATAGGAGTGGGAGAGGCAGATGTACTAAGCCCTGGAGAGTGCTAAAGTACCAGCCAATCAGCTCCTAACTGCCACATTACAATAATTCCTAGTTAATATGTTTAGCATTTACAGTATATATATATATCAGGGTTGCCGACTTTCTAAAAATCCTCTCCGGGAGAAGCCCGGAGAGGAATCTTGCAGTACGTGTTTTGGGGGCGGGGCTTAACTGTGACGTCATTAAGTCCCGCCCCTATTACAACAAATAGCCGAAATAACAGTTGTCCATGGAGGGGGCGGGGCTAAAACGTCACGATTGTGCAGTTTTAGCTCCGCCCCCTCCCCTGAGACCCGCGGATTGCGGCATATAAATGCTGCGATCGGGGGGCTCAGTGGGGGTCCCCCTGATTCCGGGAGGGTTGCCCACCCTTCCGGGGGCCGGGAGGAAGGACCCGATTTTCGGGAGACTCCCGCAAATTCCGGGAGGGTCGGCAACCCTGAATATGTTATGGGATGCTGGAAACCTCTCTCTCCATGCTGAGGCTTCTCTATAGTTGCGGAGTCGGGTGTTCCACTTACTCTCCGTTTTCCTGCATTCACGTGAGACAAAAGGTGACTTGACTGCACAGACAATAGCGGCGGAGGTCACTGCAAGGGTGGAGGAACCTGCTCGGGAGAATCTGCCATCAGGCTTCTCCCCTGTTCCAGCATTATATCCTATAGCAACCAGATTCTAGCAATCCATTAGTAAAGGAATAGGTTAGATGTTGCCCATAGCAACTATCTATCTATCTATCTGTCATTTGGGCAGCCGCTTGCCAGTATCTGAGAAATAAGCCAGCCACTCAATTATCTTGAACCTGTCATCCAATCTGTCTCTCTGTGGGGGGAGCTGTGTGTTCCCGTATAAGTGGGACCTACAAATTAGCCGTATTGGAGAAAAAGCAGATTGCGCCCTCTTAAAACGTGGCCTTTTCCAGGGCCAGAAATCAGGAGAGGACGTTCCAATCAGAGGGTGTAGAATTGATTTCAGGATTGGCCTCATTTAGGCGCTGAGTGAGAAATGACATTCGCTCGGTCACACAGGAGAATGAGATGATATTGTGTAAGTGGAATTTGTGTTTGCCACCCGCTTCCTAATTGTGACCCGTACCTGTAGTTTTTCTGCGTCCCCTCGCATGGTTCACTGCGCTCGCCATGCTTCGGGCATAGTGCCCCACTGCGCTCGGCACACTGTTATATTCTCCCGCCACACCCTAGTGGATAGCAGGGTATGAAATATCGCCTGTCGGCACATGTCGGCTAAAAATAAAAAGTGAAAAACTCATGTTGAAAATGCAGGCGATCCAAGGAAAACGCTGGGTTTCCGGCATGCCCAAGCGTATAAGGGTAGGGTGTGCGACATCAGCTCCAGGCCGGATATGACATTACCCATCACACTCCTGAGTCCAGGGCTACACGGTGCCTGCGATGACCGGTGCCCAGTCATTGGACGGTGAGCCTGTTACGCTGGGTTTGGGACATATTTGCACGGCTGTGATTGGTCGTGTAGCCGTACACACCCATTTGTACAGTGAGCACATTAATTTGCAAGGCGGGATTTCACTCTAGCAGAATGAATGCTGCACATGTAAATTTGCCACCTTGCAATCATGTCTGAATCGGACCCTATGTACGGCGCTGCCAACTACTTGTGGCGTGTTATAAATAAATTGTTATGATAATAATATATAATAGCCAAGAACAGTAAATGGCATTTTTTCATAAATAGACCCCAAAATGTCTTAAAAAATAAGAATCTCTCTACAGGAGAGAGTGCAAAATATATTTCTGCTCCATATGCGAACAGCGGAAACATCAGTGTGCCCGCTCCTGGCACCGTCCTCCCACAGCCTGCTGAGCTGTAGACGGAAGCTGCCCAGTAGCGGGCACCAGTGTGTGGGAGTCAGTAATCCTGACCTGGCTATTTCCGCCCGTCCTCTCCTGTGCCTGTAACAAGTGAATAAATCTGGTTTTCATGTTCAGCGTAAGGGCACAGAACGCAAAAAGGGAGAAAGGGAAACAGATTTAGTGGTTTCTGTGGAAACAGGAAGAGTTGGTGGTTTCTCTACTGTATTTCGTGCCGCAAGTGGAACGCGTGCAGCAGTAACAAAGGCTGAGTCACTGGGTCTTTGTAGCACCAGATCCCACACAAGCACCGGGGCCATTAATGGGAGCGCTAACTGCAGTGACCAGAGAGCACGGCCTGCTGTAATACACTATTATCTAAAACATCATTTACCATTGTTATTATGAGGTTTAATGTATATAACCTAGTCCTCATTCTACCACCCTGCACCTGTGATAACCAGAACAGTACCTCTTTCCTGCCAGAGGTGTCACTGTCTGCTCTGGTGCTCCTAGCACACTCTGGTCTGTAGCTCAGTGCCATGAATCATGTCACAGCCTGTGCAGTTCCTCCTTCCTGCCTGGGGTGTCGCTGTCTGCTCTGGTGCTCCTAGCACACACTGGTCTGTAGCTCAGTGTCATGCATCATGTCACAGCCCGTGCAGTTCCTCCTTCCTGCCTGGGGTGTCGCTGTCTGCTCTGGTGCTCCTAGCACACACTGGTCTGTAGCTCAGTGTCATGCATCATGTCACAGCCCGTGCAGTTCCTCCTTCCTGCCTGGGGTGTCACTGTCTGTTCTAGTGCTCCCAGCACACTCTGGTCTGTAGCTCAGTGCCATGCATCATGTCACAGC
Source organism: Crinia signifera (assembly GCF_055691185.1). NCBI lineage: Eukaryota > Metazoa > Chordata > Amphibia > Anura > Myobatrachidae > Crinia > Crinia signifera. The sequence goes on from NC_139220.1 coordinate 11,863,984, forward strand.
CCGTGCAGTTCCTTCTTCCTGCCAGGGGTGTCGCTGTCTGTTCTGGTGCCTCTAGCACACTCTGGTCTGTATCTACAGAGACAGTACTGTCTGCACTCCCCTAGAGCAGGAGGCTCTGTGGCAATAGATGGGCATCGGTGCAGTGGCCATCGATGATTGTCAACAATGGAGATACTGCAACCAGCCATCGATAGTAACTATGTGATGGATGACCATTGATGATTTTATCTATCCATGGTCCTCCATTTTCTTTGGCTGACTGGCCTGTGGGCCACTTAGAATGTGTGTGTGTGTGTGTGTGGGGGGGGGGGGGGGGGCTGGGCTTCAGGGTTATAGGGGGCGGGGCTATGCTCCATGTCCCGGCACCCTGAAAAAAATATATATATATATATATTGGTTTTTGGTATGCCATCGATGGCAAAAGTATTCAACGTGAGCCATAAACCATCTATGATTTTAATTCATCAATGGTCGATGGCCTTGTTAGGCCTAGCTGAGTGTGGCCTAATTTTCAGCCTCCAGTTTGTATAATGGGGTTATTCATATGAGCTGAGGTGAGGGTGGAGTATTTTGGGAGATGAGCCCCATTTTTCAGAGGTGCTGGTAACCAATCGTGATTATCAGGACATAAGAGAGGCTAATATGAGCAGTGTTTTAGGGGAAGACAATGTCGGTGCACCCTGTTGGGCAGGTGAGGGAGGCTATATACGCCTACGCAGAGGCTCCGCATGTTCTGCAGCTTGCAGATGGACCGTGGCTTGCTGAGATATCTGCGGTTGCGGTTCCTAACTCCTGGCTGAAGATCCCTCCTTGTTATGGGCTCAGCATTTTGGCAGAAAGAAAAGTTAATTATTATTTATTATGTTGGAAACGTTGTAACCGTCGGACAGCGCAGAAAACGTCTTCTGCATGTCGGGAGGGATGCTGACGAGGCAGCGTGTGACGCCTGATGTCTGGCTGTGGTGTGCCGCGCGCTGCTCTGTACTGAACCAAGACTTGGAGAGAGATAAAGTAGAAGGATAAACAGTACCAGACAGTCAGCTCTCAACTGTCTCGTTACATGTAGTGTTTGAAAAATGACTGTTGGGAGCTGGCTGGTATTTTATCTCTGCCCACTTTATCTCTCTCCAAGCCTTAGTACATAGACTCCTAAATTACCTCCTGCGGGGAGAAACAATGCACAAATATGCCCATTAATACGCCCCATTCCTCCCATTGGCCCTTGCAAGCTTTTACGCCCGGATTACTGTCGCGCAGAAGTCGCCATCTTGCTGTACAGCCTTTAAAAAAATAATTGTGTACTGTAGACAGCGCCCCATTTCACAACGCAAGTATAATGCATAGAAACACAAATACGCTCATTTAGTTGGACTAACTGTAATTTTCCCTGAAGGCTGCTCGCTGGTCTGCGTAGTGGGCGGAGTCATGTCCTAATGACGCAACTACCATCGTCTGTGATTTCTGGGCTGCGGACTTACGCATTGCTATGGATGACATATGCTGATCTGCTGCGAGCAGTTTATCATATACGATCCGAATCAGGCCCTATAAACCTTCTAACTATGAATGCAATAATCGCAGCAGATAATACTGACGCTGCTCTGTGAGGATGACACCCAGATACTCCTGTGTGTACCATCACCCCAGCAGTAACAGGGTTAGCACAATGGAGAGTCAATAATGAGAGGCGGAATGTGAAAGTTGTCTGACAGCTACAGCCCCATGTTACCAGCCCCGCCTCTCATTGTACCCGTCAATCACAGTGTCTCCCATGGCAACCGTCAACAAATCTGCATCCCGGGGAAACTGGACTCACTGGTGAAATGAAGGATCACTAATCTGATTCACAGTTTGCTGGGATTTCCTGGGAACAGATCTCACAGGTTCCATCCCCGGGAAGTGTCGGACAGTAAGTAACTCGGGATATCCAGGTAACATCTACCTGGGGGATATTTGCTTATGTAGAATCCTATTGTCCTGGGCTTTATGGAAAGGGAGGTACATAACATTGCCGGGCTGTGCAAACATTGCAGAGAAGAAGGGAACTACAGTATGGGTCATTGGGAAATGTGCGACAAGAAACAAATCCACAGCAGACACTATGGCAGGGGTGGCAAAACCGGTCCTCGAGATCTACCAACGGTCCACGTTTTCCAGATAACCTAGCTGTGCACAGCTGTAGTCATTACTAACTGTCACATTACCAGTCCACCTAGCTGGTGCACAGCTGTAGTCATTACTAACTGTCACATTTCCCAGACAACCTAGCTGGTGCACAGCTGTAGTCATTACTAACTGTCACATTTCCCAGACCACCTAGCTGCTGCACAGCTGTAGTTATTACTAACTGTCACATTTCCCAGACCACCTAGCTGGTGCACAGCTGTAGTTATTACTAACTGTCACATTTTAAAACCTGCTGCATTCATTCCTACTATAGATCCACAGGTTGCCTGGAAAACATGCACAGTTGGTAGATCTTGAGGACAGGTTTGGCCACCCCTGCACTATGGTATATGGTCACTAGACAGACAAGCATTAGGTCGACACCACAAGGTAGACATGACAGAAAGTCGACATGGGGTTAGGTCAACAGGGTTATTGGGCAGGCATGGGGAATGTCAATAGTAAAAAGGTCGACATGGGGTTTTTCACTTTTTTTTTTAAGCCGACATGTGCCGACAGGCAGTATTTTATGCTCTACAACCCACTAGGTCAGTGGTAGCCAACTCCAGTACTCGAGAGCTACCAACAGTTCACGTTTTGTAGATCACCTAGCTGCTGCACAGCTGCACTCATTACTGACTGACACATTATAAATGATCCACAGGTGGAGCTAATTACTTCACACAATTCTCATACTTTGGGCTCCATACATCACCACAATGGGTTCGAAATGAACCATCAAGTTGTGCTTTAACTGCAGACTTCCTGCTTTAATCTGAGGGTATTTCCATCCAAATCAGGTGACCGATGTAGGAATTGCAACGGTTTCTATATGTGCCCCCCACTTATTAAGGGACTAACTTGTGCTCTGTAAGTAGGCAGACGCAGGCAGGGGGTGTGAGCAACTGGATGGGGGCGTGCGCCAAAATGATTCAGGATCCTCCTAGTGGTTGCGGGGAGTAGGCAAGTATGCCACAACTCTGTGCGCATATGGAAGCAGGCGCAATGCAACGTAGACTGAGGGCAAGATCATGATGTACTAAGTTTCAAAAAGTGATAAAGAGGAGGGTGATAAAAAAACCAGCCAAGCAGCTCCTAACTGTCATGTTACAGGCGGGGTTTTAAAACCAACAGGAGCTAATTGGCTGGTACTTTATCTCTCTCTCACTTATCAGTTTTACTTAGCAATTTGCCATCAGGGAGAACCTGGCAAGGTAAATTGAGTCCTGAGCCAACCACCCCTTCATTTTCCAAGCCTAGTCTACACTGGATCGGGCCCTTTCCTGAAAGTAGGAAGGTTCTCGGAATTGGAATCTCTGGAGAATAGCGACCCATCTTGACTAGTACATAACTATTTCCCCGATATGAAATGAATCATTCTCTGATGTGAATATAAATAATGCATGCCCCAATAGTAATAATAACTTTTTTGACCACTGTAAAAAAAAACAATTAAAGCAGCTCTGCTGGGGCCGGCTCTTAGATTGCTGAGTAGGAGTGGTCTTATCTGCGATTGGATGAGCGGGTGTTAGATAACGCCCCCGCGGACTAATCATTATGCATTATTTCCTATTGCAGAGCAGAAGTATGATCCCAGGCAGCGCGGCTCCATCAGCGGCGGCAGAGACGGCGCGCCGACACTCTGAAAAGGCTCAAATCCAAGATATCAAAGAGAGATTCAGTAACTATATCGGGAATGTGAAATCATTGAGAAGTCAGCTGAGTCAGGTACAGATGATTCACACCTGAAATCTTAGTGCTGAGCCTGTAGCAATTGGTTGCTAAGGGCAACTTATTCACTGGTCCAGCCTTTCACCCTTTTCACTGTTTGATACATCAGCCCACATGGTACTCTGAGAAACTATGCAGAGTCTAGTAATAATGTATATACAGGTATATTGTCATATTACCATAACATATTTCCCTCTCTATCGGTGAGTTGTGATATCGGGGCCAAATTCAGCCCTTTATCCTTTGTTTGAGTTTCGTGCATTTGGGTGTCCGTCAGGGTGGCAGGTGGCGCTGACTCTTTTGCACCATACTTGTCTATCCTTTCGGTACGGCCAGGAGCCTCAAGAAAATCGGTTGGCCCTCCCGGCACCCTTGAAAGTTAGGCAAGTCTCCTGCATCCTCCCCGGACCCCTGCATCCCACACAGTAATGCTTTTGGGGGCATTAAATCACTTTTGATGTTCCACGGCGATGTGAGAATTAAATCCCAACGTTGCCAATTCTTTTGGGCAACTCTACGAGGTGCGAGGGAAAATTGCCGATCCAGCATTCTGATTGCCCCAACTGCGTTTCCATGCCAATTTGCTGACATCACCAAGAATTGAATTACCCCCCTTAGAATGAATATGGCAATTCGGATATTAGCGTTATAGTAATAAGTTTGGCATAATAACCGGTTGAAAGTGATCACAGTCCCATAGGGGGGGTCTAATCACTAGTGAGCATCCTCTATTCCGGCACCGGGAGGGGGGGGGGGGATGTTTGGCCGGGCAGCGTTGACCTGTTTGCTGGGATATGATTGCACGAAGCCTAGCAAACAGGCCTGAATCAGTGCGTTAGGTAACCCCGTGGCCTCATTCTGTGCAGGATGCTTTTTTTGTCTTATCTGAGAACACTTACTATGATAATTTGTATTTAGCGGCGTCTCCCAGGTAACTTCCTCGGCTGTTCCACCGCCTGATTATCATTTCATTGCTGTGTTTACATTAATAAGTCATCACGCCTCGTACGGATGGCTGTGATGGGCGGGGGGGCGCACGCTATCCTGGGAACACTTGTCTGTGCAACATAATAGAGACCCTCGAGGGCAGTTTGTGTGGAACATAATGTATCTCCCCCACACAATAGCTTGTTGCTGTCCCCGCCACAAATTATCTGGGCCTTGCAGCACATTTTACCAACTCCCCGGCCTGTCATTATTTGGGAAGCCTATTGGCAAGTAATAGCTCCATTAAGGGCAGCGGTGCGCTCAGACAACATTATCAGACTCATTTATCCTTCCTAATCATAATACATTCCCCGGGGACGGGGGAAATCTCCCCAATCTGACGCTCATTTACATAGCCGGGGACTGGGGACCTGCGATGTGAGCGGGAGATTTATGTCTCGTCCTGCAGAGTGTCTCCGCTCCCATCTCTATGTGATCTGTCATGCAGCACAAGTGTCATCTGTAATCTGTTATACACATACATCTCTAGTGTGAGAGACATTTGTAGCAGCAGGGCCGGCGCCACCACTAGGCAGCTCTAGGCATTTGCCTAGGGCGCCGCCCCTCACCCCCAGCATGGAGGGTTAGCGAACTGTGTAAAAAACTTGCGGCGCCGGCGTCCCTGCAGTGCTAGAGCGGGCCGGGGTGTCCGTGCTGCGGGGGTACCTGCGGCGCTGTCATTGTGTATAAAGCTGGCGGCGGCCGTGAATAGAAAATAACTTGCACTTCCCGCGCCGCCGCGCGCATAGCGCTAGTTATTTTCTATTCACTCCAGGGACCCCGCCGGCCGCCGCCAGCTTTATACACAATGACAGCGCCGCAGGTACCCCCGCGGCACGGACACCCCTGCCCACTCCAGCACTGCAGGGACGCCGGCGCCGCAAGTTTTTTACACAGGTACCACCACCACCGCCCCCCCGGCACCGGGGCGCCCCCACCCCGACTCGCCTGGGGCGCTCCGGTGCCTTGCCCCGGCCCTGTGTAGCAGTTTGTGTTTCAATTGGAGACCAAGGTATTTACTGCTTGTTATTGTAGCAAATATACGGTTCATTGTTATGTTATCACTAAACATATACATATATACCTACACATACAGAGGACACTGCTCCCCAACATGTCCTGACCACTGGCCATAATACATCTATTACACCCTATACAGACATAGGACACTACACCCCAACATGTCCTGACTGCTGGCCATAATACATCTATTACACCCTATACAGACATAGGACACTACACCCCCAACATGTCCATAATATATCTATTACACCCTATACCGACATAGGACACTACACCCCCAACATGTCCTGACCGCTGGCCATAATACATCTATTACACCCTATACAGACATAGGACACTACATCCCAACATATCCTGACCGCTGGCCATAATACATCTATTACACCCTATACAGACATAGGACACTACACCCCAACATGTCCTGACCGCCGGCAATAATACATCTATTACACCCTATACAGACATAGGACACTACACCCCAACATGTCCTGACCACCGGCCATAATACATCTATTACACCCTATACAGACATAGGACACTACACCCCAACATGTCCAGACCGCTGGCCATAATACATCTATTACACCCTATACAGACATAGGACACTACACCCCCAACATGTCCTGACCGCCGGCCATAATACATCTATTACACCCTATACAGACATAGGACACTACACCCCAACATGTCCTGACCGCTGAACATAATACATCTATTACACCCTATACAGACATAGGACACTACACCACAACATGTCCTGACCGCTGGCCATAATACATCTATTACACCCTATACAGACATAGGACACTACACCCCGAACATGTCCTGACCGCTGGCCATAATACATCTATTACACCCTATACAGACATAGGATACTACACCCCAACATGTCCTGACCGCTGGCCATAATACATCTATTACACCGTATACAGACATAGGACACTACACCCCCAACATGTCCTGACCGCTGGCCATAATACATCTATTACACCCTATACAAACATAGGACACTACACCCCAACATGTCCTGACCACTGGCCATAATACATCTATTACACCGTATACAGACATAGGACACTACACCCCAACATGTCCTGACCGCTGGCCATAATACATCTATTACACCCTATACAGACATAGGACACTACACCCCCAACATGTCCTGACCGCTGGCCATAATACATCTATTACACCCTATACAGACATAGGATACTACACCCCAACATGTCCTGACCGCTGGCCATAATACATCTTTTACACCCTATACAGACATAGGACACTACACCCCAACATGTCCTGACCGCTGACCATAATACATCTATTACACCCTATACAGACATAGGACACTACACCCCCAACATGTCCTGACCGCCGGCCATAATACATCTATTACACCCTATACAGACATAGGACGCTACACCCCAACATGACCTGACCGCTGGCCATAATACATCTATTACACCCTATACAGACATAGGACGCTACACCCCAACATGACCTGACCGCTGGCCATAATACATCTATTACATGATATACAGACATAGGACACTACACCCCAACATGTCCTGACCGCTGGCCATAATACATCTATTACACCCTATACAGACATAGGACACTACACCCCAACATGTCCTGACCACTGTACATAATACATCTATTACACCCTATACAGACATAGGACGCTACACCCCAACATGACCTGACCGCTGGCCATAATACATCTATTACATCCTATACAGACGTAGGACACTACACCCCCAATATGTCCTGACCGCCGGCCATAATACATCTATTACACCCTATACAGACATAGGACACTACACCCCAACATATCCTGATCACTGGCCATAATACATCTATTACACCCTATACAGACATAGGACACTACACCCCAACATGACCTGACCGCTGACCATAATACATCTATTACACCCTATACAGACATAGGACACTACACCCCAACATGTCCTGACCACTGGCCATAATACATCTATTACACCCTATACAGACATAGCACACTACACCCCCAACATGACCTGACCACTGGCCATAATACATCTATTACACCCTATACAGACATAGGACACTACACCCCCAACATGACCTGACCACTGGCCATAATACATCTATTACACCCTATACAGACATAGGACGCTACACCCCAACATGACCTGACCGCCGGCCATAATACATCTATTACACCCTATACAGACATAGGACGCTACACCCCAACATGACCTGACCGCTGGCCATAATACATCTATTACACCCTATACAGACATAGGACACTACACCCCAACATGTCCTGACCGCTGGCCAAAATACATCTATTACACCCTATACAGACATAGGACACTACACCCCAACATGTCCTGACCGCTGGCCATAATACATCTATTACACCCTATACAGACATAGGACACTACACCCCAACATGTCCTGACCGCTGGCCATAATACATCTATTACACCCTATACAGACATAGGACACTACACCCCCAACATGTCCTGACCACCGGCCATAATACTTCTATTACACCCTATACAGACATAGGACACTACACCCCAACATGACCTGACCGCTGGCCATAATACATCTATTACACCCTATACAGACATAGGACACTACACCCCCAACATGTCCTGACCGCTGGCCATAATACATCTATTACACCCTATACAGACATAGGCAGGGCCGGTGCAAGGCACCGGAGCGCCCCAGGCGAGTCGGGGTGGGGGCGCCCCAGTGCCGGGGGGGGGGTACCTGTCCTGCGGCGCTGTGTATTTAAATCTGGCGGCGGAGGCAGTGGGGGTCCCTGCAGTCCATTAGAAATAACGAGCGCTATCCGCCGGGCTATGCGGAAGCGCTTCTAGTGTGAAAACACTGGCAGCACGCTGATTGGCTGAGATCAGCGTGCGCCGTGCTGCCAGAGTTTTCACACTAGAAGCGCTTCCGCATAGCCCGGCGGATAGCGCTCGTGATTTCTAATGGACTGCAGAGATCCCCGCTGCCTCCGCCGCCAGATTTAAATACACAGCGCCGTAGGACAGGTACCCGGGCGGCACAAAATGCCGCCCTCCAGTGGCCGGCGCCCTAGGCAAATGCCTAGATTTGCCTAGTGGTGGCGCCGGCCCTGGACATAGGACACTATACCCCTAACATGTCCTGACCACTGGCCATAATACATCTATTACACCCTATACAGACATAGGACACTACACCCCAACATGTCCTGACCGCTGGCCATAATACATCTATTAAACCCTATACAGACATAGGACACTACACCCCAATATGTCCTGACCGCTGGCCATAATACATCTATTACACCCTATACAGACATAGGACACTACACCCCCAACATGTCCTGACCGCTGGCCATAATACATCTATTACACCCTATACAGACATAGGACACTACACCCCAACATGTCCTGACCACTGGCCATAATACATCTATTACAGCCTATACAGACATAGGACACTACACCCCCAACATGTCCTGACCGCTGGCCATAATACATCTATTACACCCTATACAGACATAGGACACTACACCCCCAACATGTGCTGACCACTGGCCATAATACATCTATTACACCCTATACAGACATAGGACACTACACCCCAACATGTCCTGACCGCCGGCCATAATACATCTATTACACCCTATACAGACATAGGACGCTACACCCCCAACATGTCCTGACCACTGACCATAATACATCTATTACACCCTATACAGACATAGGACACTACACCCCCAACATGTCCTGACCGCTGCCCATAATACATCTATTACACCCTATACAGACATAGGACACTACACCCCCAACATGTCCTGACCGCTGGCCATAATACATCTATTACACCCTATACAGACATAGGACACTACACCCCAACATGTCCTGACCGCTGGCCATAATTCATCTATTACACCATATACAGACATAGGACACTACACCCCAACATGTCCTGACCGCTGACCATAATACATCTATTACACCCTATACAGACATAGGACACTACACCCCAACATGTCCTGACCGCTGGCCATAATACATCTATTACACCCTATACAGACATAGGACACTGCACCCCAACATGTCCTGACCGCCGACCATAATACATCATCTATTACACCCTATACAGACACAGGACACTACACCCCCAACATGTCCTGACCACCGACCATAATACATCTATTACACCCTATACAGACATAGGACACTACACCCCAACATGTCCTGACCGCTGACCATAATACATCTATTACACCCTATACAGACATAGGACACTACACCCCAACATGTCCTGACCACTGGCCATAATACATCTATTACACCCCATACAGACATAGGACACTACACCCCCAACATGTCCTGACCACTGGCCATAATACATCTATTACACCCTATACAGACATAGGACACTGCAACCTAACATGTCCTGACCGCTGCCCATAATACATCTATTACACCCTATACAGACATAGGACACTACACCCCAACATGTACTGACCACTGGCCATAATTCATCTATTACACCCTATACAGACATAGGACACTACACCCCAACATGTCCTGACCACTGGCCATAATACATCTGTTACACCCTATACAGACATAGGACACTACACCCCCAACATGTCCTGACCACCGGCCATAATACATCTATTACACCCTATACAGACATAGGACACTACACCCCCAACATGTCCTGACCGCTGGCCATAATACATTATTACACCCTATACAGACATAGGACACTACACCCCAACATGTCCTGACCGCTGGCCATAATACATCTATTACACCCTATACAGACATAGGACACTACACCCCAACATGTCCTGACCGCCGGCCATAATACATCTATTACACCCTATATAGACATAGGACACTACACCCCCAACATGTCCTGTGTACTGACCATAATACATCTATTACACCCTATACAGACATAGGACACTACACCCCAACATGTCCTGACCGCTGGCCATAATACATCTATTACACCCTATACAGACATAGGACACTATACCCCTAACATGTCCTGACCACTGGCCATAATACATCTATTACACCCTATACAGACATAATACGCTACACCCCAACATGTCCTGACCACCGGCCATAATACATCTATTACACCCCATACAGACATAGGACACTACACCACAACATGACCTGACCGCTGGCCATAATATATCTATTACACCCTATACAGACATAGGACACTACACCCCAACATGTCCTGCCCGCTGACCATAATACATCTATTACACCCTATACAGACATAGGACACTACACCCCAACATGTCCTGACCGCTGACCATAATACATCTATTACACCCTATACAGACATAGGACACTACACCCCAACATGTCCTGACCACTGGCCATAATACATCTATTACACCCCATACAGACATAGGATACTACACCCCCAACATGTCCTGACCGCTGGCCATAATACATCTATTACACCCTATACAGACATAGGACACTGCAACCTAACATGTCCTGACCGCTGCCCATAATACATCTATTACACCCTATACAGACATAGGACACTACACCCCAACATGTCCTGATCACTGGCCATAATACATCTATTACATCCTATACAGACACAGGACACTACACCCCATCATGTCCTGACCGCTGACCATAATACATCTATTACACCCTATACAGAAATAGGACACTACACCCCAACATGTCCTGACCGCTGAACATAATACATCTATTACACCCTATACAGACATAGGACACTACACCCCAACATGTACTGACCACTGGCCATAATTCATCTATTACACCCTATACAGACATAGGACACTACACCCCAACATGTCCTGACCACTGGCCATAATACATCTATTACACCCTATACAGACATAGGACACTACACCCCCAACATGTCCTGACCACCGGCCATAATACATCTATTACACCCTATACAGACATAGGACACTACACCCCCAACATGTCCTGACCGCTGGCCATAATACATCTATTACACCCTATACAGACATAGGACACTACACCCCAACATGTCCTGACCGCCGGCCATAATACATCTATTACACCTATACAGACATAGGACACTACACCCCAACATGTCCTGACCGCTGGCCATAATACATCTATTACACCCTATATAGACATAGGACACTACACCCCCAACATGTCCTGTGTACTGACCATAATACATCTATTACACCCTATACAGACATAGGACACTACACCCCAACATGTCCTGACCGCTGGCCATAATACATCTATTACACCCTATACAGACATAGGACACTATACCCCTAACATGTCCTGACCACTGGCCATAATACATCTATTACACCCTATACAGACATAATACGCTACACCCCAACATGTCCTGACCGCTGGCCATAATACATCTATTACACCCCATACAGACATAGGACACTACACCCCCAACATGTCCTGACCGCCGACCATAATACATCTATTACACCCTATACAGACACAGGACACTACACCCCAACATGTCCTGACCACCGGCCATAATACATCTATTACACCCTATACAGACATAGGACACTACACCCCCAACATGTCCTGACCCCTGGCCATAATACATCTATTACACCCTATACAGACACAGGACACTACACCCCAACATGTCCTGACCACTGGCCATAATACATCTATTACAACCCATACAGACACAGGACACTACACCCCCAACATGTCCTGACCGCTGGCCATAATACATCTATTACACCCTATACAGACATAGGACACTACACCCCCAACATGTCCTGACCGCTGGCCATAATACATCTATTACACCCTATACAGACATAGGACACTACACCCCAACATGTCCTGACCGCTGACCATAATACATCTATTACACCCTATACAGACATAGGACACTACACCCCAACATGACCTGACCGCTGACCATTATACATCTATTACACCCTATACAGACATAGGACACTACACCCCAACATGTCCTGACCGCTGACCATAATACACCTATTACACCATATACAGACATAGGACACTACACCCCAACATGTCCTGACCGCTGGCCATAATACATCTATTACACCCTATACAGACATAGGACACTACACCCCAACATGTCCTGACCGCCGGCCATAATACATCTATTACACCCTATACAGACATAGGACACTACACTCCCAGCATGTCCTGACCGCTGACCATAATACATCTATTACACATATACAGACATAGGACACTACACCCCAACATGTCCTGACCGCTGGCCATAATACATCTATTACACCCTACACAGACATAGGACCCTACACCCCCTACATATCCTGACCGCTGGCCATAATATATCTATTACACCTATACAGACATAGGACACTACACCCCAACATGTCCTGACCGCCGGCCATAATACATCTATTACACCCTATACAGACATAGGACACTACACCCCAACATGTCCTGACCGCTGGCCATAATACATCTATTACACCCTATACAGACATAGGACACTACACCCCAACATGTCCTGACCGCCGACCATAATACATCTATTACACCCTATACAGACATAGGACACTACACCCCAACATGTCCTGACCGCTGGCCATAATACATCTATTACACCCTATACAGACATAGGACACTACACCCCAACATGTCCTGACAACTGGATATAAATATAATACTATTCTGTTAGTGTTTTCTGCATAAAATTGATTCAATATAATAAATATGTCTGCAGGGGAACATGTCATTTGTGATTAAACATATATTTAAATGTAACTAAGGTGATATGTATTTGAATAGATGTCCGTCAGTCCCCTGGGGACATTTTGTTCTCTATCCCTCTGTGTTTATTGATAGACTCATTGCAGAGATCATTACATGTAATTGCTGGTTAAGGCTGGTTAAGTCATTACAAACACTGGGTTCTGCTGGAGGGAGGGCAGTTTGTCATAGACAGCAGTGTCCTATGAGGCTCTGTTACCTCCGGTGCAGTTTAGTGCTTAGATTTGCACTGAGGCAGCCAAATTTCTGATGCAGTTTATTGGTTTGCTGAATATTTAGTCTTTGGCCATTCTCTTATCCTTCGTCTTTGGCACCTTAACGTCTTCGTCTTTGGACCCTTTTCCTCTGTGCTTGGCCCCGTTGTTTCTCCACCATCCTTGGCTCATTCTCTTTCCCTCCATCCTTGTCCACTTTTCTTCTCCTTCCTTTTCCCCTTCTATGCTTCTCTGTCCATGGCCCCTTCTCTTCTCCTTTGATCTTGGCCCCTTCTCCTACTCAGTTCTTAGCCTATTCTCTTCTCTTTCCTTAACCCATTCTCTATTTCCCATCCTTGGCCACTTCTCCCCCATTGATGGTCCCTTTCCTTCTCTGTTCTTGGCCTATTCTCTTTTCTTTTCTTGACTCCTCTTCTTTTCCATCCTTGGCCACTTCTGCTCCATTCTTAGCCCCTTCTCTTCTCCATCTCTGGATCTTTCTCCTCCTCCATTCTTGGCCTATTATCTTCTCTTTTATTGACCCCTTCGCTTCACTTCTCCTCCGTCCTTGGCCCATTTTTTTCTCCTCCATCCTTGGTCGCTTTTCTTTTCCTCTGTCCTTTGCACCTTCTCTTCTCCTCTGTTCTTGGTCCTTTCTCTTCTGTCCTTGGCCCCTTGTCTTCCTCCATTCTTGGCTTCTTCCCTCTCCTAAAACCCGTCTCCTCCTCTTTTGCCCCTTCTCTTCTCCCTCCTTGGGCTTTTCTCCTCATACATTCTTGGCCTATTCTCATCCTTCATCATTGACCTATTTTATTCTCTTTTCTTGACCCCTCTTGTCCTCCATTCTTGGTCTTCTCTTTATTCTTCCACGTAACTAAAATTGAGGTAATTGAGTCCGATTCTGCCTTAAGTCCATATGTCAGCATCATGTGTGCGCATCGCTTTGCCCTCTGTTGTCCCAGCTACATTTCATGGCTGTTACATCTACACATGACGTGACCCGTCGGCTCTAATATCCCCTTGGAAGGTGTGTGCTGCCAGTAATCAGTCTGCTGGTAATCGCGGGAAGCGCCATTGTGTTTAACTTTCGCCAATGTTCCTGTTGAAAAATGGAATCAGTAAACTGCGTTCCCTTTAATTCCTTTGTCTTTGCAACTAGATTTGCTGAAAGTTTGCTCAGAGCACCGACATCTCCCAGCAAGTAAATATCTCCTGTCCTTCGTCTCCTCACAGCTTCTGCCTTAATTACATTTTAGTAACACTGGATTACTGCACAATGAGCAGGTGAAGAGGGTCTGGTTCTCCTCTTCCTCCTAATCGTATGCAAACACACAGCTATCTCCCGTAATTACTGCTGATATCACTTAGACATCGCACCAGATGATGAGTTATTGTGTCCCTTTGTTAGCTGAGGGTATTAGGAGAGATTTGGGAAGGATTAGTGTTTGCACTGGTCACGTGCTGGGGCTCACTGTGTATTAGTGAGCGTGCTTGTTGGTGGGTGGAGGTCTGCCAGTCACCCCGTGATGCCAGCGCAGGGTGACAATAAGACAACGGTGGGGATTGCTGACAGGAAGTCCCAGCATTGTCACAGCAACTTAGTAGAACCTCAGTGTTGATACTCATTTATATAATAGTTACAACTTTGCCGCTTGCCACCTAAATCCTATATAATGAACGACTAACGCTATTACCCCTTACCTCTATGGGGGGGATTCAAGTGTTTTGTGCATCAGTGGCCACTAGGTGGCATGGGATGGATCAATTCAAACAAATTATACATATATAGGTTACTTGCTGCTTAACGTCACCCGCCACATGGCCGATCGCTTGCGGATGGCATTAATGCCACCAGCACTTTCTCCATGGCCACCAATCCAGCGACAGGCCCTCTTGTTGTCTGGGGTCCAGGACTGGAGTGCCGGGAGTGTCCCCCCCCCCCCTACCCCCTTGACGGTGGCCCTGAGAAGAACCAATATTCCCTGTTCACAATATTTTAAATTGCACCTTTTGTTCCACCAGGATTGACCCGAATTGGCTCAATCAAATATAGAAATAAGATTTATATTGATAATGTTTTTCCATTTTTTTGTTAGCGATTCCAAAAAACCCCAAAACTCTAAATAAACGGATTTTATTTCGGTGCCGTACGTTTGGTGTAAATAATGTGATTTGATGTACAGATGGGGGAGATGCTCTGCGGAGAAGCCGGCCTTTATTAGGTGCGTTCTCAGACAGCGCCGCGGTGCTCTCATCCGGCCATGCTGAGATTGGCATCTAGCCTTTTACAGACAGCGACTGCCTCTTGTTGATAAGTGATTATTATAGAAGTTATATCATTTTAAAGCCTGGATGGATGATGGACATTTATTGACTTTAATGGATTCCTGGAAGTGAGAATCTGTAGACGTAAAACTTCCCGGAATTCTGTAACAAGTTCTAATTTTATCTCCGATTAAATCAGCCAATCGGCCTTTTCCTTACAGATCGCAGACAAAAGGATGGTTCTCTGATGCGAGAACCCTCGTGACCCCCTGACAGTAGATCCTTGATTTGGAATAAGGAAATAGACATTTATTTTGGTGCTTTTTTGGGGGGCATCCGGATGATGTATCTACGCTGTGGAAGATTAGCGCAGCACTATGGTAGCTCAGAATATAGTCATAGTTGCTGGCTGCAACACGCCCCCAACTAGAAAGCCACACCCATCCACCTGTTCCCCCACATAGTAAGCCACACCCATCCACCTGTTCCCCCACATAGCAAGCCACACCCATCCACCTGTTCCCCCACATAGTAAGCCACACCCATCCACCTGTTCCCCCACATAGTAAGCCACACCTATCCACCTGTTCCCCCACATAGCAAGCCACACCCATCCACCTGTTCCCCCACATAGTAAGCCACACCCATCCACCTGTTCCCCCACATAGCAAGCCACACCCATCCACCTGTTCCCCCACATAGCAAGCCACACCAATCCACCGGTTCCCCCACATAGTAAGCCACACCCATCCACCTGTTCTCACAAATAGTAAGCCACACGCATCCACCTGTTCCCCCACATAGTAAGCCACACCCATCCACCTGTTCTCACAAATAGTAAGCCACACCCATCCACCTGTTCCCTCACATAGCAAGCCACACCCATCCACCTGTTCCCCCACATAGTAAGCCACACCCATCCACCTGTTCTCACAAATAGTAAGCCACACCCATCCACCTGTTCCCCCACATAGCAAGCCACACCCATCCACCTGTTCCCCCACATAGTAAGCCACACCCATCCACCTGTTCCCCCACATAGTAAGCCACACCCATCTACCTGTTATCACCCAGGAAAGCCCAATGAAATTGTCTCTTTCTGCTTTCAACTTTGTTCTGTGTCTGCGCACTACTAAATGGACTGGCTAAACTCCCGGCCCCCTGCCACGCACTGACGTGCCAGAGGCAGGCACCCAACATTACACAACCCCCGCCCTGCGCAGAACTATAGAACGCACATAAGTAGACCTGTTGTTGTGCTGTGTGTGTGTGTGTGTGTATTGCACCATTGCAACAAGACATTTGGGGGTAACTTTAATAAAGCTTCTAAAATGATCGGGGCCGCTGATGACATCATTGTCTCCCCCCTCCTCCCAATGGCTGGGACACGTCTCCGTATTCTGGGGTACCTCCAGAAAACACTGGCATTATGCCCCCAAACGCCCGGCACCCCTGCTGGGTGTGCCCTGTGTACCATGCGCATGCATGCAATCGCTCGGGCTATGAATTCGCAGCCCAGATATTGGGAATGAATCAGGCACATAGTGCGTACACATCAGCCAATATGCACGAAAATACGATAATCGGCTAATGTGTACCCAGCTTAATTTTTACACTGCAATTTAGATTTAATTTGGGGCGCACCCCAACCAAATCTAACACCCCTGTGACATCTGCCCCCTGCAGCGCAGCATGGTGTTACTCCAATCAGGCCCAGTGTCTGATCTCACGTTTGCTATTTACTGCACCAAACAGCAGAATTTGATTCTATGTAATTGCTGCCGGTTTCTCCAGCAGTGAGGACATTACCCACAGCCAGGGGTGAGAAGTGGAACAAGTGGAACCTGGCGGGGGCTCTACACTCAGTTACACATATCTTTGCACTAATTATCCTTTGATCACTAAATTCAGGGATTTGTGGCTACTTGGTACACGCTGTTAATTAGCTATGATCTTGGAGTCTCCTTGAAGGCTGGAATAATTAATGCACAATACACACAACACACTGTACACAATACACACAGCTGCGGATCATCCCTTTGAAGGGGCTCATCAATTCAGGTTCATTAATTTAAATCAGTTTTTCCAAACATCGTGCCCACTTGACCCTCATTTATGTATCCGTAGATAGGAAACATCTGCGCTGCGTGGAAGTGGCGCTGCTTTCTCTGTAATGACAAATGTATATGACTGGCTCTCAGCTCTCAGACATTGTTAGAGATGGATCCAATCTCCTCCACCATAGGGGTCACGCGCACCTGAAGGCGTGTATGTCATCTCCCCAATCTATCATTTAAAAAGATAGGGGTCTATGTACTAAGGCTTGGAGAGAGATAAAGTGGATGGAGATAAAATACCAGCCAGCCAGCTCCTAACTGTAATTTCCCAAACATAGTGGCAGATGCATTAAGCCTTATCAAGAGATAAAGTGGAGCGTGCTATAGAGAGATAAAGGACCAACCAATCAGCCCCCAACTGTCATGCCACAGGCTGTGTTCAATAATTGACAGTTAGGGGCTGTCTGGCTGGTACTTTTATCACCCTGCACTTTATCACTTGTTAAGGCTGAATACATTTGGCTCATAGCCTGTAACATGGCAGTTAGGAGCTGTTCTCAGACCATCGTCTCCCTAGGCGACTGCATTATCTGTAGACGAGTTGGGATCGTTTGGTCTACGGCAACTAGGTCAACAAGCATTGGGTCGACACCACTAGGTCGACAGGCAGCAAGGTCGACATGGGTTTAGGTCAACATGGGTGTAGGTCGACAGGTCATTAGGTTGACACAAGCATTATGTCGAAATGGGCAAGGTCAACAGTCATAGGGTCGACATGGGGTTTTTCACTGTTTTTTGACCCAAATGTCGACACTGTTGACATGGACACAGTCACAATGCTACAGGAACACTATTATATTCTCCCCATGTCGACCTTTTGACTGTCGACCTTGCTCATGTCGACCTAATGCTTGTGTCGACCTAATGACCTGTCGACCTACACCAATGTCGACCTTGACCCATGTCGACCTTGCTGCCTGTCGACCCAGTGCTTGTCAACCTAGTTGCTGTAGCCCTAATGACTGTATCCCGCTCAGACAGAGCACGTCACCTGGATACAGACACCCCCCCCCCCCCCACCACCACCACCACCGCCAGCAGCTGATGGTCCTTGCCACATCACGGCTGAAGCCCAGTCTCTGCCTATAACGATGCAATAAATTCCCCGCCGCAGGAACTGCACGCGGGAGTCAGCATTTAGTGGCCCCAGATGCAAAGTGAAGCATAAACCAGAGATAACGATAGCATGGTATAAAATCATATCAATATAAAAAGCAGCAATAAACATACACAGAAATAACTGCGCTTTCTAGAGAAGAACTGAAACGATGATCAAGTCCAGGGAACAAAGAGAGAGTCACGCAGGAGTCGCTATAGACGAGTAACTGCCGACACCGTCAGCAGCCGTGTTTTATACGTATTATAAATCATTATTATTTTTATCATCCCCCCGGAGGTGTTACAAGTGCTCAGACTTTAATCTCGGTAATAACTCGTTGATTGTCTCCATGCACAGGATGGCGGCTCGGCTGTGTCTCAGCGTCACCGAGACGAAATCGCGTCCGTCCAGAACATGTACGAGCGGGAGATGGCGAAGCTGCGGGAGAAGCTGGAACAGAACCAGAGGGAGCGGAGCGGTGATTATCCCAGTGGTTCCAGCGGCCCGATGCTCGCTGCAGAATATCAGGACAGGTGAGAGCCTCTTATGCAATGCTTATGAATTAGCCTTATTATGGGCCCTTGAGCAGTAACCCCCAAACAGGGCCGGTGCTAGGGGGTTCGGCGCCCTCCTGCAAACTATAAATTTGCAACCACCCAAGCTTTACAAAGAGACAGCGCACACCAAAAGAAAAACGTGTGATCTCACAAGGAAGGGGAATGGCCACACAATAATACTCCCACTCCAAATTACACCACACAGTAGCACAATATTATTCACCTTACACAGCTGTAACTAGCCATTTTGGTGCCATGAGTTAAAAAGCAGGGAGAGTCCGCGCCGTAGGAGCGCGCAAAAATGTTGGAGGGTAGCTTCATGGGGAAGGGGCGTGGTCACATAAAAGTACCAATTACACCGTAATCCCCATAACACATTATGCTTCACACCCTAATGCCCATTACACATTATACCACACACAGTAATGCAAATTATACATTATGCCACACATCATGATGCCCCTTACACATAATACCACACACAGTAATGCCCATTACAAATTATGTCACACACTGTAATTCCCCTTACAAAATATGCCATGCACCATAATGCCCATAGGACATTGACACACATTACGCTACACATAATGCCCCAAGTACTCCTGGAAATGCCCACATTTGAAGGGCTGCTTATTCATAACGCCCACTGTGTAACCATATGCCCACACCAGTTGCCGACATTAGTAGCACTGTGTAACCATATGCCCACACCAGTTGCTGACATTAGTAGCACTGTGTAAGCATATGCCCACACCAATTGGCGACATTAGTAGTGCTGCCTATACATGTGCTCACACCAGTTGCCGACATTTGTAGCGCTGCCTATACATAATGCCCACACCAGTTGCCGACAGTAGTAGCGCTGCCTATACATAACACCCACACCAGTTGCCGACATTAGTAGCGCTGCCTATACATGTGCTCACACCAGTTGCCGACATTAGTAGCCCTGCCTATACATAACGCCCACACCAGTTTCCGACAGTAGTAGTGCTGCCTTTATATATGCCCACACAAGTTGCTGACATTAGTAGCGCTGCCTATACATAATGCCCACATCAGTTGCCGACATAAGTAGCGCTGCCTATACACATGCCCACAACAGTTGCCGACAGTAGTAGCACTGCCTATACATAGTAGTTGCTGTCTACCCATTCCGAGTGGGGAACCTGGTGATGCAATTCACATCAACCACGCGTTTCAGAGTGGCTTGCTGTATCACGGCCACACCCACTACCGGACCCGTTCAGGAGGGGGATATCTTCTCTTGAAGTGTGTGAGATGCCTCTGGACATTCTAGGAGAGTAGGCAAACGTGCGCTTTACGGGGAAGTTATCCCCGCAGGAAAGTGTTTTGTGTCTTCACCACAACTCGTGTGTCAGATATCTTCAGTTCCGATCAGCCAACTTGCAAATTATCCTTAAATGACGATTAAACAACGCAGATTGTGAAGGAGACGAGAGCTTGGCCTCTGCGCGACGCGTTTCCTTTGCAATGGCGGGTAAAATTCTGCCGAGAGATGTGATAACCGCTGTAAACGATTCATCTAATTGTTTACAGCTAAAGCAGATTTCGTCTTCTGTCATTTTCCAGGACTGTGATTATTCTAGAGCGTCTGTATCACATGAATTGCTATTCTTCTTGTTACGCTGCAGATTTTCCCCTCATCATTATAAACGACTACAGTGGCGCAGGATGAGTGTGATCGTGTCAGTCTTCCCTCCGTAACCAGGACTTGCGATGATTCCGCGTCACGTTTGTGTCACTGCATCCTGCAGAGTTGTTGTATATATTTCGGCTTCGCTGTTTGTTGCTTTGTGCGTGGTGTAGTAAGGAACACAAATGCCGCTCTCCCGGGAATCTTGGTCACCCTGGAGAACGGAAGCGGCCAGTGCACCTATATCACTCAGGGCAGGCATCGTCTGCATAGCAGGGAAGCAAAGAGGAGGTATATATAGGCAGTGGCATACACACGGGCCCCCGAGTCCCTGGGGGGCCCACACACTGCGCCCGTATTTAATAATTACTTGTCCAGAGTCCGGTGATGCAAAACGATGTTTAACATAAAAATCCATTCGCAGGCTATGTGGGAACACCCACGTTATTCGATGGTCGCCAACCATCGAATGATGTGCTGAGTGCACGCAGGTTACTTAGATATGTGTGCACATTCGAGAGGAAGTGGGCGGGCAGCTGACATTCGGCGATGTCAGCATTCCAGCCCCCGGAACCCATGTCACGTTTCCATGGGTGCGACTACCTGCTGCCGCCCCACGACCTCCTGTGAATGCGCAGGGGGCCGAATCAATTCGAATAAGGGCCTATGCCACACAGTGCCCCTAGTTCATATTATGCCACACAATGCCCGCAGTTAACAATGTGCTACGCAGACCCTTCAAGTACACATTATGTCACACAGTGCCCCAGTACACATTATGTCACACAGTTCCCCAGTACACATTATGTCACACAGTTCCCCAGTACACATTATGTCACACAGTGCCCCAGTATACATAATTCCACACAGTGTCCCAGTACACATTATGTCACACAGTGCCCCAGTACACATTATTCCACACAGTGCCCCAGGTCACATTATTCCACACAATGCCCCCAGTTCACATTATGCCACATAGTGCCCCAGTTCACATTATGCCACACAGTGCCCCAGTTCACATTATGTCACACAGTGCCCCAGTACACATTATGTCACACAGTGCCCCAGTACACATTATGTCACACAGTGCCCCAGTACACATTATGTCACACAGTGCCCCAGTACACATTATGTCACACAGTGCCCCAGTACACATTATGTCACACAGTGCCCCAGTACACATTATGTCACACAGTGCCCCAGTACACATTATGTCACACAGTGCCCCAGTACACATGATGTCACACAGTGCCCCATTACACATTATGTCACACAGTGCCCCAGTACACATTATTCCACACAGTGCCTCAGTACACATTATGTCACACAGTGCCCCAGTACACATTATTCCACACAGTGCCCCAGGTCACATTATGCCACACAATGCCCCAGTACACATTATTCCACACAATGCCCCAGTACACATTATTCCACACAATGCCCCCAGTTCACATTATGCCACATAGTGCCCCAGTTCACATTATGCCACACAGTGCCCCAGTTCACATTATGCCACACAGTGCCCCAGTTAACATTATGCTACAATGTCCCCAGTTCACATTATGCCACAATGTCCCCAGTTCACATTATCCCACAGTGCCCAAGTACACATTATAACACAGTGCCCAAGTACACATTATGCCACACAGTGCCCCAGGTCACATTATGCCACACAATGCTCCAGTACACATTATTCCACACAATGCCCCAGTACACATTATTCCACACAATGCCCCCAGTTCACATTATGCCACATAGTGCCCCAGTTCACATTATGCCACACAGTGCCCCAGTTCACATTATGCCACACAGTGCCCCAGTTCACATTATGCCACAACGTCCCCAGTTCACATTATGCCACAATGTCCCCAGTTCACATTATGCCACAGTGCCCCAGTACACATGATGCCATACAGTCCCTCCAAGGAGTAAGTGATGTAAAGATTTCTAAAAGTGAAATATCCTTTAATTCCCTGAGCACTGTTCATTCACTGAGGTATTAGCTGGGATCAGCTGAGGAAAGACCTTTGGTTTAGCTTTATGTATATAGATATATATATATATTATATATATATGTAACATTATTTACATTTCTCCGTTATTCCATCCAGAATTTGGGAGATGAACAGAGACATTGTGAAAAAGGACGAAGACATCCGCGCCCTGCAGCTGCTGGTGGCGCAGCAGGAGTCCGATATACAGTCCTTAAAGGACGGCGCCATAACCCCAACCATACAGCTGGAACTGGCAAAGCAAGATCTCCGGGAGGTGCAGCGGAATATACAGCGGGCTCAGGCAAAGTGCGTATTCTCCTGCGGGGGGGCATATGTTCTTTATTGTATACATGTATGTACTATTGAAGGCGGACCATTTTCCGTCCCTATGGGTGCATGGCCAGCACTGTGTCAGCTGCTGGACATGCCCCCAGCCCCTCCGCGGGACACTGTTAGCCCCGGGCGATATGCAGGACAGTCCCAAATAACAGGACTGTCCTGCAAAGTGTGGGACAGTTGGCAGGTATGGTGTATGTACAATGGAAGACTCCTTCAGCTTGGCCTAGCTCCTCCCCCTCCTTCTGGCATGCTGTGGTTTTAGCTAGTATGTGTCCTTGCATGTTCAGGCTACTGTCATTGGCACTAGGAAAGGGTTCGGGGTGTGGGGTCCCCTGGCTTGGAGTGGTCAGGCATCGATTTACCATTATTGTAACACTAAATCTGACACTTTTAGTACCTAAGCTGCTTTTTCACTAATGCTACACTTTCTATCACCCAATTACTACCTCTCACCCGTGTAGTACTGAGCCGCTACTTCATATTAATAGAACACCTTGTAACACGTAACTGCTACCGCTCACTATGCGTTGGGTGGCTGCCTGGGGGTCCCGTGCTCTGGACTTGAACTGTAGGAATGTTTGGGACCCACGTGATGAGGTCACCTGGCCGTGGTAGGTGAGCCCATATTTTTTGGCCAGAACCCCTTGTATATGTCTGATATCCTGTGGTTTCAGCTTCTTAAATAGGGCTGTTACTTAATACTGCTTTTAAAAACAGTGGTATCCTCATGTTGTGAGAACAGAATCACTGTACAGGAACTCAGAGAGTTCAGAGAGGATCCCGACAGTTATTAGCCTGACATCGGGATCACGACTGCCCTGACTGAGGCAGCGGGGCGAGCGCAACAAAGCCCCACAAGGGAGAATAGCCGGTGGCCGTCGGGACCCCGAGTGTCGGGGTTTTGACTGTCGGGATCCCGACGTCGGGGTAATGACTGTCGGGATCCTGACTGTCGGGAAACTGTCTGGTACCCAGTCAGAAAGGCCCCTGTGAAACATATTTAAATGCTGGGAGTTGTAGTACAGCTGGATAAACACAAGCCGCTTGTCATATGTTCCTGACAGTTGTTTATTTGCCACAATTAGAGATCAAACACGAGATATTCTGCTGCGAGACAGGTTAATGGGAGGGACATGACATAGAGCAGACTGCGCCTTATCTGAGTGACTGCAGATCGGAGCAGTGAGAGGTGGGGGGGGGGGGGGGGGGGGTGATGAAGGAGGGAGGGGGGGGGGTATCTGGTATAATTGCTCATCTTCACCTTCCTGACCACACACAGATAATAGGGCCATGTGAAAACTATCATAGGCAACCACAACAGAACATTTGTAGTTCCCCAGCAGGAAAGTGTGGTAAATACCCCTACTTGTACACTTTGCAATAAAAATAGAATTCTGATTTTACCCATTCCCGACGGAACGTGCCAAGAAATCGGGCCGGATTGGGTCAGTGTGATGTCCCCTCAGCTCCTATGCGCGGTCCGGTGTGCATCGGACCCAGGGGGCAAACAAGAACCATTGCAGGATGCAGGGGGGGGGGGGATTTTGGGGTCTGGGCAGAGGGTGGTGTCTCAAGAGCTAAAATAACGATCCAAAAATGTAAATAAAACGCACAATAACTTTTACATTTGCAATGATTGTCACGAATGCAAAAACAAAAAAATCAGGTCAATCCGGATATACCTGGCCCATCTAGACTCACTGAGTTGGGGCTGTGTCACTGACACCGGTGAGGGCACAACTGTCTTCGGCAGAAGCGGGCGGGCTGGTCGCTGGTTGCCGCTGCACGGTTTGTGATTTCGGGGGGACAAAGGAAGCCATTCATGAGAGCTGTATTTCAGGAATTTACAAATGTTTAGCCGACTGTCCTGCATCCACATTTCTCTGTGTTATTCTTCACACCCACGCGTGTGGGACTTCTCACGCTTTCATGGTGACAATGCAATTGTTCAGCGCACAAGTACAGAATACACCAGTGTTTGTTACTCAGGAACACGTTTATCATGTCATATTTACAGCTTATTCTCCAAAAAAACCTGTTCTCGGTGGGGAACAGCCGCAGCCCCTCCATTCCCTGACAGCAGACGCAACCTTATTATGATTCGATAAGCTATGTTGTGTTCCTTGTGCACCGGAATGGTAAGAATGGGCCGCTTGCGGTGTTACTGGGATATTCAATGGGTCATTTTCACAAGGAAAAATGGTTAGAAAGCAACCCAGTGCCAGGCTCAGTGCTCTTCTCAGGCATCCCTACCCCCCCCCCCCCCCCAACCCTCCATCCCCACAGCCTTACCCTAACTAACCTCCCCCTTCTAAGTACCAAACCCTCCCCTCCTGCAGCCTAACCATAACCTTCCCTTCTGCAACCTAACACTAACACCTGCAGCCTAACCCTCCATCCCTGCAGCCTAACCCTAACCATCCTCTCCTGCAGCCTAACCGTAACCTCCCCTCCTGCAGCCTAACCCTAACCATCCTCTCCTGCAGCCTAACCATAACCTCCCATCCTGCAGCCTAACACTAACCCTTCACACCTACAGCCTAACCCTCCACGCCTGCAGCCTAACCCTCCCCTCCTGCAGCCTAACCCTCCATCCCTGCAGCCTAACCCTCCCCTCCCTGCAGCCTAACCGTAACCTTCCCTCCTGCAGCCTAACCCTCCATCCCTGCAGCCTAACCCTAACCTCCCACTCCCGCAGCCTTACCCTAACTCCTCCCACAGCCTAACCCTCCCCTCCTGCAGCCTAACCCTAACCTCCCCTCCTGCAGCCTAACACTAACCCTCCACACCTGCAGCCTAACCCTCCACACCTGCAGCCTTACCCTAACCATCCTCTCCTGCAGCCTAACCCTCCATCCCTGCAGCCTAACCCCAACCCTCCTCTCCTGCAGCCTAACTCTAACCATCCTCTCCTGCAGCCTAACCCTAACCTCCCCTCCTGCAGCCTAACCCTCCATCCCTGCAGCCTAACCCTAACCTCCCCTCCTGCAGCCTAACCCTCCATCCCTGCAGCCTAACCCTAACCTCCCCTCCTGCAGCCTAACCATAACACTCCCTCCATGCATCCCTCCATGTTTTATCACTGATGATAAATGGGCCCCAAATGTTGATTATTTTTGATTTTATTTTATTTTTTAAAATACATAATATAGGAGTGATATAGAAACATAGAAACATAGAAACATAGAATTTGACGGCAGATAAGAACCATTTGGCCCATCTAGTCTGCCCCTTTTTTACCCTTCAGGTAAACTCAACCCTTTTTAATCCTTATTTCTTTGTAAGGATATTCATATGCCTATCCCAAGCATGTTTAAATTGTTCTACTGTATTAGCCTCTACCACCTCTGATGGGATGGGATGATATGAGATCATCTCGCACCCGTGAGTAAGTGTAGACTCGCTAATTTCCTTATTATTTCGTTAACTCACCCTAAACCCTCAAATTTTTGCACACAGCCCTATGAGGCTACGTACAGATATCAGCGCGCCAAGGATCAGAGTGGGCAGCGAGGGTGAGCGAATGGAATTTCCGGCTGTCATTTGCAGACATCTCTGCTTAGATGGCACCACGGTCATACCCAGAGGTGCCATAATTACGTGACTGGCCCTTTTATGCCATAGAGTACTGTCAATAAATAATTGCTTGCTTTACTAAGTACATGATGGGCGAATACTGTTTCTACAGATACGAGGAAGAGTTTTCTCAGCGTTTAAAACTTCAGGAGGATTTGGCGGAGCTGAGGCACCACGCGGAGGACATTAAGCAGATCCATATGAAGGTGAGGGGCATAGTCCAGCCCTGTGACCAGGTACCATGCAAGCAGCAGACGCCATAGGGCCAGAACTATGCTGCAATGCAGGTCGGGCTGAGATAACATTTAGATTTGGGTGGGTTATATCGTTTCTGTGCAGGGTAAATACTGTCTGCTTTATTTTTACACTGCAATTTAGATTTCTGTTTGAACACACCCCCACCCACATCGAACTCTCTTTGCTCCTGTTACATCCGCCCCACATGCAGCGCAGTATGGTTTTGCCCCCCCAAAAATGAATCCGGACGATAGTCTCCTAAAATTCTGTTCTCTCCACCCTCACAGGCTTTACATTATTCCCAATAACCAGTATCGATATTTTGATTGCCTGGGCATTTTTGCATTAAGAAACGTCTATAACCGTGTCAGATATCCCCTACTGTGAATATCAATACACCATGGAAATAGCCGCGGTGGCCTTTAAATCTTGAATACTACAGATCCACAATCCTTGCGGCACTAATGGTTAATGTAATCTGTCTAACACATGGACCGCTGTCTGTGAATGAGCTCAGCCCCTAAGTCCTCCCCTGGAGAAGAAACATTAAGGGGCCGTTTTGTGCTATTGTTCAATTTCTGTTAAATCTTAAATCAATATCCCATGTGGAATCGCTGTCTGGTTTCCTAGCTGAGGTTAGATAAGTGCGCCGGTTACTCTGGAGAGGTGGAACAGAGGTAAGCACTGGTTCACCACATTATTGGGGATATCGGTGTGGAGTTTATATGTTCTCCCCTTGTTGGCATGGAAATGTTGGGTGCATCGGCTTTATCTCAATATCCAAACATATGCTGTTAGGTGAATTGCCTTAGTGTGTTTGTGGCTGCGATCGTAAGCTCTTCTGGCACAGGGACCCCTGTTTATGAAAATGGGTGGTTCGCTCGTGAGTAAAGGCTTGTGGAGGGTGTGTTTGTGGGGGCTATGCATGGTGCTATGTATGTGCAGATGAAACTCTTTCCCCAGGCGAACCAGGGGGGGTATCTATAATGGGTGCACCCATCCAGGGCTGCCATCGGGGGGGACTGCTGGGACCCAGACAGAAAAGGGGCCAAGGACTGGGTTCAATCAAGTATAGTTTGGCATAAGCAAAGTTCAATTTTCCCTTAAAGCCGCTGCCTCCTCTGGCATCCTCAATAACTGTCTTCTGTGAGGGGCGGCCATTTTGTGAGGGACATTTTTAACCGTATCAGGAGGAGCGCCAGGACCTCCCACACTTACCCAGCACCTCTGTTCGGGCTATAGCTACACCACCGGGGTGCTGCTGTGAGCTAAAATAGGGGAGAGGACAGCGTCCCGGACACAGTCAATCCCAGTCGCCTGCGTGGGGAAGCAGGAGCCCCTTTGCCTCTCCCCACAGCACACAGGCCCTCTCATCTCTTAACCCGCCTTTGCACTCACTGATGATGACGACGGCTATGAAACTTTGAAGCAGTGCATTTGCCTGCATTTTCCGCCATTGGGCCTACTTGTTTTCAACTCCATATCTGCCAGTGTATGTACGTCGCTGCGTTATAGGTTGGTGCTATAAAAAAACTAGAAGATAAATTGAGGCTGCAGACTGATAGCGAGCGTTGACTCAAACCAATCTCTTATAGCGGCTTAATATCGAGCACTTCGCAGCCAATCACAGTTCACCATTTTGCCCTGGTGAGATATTATATCATATATTACGCTGTGATACAGTAGAAGAACAGGTACCTACAATTTCCACATCGACAATACGGCAAATGCCGCTTGAAGGAGGAGAATATTAATTCCCGTTGGGGGCTGAACGAGTTAACGCACTAATTCAAAGGCTTTTTGGAGTTTAATCTTCTGACAAGAGATGAGTTCAGAGATAATTAAGACCTTCAATACGGAGAGACTAAAGGCACATAGACAGCTGCTGTAATTAACGTCTGAGCAGCACAAGATATATGTTGGTGCGGCTGAGAGAACGCGTTTAAATCTGCGACAGTGAACAGTTTAGTGAGAACACTTTTACTGGCAAGACGCGGCTAGTAACAGCATTGCCATCCTACATTTTCAGCATAAACACGATTAGTTGTGTCGGTTTTTAAATCTCTCTCCACGTTATCACTCTCTGAAGCGTAGTACATTTCCCTCTGTGGGGTATATTCAATTATTCTTGGATCCATTCCAACATTCATTTGTCGGAATGGATTTCGACGCTACCTATTCAAATCAGCGGCCAAATCCGAATGTCGGATTTGGCCGCCGATTGCTGGTCACCCAGCCGGTGTTGGGACCGGGTAAATGACGGCGGGAGGCGACTGGGAGGCGGGCTGGCACCGGGAGAGTTGCTTTTATCCGGCCCGGCGGCGGGACGGGTGAGTGATGCGGGAGGTGGGCAGGAGGACGGTGAACGAGAGGACGGCACTGCGTAAGCTGCTTTTTTTTTCAACGTTGGATGGAGATTGTTCGATTTGGCCCCGTTTCCGACAAAAGCAGGTGGATTGGCGACTATTCCGCCAATCCACCTGGTTTCCGACAGTTTGGAACATTCCAACCTCATTGAATAGGTCGGAACCCCTTCCGACCCATTCAAGTAGGAAAATTACGTCTTTACGACAAGACAGCAGTTCCGACAGGAATTGAATAGTGTGAGAAGTGTCATGGTGGAGTCCTCAGTGTCATGGTGGAATCCTCAGTGTCATGGTGGAGTCCTCAGTTTCCTCTTAGCTCTATAGATTACCTGCATGATATAAGGCTGTTTTAGCCAACCTGCGCAACTGCCCGTTTGCAGCACTCACCCAATTTCACTCAAAACTAAAAGATCCTTCACCAGTGTATGCAACAGTGAGTACGGCTGTAACTACTATCTATCAATAAACCAACATCTGCACACACACATCATTCCCAACACAGGTAACCCATGAGTCTCATTTTGGGGCGAAAGTGATCCCATTTTGGACATATCCTGGCAGTTAGCACCCCTAGCGGTTGGAGTAACTTCTCTGGATGTCCAGGCGCCAAGGTAACCCCAAGTGAAAATATATCTTAGATGACATGTTGAAGAATCGAGCAATGTTTAAAGAACCCACTTGATGATATTCCCTAACATGCACATCACCATAGAAAGTAGTTTATTTTCAGCCGCATCTTAGTCTCCAGTGTATAGAGTACTGATGATCCCTACTGTGGGAGCATTGTTGATGAGCGACCAGAATGTTCCTCGATCATATCTGACCCTTGTGTCTCTGCATTGTCAGGAGTCGCAGGAACTAAGAGACCAAGTTGTGCGGGCGGAGGCCCTCGTACTCCAGCTAGAGGACAAACTGCGGGCAGTGAGCCGGGGAGGTCCGGCCCTCATGGAGATCGTACAGAAAATCCAGGATGCCAGCGAGGTGGAAGTGAAGCGTCTGCAGAACGAAACAGAGACGGTGTACAACCAGAGTGTAAGTATGTGCGCCGGACACCACGTCCTGCATTGTACCGTGTATACAGATGTGTCCTCATGGGCCCAGCCTCAATATGCCGCGCAGCGCAAGTAAAGCGTCATGTCCCATGGGACTCTGCTAGCGCCAGGCGTCTTTTCCCTCTATCTTATGGCGCCCTTACACATATGCCATCGGATGCAATGGGACATCTTATAGTGTCCTTTTTTCCAGCGCCCAATGTCACATGTCACCTGCGATGCCACATTGGGTGCTGGTGCGGGCGGTGGTGTAGGTGAGCGCTGTGCAGGAGGGGTGGCTTGCGGCAGAATTTGAAAAAAACTTTCAAAAGCCTGATTGGGTGAGAAAGCTCTCAGGCAACCATAGGCCTCACATTCAGGTGGTTGATGATTGGCTGAGAGAGCTCTCTCTCAGCCAATCAGAGGGCTGCCCAGTCTTTTGAAAGATTTTTTTTCAAATTCTGCCTCGCACCCCCCCCCCTCCTGCACAGCGCCCTAACACACCGCCGACCACTGCTGCACGCCAGCCCTCCTGCGCAGCACTCTGATACACCGACGCCCGCTGCCTGCGCTCCTGCCGCCTCCTGCCAATAGTTAAAAATCACATGCGATTGTTCATGCAATTCCATAAATATTGTGCGTAGCTCATAATACATATATATGTCGACGCGACATGTCAGGATCCAAACAGTGCTCTCCAATTATACATTGTTACTCTATGAAAGGGTCAGTTATATGGTCTATAATGATTATCCAGGCCTCTGTAGGGTCCGGTGTCCCCTGTGGTATCTGCCACTCCCCTATCACTGCATCCCCCCAATGGGTACTACATGTCCAATACGGAGTCCACGTCTCTCCCATCTTTCATTGCTTGACACTTCAACCCCACAGTGCCAACCAATCAGTAGGTTGAAGTTTAGCAACGTGTAACACACACATATATATATATATATGCCAGTGTATGAGCAGCGTGGCTTATCCCTCCCAGAAGAGTGACAGTGCTAATTTTAGAGAGGAGGCTTGTGTTCCATGAGCTGCTGTTATGTAAGCCGTGTTTATGTCACACCGAGGCTGTGTTAGCCCTTTATAATAGGAGTTAAAGTGTGCAATTGTATTGTCCGCTCTCCTGCAGCTTAATAGACAGAGACAATGGAAGGAGGAGACAGGGAAACAGATGGAGAGGGAAATGGAACTCTCTCACTATCCCACGTCCTTGGCTTCTCCGAGTAAATGTATTTAGCAGGTCTGACGGCAAACAGCGACCCACAGAGCTTATTATCTTGCTACCGGATTTATCGGAAAACCCGACATCCCTTATTTCCAACAGGCCAGGACACTAGCTTCAAATAACATTACATCTAACATTAACCGTTGGCATATTTGTTGTATTCTGAGATGAACTTTCTTTGAATGCGTACACGTTGTTCACTTGTCACTTCCATAATTCAAAGAATCACCCCCCCCCCCATTTTTTACTAAGGACTTAAGGCACATGCCCTTGTGGGAAAGGTGCATCACAAAACTTCAGTTACAATACCCTTTATTAAATAAATATAATTAAGGGCAGAATTCTGAATACACAGGATTCTAACCCATAACCCTACCTATTGAGCGACAATGCTAAAGGCGATGGGTTTGAATCCTGAGTATGTCAGCCTCTTGAAATACAATAAAAGACCGTGTGACTGAATAACAAGGAGCTCAGCAGTTAAGTTCATGAATGTTGTATAGGTATTAGAGACGGAAGGGATGGGGGAAGGAGACAGAGGCGGTTAGAAGATGGCGGGCATCAAAGAGGAGGGAAATTACTAGTTAAAGTAATTAAAACATATAATTAACAAGTGCTCCCTACCGTGCAGTGCTGTGCGCAGTGGCACCATCCTATTCATTGCCCAGCTGATACCCTTGGGGGGCTGTGACACAAGTTTAGGGAGCACTGCAGAGGGCAGACAAGGGGATAATAGATAAAGTGGGGCATATACAGTAGGTATCCTGGATTGTACAGTAAATCTGTAATATTTATTTAGACCAACATTTTCTTTCGTGATTTACAATTGGAAACAGACCAGTAATAAAACACAACCAAGGGCTCAATTTAACAATAGTAATGGTAGTTTAAATCCCCCCCCCCCCCCCCCCCACACACACACACCTAAGTGTGTTTTGTACATAACCCTTTGCTCAGATTACAAAGTGGATTCCTCTGAAATGGGTAAAGTAAAACAGGTCCCTTATTATCTGGGACAATCTACATCTCTATAATTGCTGTCTCGTTATCTCTGTATAACTCAGCTAAAATGTTTACACAGGATAAAAGTTGTGTATCTGTTTGTGCAGAGAGTTGCGTCTTATCTCCTGTACCTCTGAGGCTATGCAAGGACCCCAGATTACAGTGGCTGCAACCAAGCAGGGCTAAAACCCCAACAGCCCTCCTGACAAATAACAGGAATCTTTGTTTATTTCCACTGAGTCATCAGAGAGTTGATTCGTAGCCTGTGAAATTAGTACCCTGCTCCTTTTTTTAATTACAGTTATTATTCTGTGTGAAATAAGGCAAATGACCACCTACAACGCATTCTGCTGTATGTAGTGAATAGAGATGTTGGGTAGAACACATCACTTTGCTGAGGACAGTGATGTTTTCACCATATATATAATATATATATATGTTACACGCATTTCGCCAAGTCTTTAACATCTACATCTGCCAAGTGTTATTTTCTATTGGGGGGAGGGGCAGTACTTCTATTGGTCAAAAATCCTTTGGTCCCTCTGTCATTCCTAATGTCCCATCTTTGTGGTTAATTCTAGAACAAGGGGACAGAAAGTTGGTGGTATAAAGGCTACAATGTAACATAATAATATAATGGCGCACACAGAAATATGAGGTGATTGGCTCTGTAGATTCTCTTCCATCTATCAATGTTTATGTAGCTGTTTATGAACAGTTCTCAGACGCACGGTGTAAAACGCGTTGGTCCTACATTGACGCAGGATGATCATATTTCAATTTAAAAAACTGCTGGCATGGTTCAGCCTCATTTATAATTAGGTTGTTATGAGAGGTGACACTTGGGGCCTGATTCAGGCAAACATTGCAGCTTACCGAGCACCTGAGATACCGCCCGTCTGAACACCCGCCCCCTGCCGCTGCTGTTTCTCCTTGGTAACATGTGAGGGGATGTGTAACGAGAACCTATCCCCTCCGCTAGCAGGAGAGATCAGTAGATCCGATGGTCGCTGGCCCCGCGTTTTCATTGGGACACCAATATACTGTGCGCTCCCATGGTCTATCGCCGTCACCGCCCCTGTCCCTCCCTCTCCCACAACGAAAGGCCCAATGAGTGTGTAACTCTCCAAAACTGTTCATTGTCGGGGTCTGCACTTGCACATACGCAGACCCTCCCAGACATCTGAACGGGGCCAAATTCGCCCCATTCCGAGTGAGCAAGAATCAGGCCTGCGTTTGCTGGGTTCTGCCCACCGTTTCTATGGGTACGCCCATGAAATGCTGGGGGGCCACCCAGGGATGCCCCCTGCCTGTCACTCAGGAAGTGCTTCGGCAATGAGAAACTTAGCGGAAAGTGCTCCCCAAACATCGGAGGAGAGGGTCGAATCGGCCCTAATATGTGGACAAACAGAAGCAAGTACTGTACCTCACCACATAACTGACCCTAAGGAAAACTTACTTATAAACACAAGATCCTTTTTTTTTTTTCATTTACCAATAACAATCTTTTGGCCCAGGGGTGCCGCGAGAAAAAAATTCTGATACTCTAGGACGCCGTGATTCAAAAAGTTTGAGAACCACCGCACCAGAACATCCTTCGTGCCATTCCCTAGAACGGTGACATCAAATCAGCCTGATATATCGTTTGTCGTCCGGTTTACCGTACACGACATAAAATCTCTCGGATTTATGTGCAGCATGGATGACCAGCGGCACTCACTAGCGCCCTGCGGGATTGTGCAATCAAGTGTATACAATGAGCCTTGTAGGCGATATGTCGTTACAAAACAGCAAATCAGTCCGAGTGGGAAGAGCCGTAAGCCCCATTTACAAAGCAGCAAACACCTTTCCCAGGCCTTTATCTCATATCTGCAATCTCATATCTACAGTTATATATTGTTGTTGTACTGCACCACCAACCGAGCCACGCAAGAGAGAATACTCCTGGGGGCCACTGGCTTCTTCCGCCGATATTGGGGCAGATGCAGTAAGCCTGGTGAAGTGATAAAGTGGAAGGCGATTACGCTCCTGCCAATCAGCTGTGTTTGAAAAATGGCAGTTAGGAGCTGATTGGCTGATGCATTATCACCTCTTTATCACTTCACCAGGCTTAATACACCCTCCCCATTATTTGCTAATAGGTGATTTCTATTTGAGATTCACCTCTGCAGACCACTTCATTGTATTACAATCCAATCATTGCAGACACAATGCACCATTAGCAATTCCCTGCTCCTGTAGGATAGCACGGGGTATATTGGGCCTAATTTAGGGTGGTTTCCTGCTTAGGTGACGGTTTAACGCCACCCGCCGGCCGAATGAACGCCCGACCCCCTCCGTCCGGCGGATATATGCTGCAGCAAGCGAATGGAAGTGTGAACGCACACATCCATTCGTATGCTCGTGCACACGGACGAAAAATCATTCGATGGTCGCGGACCATCGAATGATTTTTTTTTTTCGGCGTTCGCAAATGAAAGTCTAAACTGACTTTTATTTGAATTGTAAATGGCCGAGAACGGGGCGGGGGCTCCACGTGTGTTCCCTGTCCGCCTCATCTGTGCAAATGCCTTGGCTACTGTGATAGTTGCCGAAGGCGTTCGTACAGCGGCCGTGCGCATGCATATTCGCCGATACGCATGCACAGAGCAGCACCATGGGTCCCCAGACCAAATTCATGTTTGGTCGAGGCCCATTGTGTGCTAGTTGCACCTTCGGCAATATTAAAACACTGTCCCGCCACCCTGTGGCCCAGGCCTGCCCTCTCCGCCCTGTGGCCCAGTCCTGGCCTCTCTGCCTTATTCTGGTAACTGTGATCTCTGCTTTGTTTCCTGGCAGCTGATGGAATTACAGATGCGACTGAACAACGACCAGATGCTCCTCGGCCAAGCACAGGAGGAGAACCAGCGCTTGCACCAGAGGGTGGAGGAACTAACCAATGAGGTGACACTGTTAGAGAAAAAGGTAAGAGCAGAGCGCGCCTCCACCTGCCCGCTGCAGGTGTGACACCTGTGTGACATTGCTAACGGCGCTCAAATCTGTGCGTGTTTCTATTGTCTAAAATACACAAGACAATTTCGTTAACAATGTGCACGGTAACTTTGTTATATTAGCGTATTTAGTCTAGTGTGTAGGCGCTATGGGGCTAATTCAGATTTGGCTGCTAATGTGAGAT
This sequence comes from Crinia signifera, assembly GCF_055691185.1. Classification (NCBI taxonomy): domain Eukaryota; kingdom Metazoa; phylum Chordata; class Amphibia; order Anura; family Myobatrachidae; genus Crinia; species Crinia signifera. The sequence continues at coordinate 11,900,533 of NC_139220.1, forward strand.
ATCCCAGCGGACTGCGAGGAGAAAGCCGCCGCCCAGACAGAAAGAGAAAATGCCCCCTGCTGGATTGCAGGAGAATTGCGTATGGCTCGCTAATGGCTATTCACTAGCAGATCCATATGATATTCCCGAACCATCGGACAGCTATTGCCTTCTGTGCAAATAAGTATGAAAATAAATAATCAGAATTACTCAATAATCGAGTCTGATGCTGCCATTAATCTGTGACTGAGACGGGCTGGAAGTGGTCATCGCTGACACACCAACAGGTCATGTTTTCCAGGTTTCCTTACATGTGGACACATGTGGATCTTATAGAATATGTCAGTCTGCAGTGCTCTAACAGGGAGATATGGAAAACATGCTCTGTATTTAGATGCATTGGATAAACGTAATACTGAAATAGTAAAGGGATTGTAATTTCTGACTGGTTTGTGGCATACGGAGCAATGTGGCGACATATTTGGTTTCTCTGTCTGGGTCCTATTTGTAAAAAGCTAAAATTTCACTTGGTGTTAACATTATTTGTATTGTTGCATCAGCGTAATTTGCAAGTGGTTGGCCCAGGTGCAAAAATATGCATTTGGCCCCCCTCCCCCACCAAGTGGGGAGAGAAAGTGGGTGACAGAGAGGGGCAATGAGATTCAAACGGAGGCAGAGGATGGCAGGGAGAAGTAGTGGGAGACTGGGATAAAAGGTTGATGCAGAGGGCAGCAGTAAGTGGAAGAAGGTGCTAGAGAGGCAGTGTGACAGGGGGATGCAGTGGGTGTCAGGGAAAGGCAGTGGGTGGCAAACCTAAGCATAGGGCAACAGAAAGAAGCGGAGGTTGAGAGGTGATGGCAGTACGTGACAGGGTATAGCATTGAGTGACAGGGGAGACAGTGGCTTGCAGAGGGTGAAAGAGTGAGGCAAAGGGGGACAGGGGGGAGCAGTGGGTTACATGGGGAGGAAGTGGGTATCAGAGAGAGGCAAAAGATGGCAGGAAGAGACAAAGGCAGTAGGTAACAGTGGAAGGCAGTGGGCATCAGGGAAAGGCAGTAACAGGAAGAAGCAGAGGTTGGCAGGGCATGGGAGTGAGTGGTATGGGAAGGCAGTGGGTATCAGAGGGTGGAAAAGAGAGGCAAAGGGTAACAGGAAGAGACAAAGGGTGACAGGGGGAGTTATTAGTGGGTGGCATGGAAATGCAGAGCGTGGCAGTAAGAGGCAAAGTGTGACAGGGGGAGGGAGCAGTTAATGGGGTGGCAGTGGGTGGCCAGTAGAGACAGGGGGAGGCAGTAGGTAACTAGGGAGGCAGTGGATGCCTATATGGTTCTGACAGACGCTGGCAGGCTATGCCTGTATGATCCTGTAGGATCTACATAATTATTCTAATAGGCTTTCCTGATATGATTTATAAAGAATTCACTTACATCAGGCATGTCCAAACTATGGCCCTCCAGCTGTTGTAAAACTACAAATCCCAGCATGCCTTGCCATAGTTTTAGCATTCCCAAATAGCAAAACTGTGGGAAGGGATGATGGGACTTTTAGTTTCACAACAGCTGGAGGGCCGTCGTTTGGACATGTCTGACTTACATGATTCTGGCGGATTCTCCCACATTCCAATACATGACCTAGATGGAATATTACACCTAATCCCAGCATTTACCATATAACCATCTAGAACCCAGGTTCTAACGCTCATTAGCAGGGCGCTGTTCCGCAGAGATTTGCAGACAAATGTTTTATAACTTCGTGACAACTTTTTATCGTCTGTCACCGAGAAATCCGCGTCGTCCCCTCTGATGTCTGACTTGTTTTGTTGTGTTCCTCCAGATGTTCCCCGGGGAGAGAGTTTAGTGGAATAGAAATGAAAGTCAATTAAAATGATTATCTCAGATGGAGGTTTTATACCTCTAGGATTGCAGCCAGTGACATATGTTTCCTGATACACAACATCCCCCACACGCCTCACCCTGCGCACAGTGACTGTATGCACTTCATTTTCCGCTAAGGGGTTCCTTCCTCACGGGAAACGTTTGCTCGCTGTGCACTTTCGTTAGTGTACTATAGTTTATTGCGGTAACTCCATTCGTGGGCTGCAGACACCCGGACGGCATCGCCATCTAGCTTCTATATTACTGTGCAAAAATACAGAACATTTATATCACATTAACAAAAACAATTGGGCCGATTCAGACCTGATCGCTGCTTCGACGACCGATTATCGAAAGACTGATTGATCATTGCGCACATCCACAAGGTCAAACAGGGTCAAAATTCAGAAATTCTTTGCAAGCCATTTGCAATTCAATTAACATGAAGCCGGCGGTTTTTTATGGGTGGTAACTGCCCATTTTCTGGGTGTGTCAGGGGAAAACGCAGGCGCGCCCAGGTGTGTGAGGGGAAGTCATGTGACGTCCGGTCCGGCCAGCTCCGGGAGAGTTGCCTACTTTTCAGGAGTCTCCTGGGCAGTAACAGGGAGATGCACAGAGATGGTCAGTATGGGAGTGTCACAGAAATGGTTGAAAACTTAGACGGTCAGGTGGAAATTTACTAACATGGGAGTAACCAATCAGATACCATCTATTATCTTCTAGAACAGGCATGTCCATACTGTGGCCCTCCAGCTGTTGTGAAACTACACATCCCAGCATGCCTTGCCATAGTTTTAGCATTCCTTAATAGCAAAACTGTGGCAAGGCATCATGGGACTTGTAGTAAATAAATAAGAAGTAGATTCTGATTGGTCTCCCATAGCAACATCACATGTGAATGAGAGAACTCTCTTAGTAAATTTCCCCTCAGCGTCTATCTCCTGACACAGAATGCGCATCGAGCATGCGGCTGAGGCAAGTATTTCTAGGTGGGACTGATGGTGGACCAGGCGGTATTTCAGCGTCTACGGACGACTGAAGCGGTCGCACGGATTTTCACCAGGGACATTTGCATACAGTCGCAGAAGCAATACCAGTTACCATATTTAACTTAATAAGAAAACCCATCCGCCTTCCTGGATTCCATTCCCTAATCGAAGACTTCACTTCAATCTCCAAAATGAAATTGAAATGAAAGCCCACGTTTCAGCTCATTCCGCCTTCGGGGAGAATTCCACAATACAGAGTAAGACGGCACCGGCCCCGCTGTCCGCGCCGGGTGGATACATTAGTCGCGTGCTGGTAATGTGATAGAGAGGCTGCTAATGGAGGCAGAGTGGGTTCTGTGTGTGAGATGTTGTGTTCTCTATAACTCGGCACAGAATGTTCTGTCTGCACAGCGTCCTCGTAGGGGAATCGCCGCTCCTTTCATCTGCGCACAAGTGGGAATTGTCCGCCGCATCGTATTGTTACTGGGGCCTGGAAGAGACTCTAGAGAGGTGAACGTTGTTGGGGTTCAGCCTGGTCTGTAAAATGAAGAGGGCGCATGAGAGATGAAGCCACGGGGAGTGTAATATATGTTCCAATCCGGATCAGACCCAAGACAGAACCTGTTCCCACCGTAGCTCCAAAGGGTTATTCCAGGGTAAGCGCCGTTTACACTGCACATGGGTGCACGTGGAACTGTTCTGCCGGCGCTTGGTGATGACATCATCTTTATCTCTATATAATTACATTGGCTGCTGATAAAAATGATGACATCACATCGAAATGTAATTGGTGAGAACTATATATTATGGGTAAATTCGACATTTTGCGAATTTTAGACTTTTACTAATTGTTTGCAAAAAAACGGCTGAATTTGCATGTTTTCCGAAATTCGCACATTTAATAGGATGTGAATTGCGTTAAAAATCAAACTTTTTGCAGCGAGAATCCCACATTTTGACAAAATCGCATCCAGATTTTTTCCCATTATAAAGTATAAAACCCGCGAATGTAATAGGGTGCGATTTTTGGTAAACGCAAAAATATTACACCAGGTTCTGACAGGCAAATTTGACAGCACCATGTGCAGATCATTGAGAGTCTTGCCACTTTTTACGTAAGGTCCCCCGGCCGTACCTTGTGCACTGTGGTTGATCAGCGCTGGATGGGGTACCTGAAGGAGTGGGGACCCCCCCTAATGAAGGGGTCCCCCCAATCTTTACTTGTCCAGGGCTGAAGCCTGGGCTGTCCCCGGCATCCCAAGGCAGTGGACGTCGGGCTGATACGCAGGGGCGTAACTATAGCACAGCATGTGGGGGCGCCAGAGGCTGCGGTGCTATAGTTAACCCCCCAATCCCCCGCAGACTTACGTATCTCGCTGGTCCCGGCAGCTCCGTTCTTCTGATGAGGACCACCACAAAATGGCCGCCCCCATATAGCACACTGTTCTCTGAAACTGTCTGCTGTATGGGGGCGGCCATTTTGTGGTGGTCCTCAGCAGAAGAACGGAGCCGCCGGGACCAGCACAGCGCGATAGGTAAGACTGCGGGGGAGGGGGTTAGCATAGGTGACGGGGCGGCCGGGGGGGGGGTGCTTGACGGGGCGGCGGCGGCGGGGGGTAGGTATGGGCGCCCCCCCCAATGGCGGGGGGGCGCCCAAAACGTAGCTACGCCACTGCTGATACATGTAAAATTACATTAAAAAACATTGCTTTTTACAGTTGAACTACAAGTCCCAGCAGGCCCCCCCTTCATGCTGGGACTTGGCAAAGCACAAGTCCCAGCATGGGGGGCATTAATGGGCCCCCTTGGACTTGTAGTTCACCTGTAAAAAGAATGTTCAAATAAAAACACATACACATAGAATAGTACAGCTTTTATACACACATTGCGGGAGGGGGGGGGGGGGGGGTTTGAGGAGGAACATGGGGGGATAATTCTCTTTCTGGCTCAAGGCACCAAAAAGTCTAGTTTCGGCTCTGGGCATGTGCCTTCCTTCTGGGCTCCTTGAGCTCCTCAGTGGCGCTCTCTAGTATATATCCGTTTCTTTCTGGAGCGAGCCTTGTCTTCAGTGATGTCATAGCACATCACAGTTATGTCACATATGTCCCGCCTTGCTGCTAGGCCACACCCCCGAGCTGCTTATACTGTGATTAAGGCTGACTGACAGCTGTACTGACTAGTTTAGTCCTATAACTACATTGTTTTCTTGTTATATGCATTAGATCGATGTAAGTGGAAAATGCCGGTATAGGGCTGGAGTCCCTTTAACCAGCTTAGCCAGAATGAGAATACTGGAATAGTTTCTGTTGCACGAGTCTGAGCCCCCACTGGCGCCCCCGTGATGTTATATTTGGCAGCCGCCGGATGATGACAGCGCTTTATCTCGCAAAGTAGGACAACTTGTATTTTTAGAACTGCAAGGAGAACAAAACTTTTTCTTTTTAATGAAATGCGGATTTGCAAATTCATTTAGGACGTTTCAATATTACTGTACGTTAGGGGTTTCCAATCTAGGACGCCCTCCCGCTGCACATTTGCCCTTTATAACTTATATAATCTAAGGGCTTTTCTTCTGATGAAAGAGAAAAACGTCAAACTTCGAATACAAGTTGGTCCAGGATCACGGCCTGGATTCACCCGGATTGGGGTCTGCAGAGATGCGGGGGCGGCCATCACCTCTTATTTTCTACGTAATCTTGTGCATGAAGAATTGCGTTATTTACCCATCGTAAACAGATGTATTAAGCTTTAACAAGAGATAAATCCAAGGGTGATAAGGAGAGATTAACGTCCAGCCAATCACCTACTAACTGCCATGTTACAGCCTGTGTTTGAAAAAAGTCAGAGCTGATTGGCTGGATGTTTATCTCTCCTTATCACCCTTGCATTTATCTCTTGTTAAGGCTTAATACATCTGCCTCATTTTTCCATATTTACAGGTGTTATACAAGTGAGATGCCAGGAAGAGTTATGGTGTTGGGGGGGGGGGGGGGGGGGGACGACGATACGATGGAGCAGCAGTTTGTAAAGGACCTAACCTTGTTGTTTATATCACGGTATGTTATATGCTATTTTCTTCAATCAGCAATCACGCTTTCTATAGCTCCATTCAATAAGCTCGCTGACAAGGAGTCCTTACCTCCCAGCCATCCTGTTCTCATGACGTGTGTGCAATACAGAGACCATTGTAGTAACTTTTATACAATACAGAGAACATTCTGTTGGATTAAATATAATAAGGTGCCCACTGTAGTAAACCTTATAACTGACATAGAAGAATACTGAGCCCATTCTATAAGCCATCAGTCAAACAGAGCCCTTTATGCCTTTGTACAATACAAACAATGTTCTAGTGCTTTTGTTTTACAATACAGAGAGCATGTGATGGATTCGAATCTTGGGTCAGCACCTTGAAATGTAATAAAAGACAGTGCGACTGAATTAAGTTCACGATTGTTGTATAGGTATTAGGGAAGGAAATGGTGTGAAAAATGACAGAGCCGTCAGTTATGTGCCGCAGCACAGTCCGCATCTCATAAGTTACGGTCCTGCCCTGGACTACGGGAGGTGGCAGATCTGGGTGCGTCGCAGAGGTATCTAGGTGCATGCACAGTACGATCACAGCGCAATTGGCTGTCCACGATCATCGCTCAGTTGCGTGAACATAGGCACCGTGCGCGCACAAACATGAATCAGTTTTACATTTGCCTCCAAAGAGAAAAGACAGCATTCGATGGGATCAGTTTAATTCAACGTGACGGGCGCAATTCCAAAACCGCACACCCCATAGAAATGGGCGGGAAACCTGGCGATGTTGGTAGCGCAGTAACTGGGTGCGGATCAATCGATCGACAAACTAATAACTTGCATTAGTCTGACAGGTTATCTGTGGCCCATCCACGGTGAGATAACCCATCCCTCGCCCAATAAGTCTGTACAGTGAAAAACCATCTGAAAATCGCCTCAAATATATCGCACAAAATAATATACGCGGTTTCCTTGCTCGCGTCTCCTCTGCGGGACACTTGTTATCTGTTCTCTCCGTGAATCCTAACATCCAATTACCCGCATGATCCCATTACACTCCACCTCCCGCTGTGTACATATGCGTTATGATATAAGCAAATATTAATAAATGGAATAAAAATGTGACTCATGAATGCGCGTTGGCAGATTAGCAGCGTAATGCCGACGCGGAGGGGAATACAGCGGTTGGGAAGGCTGATATTATCCCATGTGCTTTGCATACGAATGGCCGTGTAATGGTGTAATAATAATAATGTGTAACGGATCAGGGACAGGCAGGGTACAGCTTGCATTCACAGCACGCCATACTGAGGCGTAAGACCACCGCTATTATCTGCTGCTCCATAAACAATGCGGATAGATTGGTGCAGGATGATCACAGGCGCAGCTGGGGGTTCTCACTCTTTATCTTGAACTCTCTATACATCCAGTCACCTTTTTAAAGGAAGAACGTGGGCCCGTATAAATGCTGTACGGTTATAATGCCAGCTGATTACAGTCCGCTGAACTGTTGTCCCATCTACCCCACCCCGTATTCCGGTCATTGCAGTCCAGTCAGAGCAATGACCTTTACTGCTAAAAGTAGATGATGCACACCTGGGGGGCTTCCCTTAGCCCCTCACACTCCTATAATGTGGGAGATCCACCAAAATTACCTCAGAGAGGTGCGAGGTAACAAGAAGCGAGGCTGTCCTCCTGTAGACATCGCACACAGATTGAATCATCAAAAACATATCAGGAAGACTGAGTCTGTCAATTTAAGACAGAGTTGCCTACTTTCTGGATGAACTCTCCAGAGGCCAGATGCACCTGACAGAATGGAGAGTGATAAACAACCAGCCAATCAGCACCTACATGCCAACGTAAAGGTTGGGTTTGAAAATTGACAGGTTGGAGCTGATTGGTCGGAGGCTTATCACTCTCCATTTTATCATAGAAGGCAGCCAGCGCCATGAGTTAGATGGGCCGAGCTGTCAGCAGGGCGGAAAAGGGGCGGAGACAGGGCCGGTGCAAGCCTCCCCCCGCCCCAGGCAAATCCTCCGCCCGCCGCCCTATGCACCCCCCCACCCCCGCGCGCTCGGGGGGGGGGGGGCGATTCCACCCGTGCTCGGGGGGGGGGGGGTGGTGGTCATGCATCGGGCGGCGGGCAGAGGATTTGCCTGGGGCAGAGGGGAGGCTGGAACCGGCCCTGCCTCCGCCCCTTTCCTACCCTGCTGACAGTCGGCCCATCTACCTCATGGAGCTGGCTGCCTTCTCCTGGGGCATCGGGCGGCAGGTGGAGGATTTGCCTGGGGCGGGGGGAGGCTTGCACCGGCCCCCTGCCTCCGCCCCTTTTCCACCCTGCTGACAGCCCGGCCCATCTACATCATGGAGCTGGCATCTTGCCCCAGGAGAAGGCAGCCAGCTTCATGAGGTAGATGGGCGGGGTACTAAGCCTTGAAAAGTGATAAAGTGGGTGTTTGCGGGCGATACTGCTGCCGCAGCCCCGTGTCCAGGGGGGGGGGGGGGGCAGTGTTGAATCACAGGCGGGATGGGGGGGGGGGGGGAAGAGGGAAGCCCCCTCTGTCCTACCTGCTCCCCGCTCCCAGCTTTCTATGGTACCTCTATGGTACCTCTCCTCGGTGGCTCATTACCGCCCTCCAGTGGCCAGCACCCTAGGCAAATGCCTAGTCCTGCCTAGTGGTGGCACCGGCCCTGGATCCCGAGATTGAAAAAATGCCATGGGATTGGCATCCCTAATTGTATACCACACTGCGCCTCCAGTCCGCTTCATATGTAACAGAAAATACCAAACCCCAGAGTTTAATTATGGGTGATCATACACTTGGGTGGTAGGGGTTATGGAGGGTCTGGTACCCCGTCAGAAGTGGCATTGCACCTAATGCTTGGCACTGCCCGCCTTCTGTGATTAATGAACACATTCTGGATCAGAGCAGGATTATGTACTAAGCAGGCCAGGCACCCGGATTACTGTGTTTATGTCTCTTTCTGTCTGTCATTATGGCCCTTATTCTGATTGAGTCGGATGGCTCCGTGTGTGGTCGGACAGCCGATGGTTGGTGTTTGCGCATGTGCAGAGGCGTTTCTGCGCATGTGCGAACGCCTCACACGTCCGAACACGGCGTGAGATCCGTGCATAAAATGATTGTACGGAACCATCCAATCAGGGGGTGTAGAGGGGCATGAAGGGATATTTGGGCTCATTACCATATACTGTACGTTTTCATGGGAACGCGTATGGTAATTCGGCCATGACGCACATGTGGGGGGCGGACAGCTGACATAGCTGGATGCCTGCTAGCCGCCCATATCCCTGCTTTTGCACGGAGAAATGTCCGAGTGGTCTGGAACACTCGGAGCTGTCTGACCGCTCGGTCCATCATTCGATGGTCGGCGACCATCGGAGAATTGGGGAGGTTCCCACAGATGGAGGAGGTGTTCACATAAAACATCCACTCGCGGTCCGTTCACTCGACGTCTCACCGCATTCGGACGGTGTGAGCGATCCGTACGGTAGGCGGGGCTAAGAACACTCGGTTCCTGTCCGAAATACACATCAGTCCGAATCAACCAGAATAAGGGCCTATAGGGAAAGTGACCCATGCCAGGCCAGGGGGCCCCATGAGGTCTCTTAATCAGGCTGTGTCCCTGGGGCTCTTGCTATGCCCCATGCGATGCCTGCAGTTAGTGTATGGAGAGTATATCATTGTGGGGTGTTACGCTGTTATGGCAGATATGCATTAGGTGTCCTCCGCCCGTGCCCTGCACATGACCTGTCAGCGTTCGCAGGTGCTCGTTATGTAACGTGGGAACCGTGTCAAGTCCGCTGCACAAATACACATCTGAGTTAGATGAGAGACGTGTGCGGCTCTCAGAGCACCTAATGCTGCTCCCCCAGCAGAGGAAGGAACTGCGCTGGTTATGTCAGACAGCACAGCTGCAGCAGAGTCAGGAACCCCTAACCCAGCATGCCTTGCGGCCGGCGCTGGTGCTCTGCGGAGAGGGACTCCCAGAAGTCCAATGATGGCAATGATTTAAAAGAGACAACCAACCTGACTTTGGGCCTCAGACTTGATAGCAAAGCACATTTTTTTAGCGGATGGACAAAACCATGCTGCACCGCAGGTGGGGCAGATGTAACATGTGCAGAGAGAATTTAGGTGACCACACACTATGTGACGTCAGAGAAGTCACATCTAATCCCCAAATCGCACAGTGTCGGGAGGGCCTTTTGGGTGGTGTGCGTTCAAACTGAATTCTAAATTCTAGTGTTAAGGTGCCCATACACGTACCGATTACCCGGCACTTTTTGTGCTAAAATAGCATCGTTGTGCATGCATTGTTTATGCGATGCAATGCTATTTTAGCACAAAAAGTACCGGGTAATTGGTACGTGTATAAGGCACCTTAAGAAAAAAGCAGCCAGTATTTATCCTGCACAGAAACAAACAATACAACCCATGCAAATCTAACTCTCTGCACATGTTACATCAGCCCCATCTGCAGTGCAGCATGGTTTTGCCCATTTGCTAAAAGAAAATGTTATTTGCGATCAGCACTGAATTAGGCCCTTATTGCAGTATTAATCTACAGTGTGAATGGTCGGCATCGCGCTGGTTCTTGCAGCTCGCAGGCTGTCACCTATGGACCATGTCTGCCCCAAGGAGCATTAAAAACAGTTTAAGTCTCTATTTAATTTGTCGGCAGACAAGAATTTTTGATCGTATTCTTTCCTATAATCTCCTGCCGCGTCTCTCAGAGAAAGGGTGAAGGGCTCCATTACACGTGGAAGTAATTACTATAGGAACACAATTAGGGGCAATCAGACCTGGAGCGGAGTAGTTACTGGCGGTTACAGGCGGACGCCGCTGATTATTATCCGTCCTGATTGCGGTGCCTTGTAAAGATGGGGAATCATCAGTTGGGAGCAATTATGTCGCACACTTAAAGAAAGGCGTCACCCATGAGTCCGTGTGTCCCCCCGTCCTTTGTCCTGTGACCAACGCCCTGGTATAGGAGGCCGACTTAGATATTTTCTTTCTTTTAATCCCCCAAAAAATGATAAACACGGGGAAATATTTGTTAGGAGCATCGAATACACCAAGGATAAAGTAAGAAGTCGCAGGATACTATCTGTCTGAATGAATGACCTGCATCAACAATCACGTTACAGACGGTGTTTGGAAAAAAAATGACAGTTAGGAGCTAATCGGCTGGCCCTTTATCTGCGTCCACTTTAGCTCTCTCCAAGGGCCAGATACACCAAGCTTCAAAAAGCGATAGTGGAGTGGAGAGTGATAAACAACCAGCCAGTCAGCATATAACTGTCATTTTTAAACCCAGCCTGTAGCAGGGCATTTGGGAGCTGATTGGCTGGTTGTTCATCCCTTATCACTTTTTGAAGCTTGGTGCATGTTGCCTCTGATGTTAAAACCATATATGGCAGACAGCAATTTCGGACCAGCTAAAATGCCGACAGGGTTAGTGCATATTTGCCTACCCTCCTGGAATGACCAGGGGGCTCACAAACATTGGGTGACCCTCCCGGCTCCTTGGAAAGGTGGTTAAGTCATCCGCATCCCCTCAGACCCCCACTGTAAAAAATGGCCCCAGCACGATCGGACATTGCTCCGCGGTGCGGGGTATGCGTCATGGGCCCAGGTGCCTGTGGGTACCGCACATGCTCCACTCAGTACAGATGTGCCCCAGATTTCACCTCAGAGGGACACATAAGAACCCTTTGTTGATATATCCTGAGTTGTTCCCTTCTGGAGGGATTTCACTTGTTCCCGGGATACACAGTGTTTCTGCAAGGTCAGGCTGACAAGCGGCCAATTCATGTGATTTCATTACTCCCAGCTTGACGTGTCTTGGTCCTCGTCCAGATTCTAACTTCTCTCTGCGAATGTTTCTGTGCGTGATCTGAGGTGAGGTCCTCGGGGCCTGCTCGCACGTTCCTCGCACAGAGAGAGAGCGAGTGACGGTTACCTGTGCTAGAAATGACGACCATGTGTCTGTCGGTGTGCCAGCTAGAACAGTATATACTGTATACTGTATATATACACACATATAATGGGGGAGGGGGGGGATTCTGGCTGACAAGCAGCGTACAGTGGCAAACGCAGGATTTTCAGAAGGGGGTTTCCAGAGGGGCGGAGCAAAGCAGAGAGATGGACACTTAGGTGACCCAGTATATGCCGGGTCAATTAAAGTATTATAGATAGACCTATATATATATATATATATATATATATATATATATATATATATATATATATATATATACATACAGGGGCGTCAACAGCAGTGTAGACCCCTGGGCATAGCAATGTATTGGGGCCACTACTGATCCTCCAGCGGTAGGGGTGGGGGAAGCTTTGATGTCCCCCGGGTGGTAGGGGGTATTATATCACCCGCTCAGCATGAAGCGCCTGGATCAGTAATTTCCATTAATTACCCCTTTACTGCACAGATGGTGGGAGATGGAGTGGGAGAAGAGGGCATTGGGATGAATGAAGGGGCACTGACACATAACTTCCAGGGTGGTAGAGGATGTTTAATATGCAGAGGAGGGGTGTATAGTGGAGTGGGCATATTATCCATAATTTTCTGGTGGGAGGACAGCTTGCTTGACTGCAGATATCTCCAGTTCCCAGAAATACATTTATTAGATTTTAATGGATTTAAAAACTAGAGAATCCCACCTACCAAATGGTACTGGGGACTGGGGATCAGAGTTTAGAAGGCAGAGCAATCTGCCAACGAGAATATAAAACTACATACCAGGTGTGTGGAGCTGGAGCAGTAACAAGCTGCTGGAAGGCTGATGTCTCTGGTTCTGGGAACAGTAGAGACAAGCTACTAGTGTCCACCAATGGGGGAGAGTCCCAGCTTTTGGAATATACCCTCAGAGAAACTCTGAGTCAGACAGAACCTGAAATATCTGACTTGAAAGAGCAATTAACAGGCTTGGATGGGGACCACTGCTTTGAAGTCAGATATCTCCGGTTCCCAAGGGCCGATTTTAAAAATTCTTGTACCCATGGAAAGAGGGGACCCTCAGCTTTCAGCCTAGGGCCCTTAGACTCCTGGGGGGGTTTCTGGGTACCCAGAAACCCCCCCTGCGTGCGCTACTGGCGTATAATTTTTAGCCCGCCCACTTCTCGCATATGCCGCCGCCCCTCTTCGCAGCCAGAATTTGCCAGCACGACTGCAAATGGATGTTTTCATTCGCTCCCTTTGCGGCGACACCCACATCATTCAATGACACTCTGAGGTGTGCCCAGGTGTTTTAAGGGAGGGTCCATCCATGACGTCAGCTCTGCCCCCAGATCGGCCGGTCTCAGTTGCAGGGTTGTGGAAGGGTCAAACTTACTCACATTTGCACAGGCCATAAAAATCGATCGACGGTTCGTGAATTGCGTACGGATGTGCGATAGGAGAGCGAATAGCGACATTTTCACAATTCTGATTCGCACAGCGCAGGTTTTCTGTCTGTCTGGGCGGCGGCTCCTTGCAGTCACCTGAAACTTTGCAGATGAGCGATCATGTCTGAATCAGGCCCTTAATATGACCAGTGATCTGTAAATATGTGTCCCAGCTTAGGGATACTGTGTGACATCCTGTGATTTCAGCTGCCTGTCCCGGCACCCACATCACCGAGCGGTTACCATGGGAACGCCTATGAACACTGGGCATTCCCATGGGTGAGTACCCTGGCCCGCTGCCCCATGCTGTCCCCCCCCCCCGCCCGTAACATTGGATTCGCCTGTTCGCCATGGCCGCATGCACCCGGCGTATTAACATGCGAACGAACCTGAATAAGGTCCTACAGTATGTTCCCACATGAATTAATCAACAGGGGTCCTCACGATATTGAGTTTATTCCGAATTGACTGACCCCAACATAAAACCTACCGGCGGAGGTGCATGGGGGGGGGGGGGGGGTGACTCCACCTCTACTGGGGTCACTGCCTCTTGGATCCATTAGCTGGTGTAGAACATACATGGAGCCATTTTGTTTGCTGTTAGTTCCTGATTGGCTAAAGGAGAAGCTATTAGCATACCTTGGACAGTATGGGGGATGGCCGTGTGGTGGTATTATGGACAGTATTGGGTGTTCTGAGAATGAGGGTACATTGTGGTGCCGTGAGGGAGGGGTAGGGTACTAATTACTCCGGAGGGGCCCTTTTGGGCCCCGGGTATGCTACCCCTTTCCCCCTCCTCCAGAGTATACCTGTGGTCGGGACCATCTTCCCAGTGATATCTAAAACAACCACATTAATGGGCATCAGTCCACTATACCTAGGCCCGGCGTGGCTCTCTAGGCCCCTGAACATACCCACTAGTGCCAGGGCTCCACCCCCTTCCAGGGAACTTTTACTTTGAGAATAATATTTCAGTCACATCTAAATAGCCGTCCCAGAATACCCACATCTGGATTCTGCATATGGCTGAATAACTGTGGTACTATATTTATTTATTCTGTCCAGCTCCTCAGAGGAAGCAAAATGGTGCTTGGCGCAGGTGCGGCCATATTGTTATAGGAATACCTATACCTCTCTGTGACAAGATGCATCTGTGGAGGAACACTATAACAGGAGCACTATGCGAGGTGCATATGCCACGTCTACCTCAGAAATGACATATACACTTCAGGTCACTGGCGTATCTATAATAGATGCAGGGTGTGCACCACACACACTGCACCCATTTCATCACACTCACGTCTCTGTCAGCTGTGCAGCTGCAAAAATCACTGGGAAAATGGCCGACATTAGAGATGTCCTCGGGAACGCAGCACAGGCGCCATGTTCCAGGAGACCTGTAAAAGCCAGTTACAATGCCAGTCTACTGCACCAGAAGGGCACTTAGTGGGTATGAGTGATTGGGTCAACCCTATTTAGATCAACATGCATTGAGTCGAACACTGAAGGTTGACACTTAAAATATGTCAACAAAGGCTAAGGTCAACACAAGCATTTGGCCGACAATGGGAAGGTCGACATGTAAAAGATTGACATTAGTTTTTCCATTTATTTTGTCCTGAATGTCAACCTAGGACAAGGGTGAGTGGGTGGGCGCGGGGGACACTGGGAGATTTGCCCACCTTTCCAGGGGCCCAGGAGGAGGACCCGATTTCCAGGTCTGATACAAGAGGCGCTGCTTTTCCACTTCCATATACTTTAATATAGTTTACCCAGATCTGGTGCAAAAACCTCAGAAGCCACGCAGGCTAACAGCCGCATCTACGTCATGTGATCTCTGAACCCTGACCTTCCTGGGATTAATGATACACATATGCCACTACCTGTGACTGGGGACATTACTTCTTCTCCTCTGCTTTGATATTTCACGACAGTTACTGATTAGAGTATTTCTGGAACAATTGTCCCACTCTCTTGTACTGGCCTCTGACCTCCCACCCCCCTATCCTGGCCCATACTTAACGATTAACAATGGGCCACTTGTTAGTACATGCCATTATACTGTTCACACTCTAGAGGTCAGTAGCGAGCGTCAGATTTAAAGGTCCCTGCTGCAGCACATTAGAATCAATTTGTATGTAAATATTTGCTCCTTGGTGCTTTTGTTGGTAATAAAGCGACAGATTAATAGGCCGCTGTTAGCACAGGGTATTATTCGGGGGCCTGTAATTGGTGTAGGGCTGCACAGAGGTCATACAGATCCCCAAGTCACTTGAGACAGAGCAGCGTGCTCCCAGTCCCCCGGTTACTCATTCATGTGCGTACGAGTCTGCGGCAGCATACAGAGTGCTCATTACCAGCGCTCAAGAGTCTATCTCCCAGTGCCTCTCAGCCTTGTTTGGCACTAACCGGCTCCTTGTCCGCAGCTGACACTCCTGTCAATGGGCCTAACCCCCCCGGCAAGGCCTCTGAGACATCATGTTGGCGTCCTGCTTCTTGGAATCAGTTTTATCCAACAGAACACCTGTGTCTGTGCCAGGAAGGGGGGGCTATGGCCTGGGGTTCCCTGTGTTTATTAGGTGGAGGTAATTGTAGGGGCACAGGTGTGTGCCTACCACGGGCCGCCCTGGTGGGTTAATGAACCAGGAGATGACACGCTGAACAAAACTCAGTGATGCTCAGTGAATATTTCCCTAAAATGAATTAGTACACAGGATAATGTTGGCAGAAGAAGATGGCGCAAAATGCCAGCAGCCTGTGCTTAACGTAGTTATGTGTGCACAGTACAACTTCTCTTCTTCTGTGCGCTGGCTGGTGCATTATTTGTCCTCATTCTGAATGTTATAGGAATGAAGGCATAGTACAACTTCTCATCTTCTGTGCATAGGCTGGTGCCATTATCTGTTCTCAGTCTGAATGTTATAGGAATGACTGCACAGTACAACTTCTCTTCTTCAGTGCCCAGGCTGGTGCATTATATGTTCTCACTCTGAATGTTATAGGAATGACTGCACAGTACAACTTCTCATGTTCTGTGCCCAGGCTGGTGCATTATCTGTTCTCACTCTGAATGTTATAGGAATGACGGCACAGTACAACTTCTCATCTACTGTGCATAGGCTGGTGCATTATCTGTTCTCACTCAGAATATTATAGGAATGACTGCACAGTACAACTTCTCATCTTCTGTTCCCAGGCTGGTGCATTATCTGTTCTCACTCTGAATGTTATAGGAATGACTGCACAGTACAACTTCTCATCTTCTGTGCCCAGGCTGGTGCATTATCTGTTCTCAGACAGAATGTTATAGGAATGACTGCACAGTACAACTTCTCATCTTCTGTGCCCAGGCTGGTGCATTATCTGTTCTCAGACAGAATGTTATAGGAATGACTGCACAGTACAACTTCTCATCTACTGTGCCCAGGCTGGTGCATTATCTGTCCTCACTCTGAATGTTATAGGAATGACTGCACAGTACAACTTCTCATCTTCTGTGCCCAGGCTGGTGCATTATCTGTCCTCACTCTGAATGTTATAGGAATGACTGCACAGTACAACTTATCATCTTCTGTGTCCAGGCTGGTGCATTATCTGTTCTCAGACAGAATGTTATAGGAATGACTGCACAGTACAACTTCTCATCTTCTGTGCCCAGGCTGGTGCATTATCTGTTCTCAGTCTGAATGTTATAGGAATGACGGCACAGTACAACTTCTCATCTTCTGTGCCCAGGCTGGTGCATTATCTGTCCTCAGTCCGAATGTTATAGGAATGACTGCACAGTACAACTTCTCATCTTCTGTGCCCAGGCTGGTGCATTATCTGTTCTCAGACAGAATGTTATAGGAATGACTGCACAGTACAACTTCTCGTCTTCTCTGCCCAGTACAACTTCTCATCTTCTGTGCCCAGGCTGGTGCATTATCTGTTCTCACTCTGAATGTTATAGGAATGACTGCACAGTACAACTTCCCATCTTCTGTGCCCAGGCTGGTGCATTATCTGTCCTCAGTCCGAATGTTATGGGAATGACTGCACAGTACAACTTCTCATATTCTGTGCCCAGGCTGGTGCATTATCTGTTTTCACTCTGAATGTTATAGGAATGACTGCACAGTACAACTTCTCATCTTCTGTGCCCAGGCTGGTGCATTATCTGTTCTCAGACAGAATGTTATAGGAATGACTGCACAGTACAACTTCTTATCTTCTGTGCCCAGGCTGATGCATTATCTGTCCTCAGTCCGAATGTTATAGGAATGACTGCACAGTACAACTTCTCATCTACTGTGCCCAGGCTGGTGCATTATCTGTTCTCACTCTGAATGTTATAGGAATGACTGCACAGTACAACTTCTCGTCTTCTCTGCCCAGTACAACTTCTCATCTTCTGTACCCAAATGAGGTTTCAGCAATTCTGTGTGTGTTATTAACCTATATGTATGGATGACTGCACACAGTGCAACCTCTCTGGTTTTATACGCTGGGTTTAACTCTTGGTGTGTGTATATGGATAATTGTCCTGTTACACGCATATTGATTTTCATGGCAAGTACTCCGCTGTCTCACTCGCCAAGGTTTGATACACCTCCCTCAGTTTTTGTTTTCCTCCCGGATGTTTGTGTTCTAGCTCTGCTGCAGCAGCGTCATTGCTGGAGAAGAGCCCAGGTATTAATGCGAGCTCGGAGTGAGGAGTTGGCGGAGATCTCTGGAAATGATTCCGGCAGAGAAACATGACTAATCAGACCTTATAATTCCTCTATAGTCTGTGCAGCCAAAACATAGCAGTCACCTTTCTATAACGTGTGATGCTGCAATCACAACACCAGCAAACAGCCGCCTGTTACTATCTATCATAGGACCACAGGACCTGCACATCCTTCTATTTACTCCTGACACGTAACGAAACAATACATGTTTCAGTAACTCAACAAAACTGGGAACTGGCCTGCGGGTCCATCCCGCCATTCTATTGGCTGCTGTGGAAATTCAGCAGATGAGGCCTTGTCCTTAATGACCCCATAATTAGCAAATCATCTTCAATGATGGTGGTGGAGACTCTATGTGGGTGGAGAGCTAGGCTGCCTGATGAACCTAATAGTACAGAGGTGGAACCTGTACGTGGGTAGAGAGCTAGGCTGTCTGATGAACCTAATAGTACAGAGGTGGAACCTGTACGTGGGTAGAGAGCTAGGCTGTCTGATGAACCTAATATTACAGAGGTGGACCCTTTACGTGGGTAGAGAGCTAGGCTGTCTGATGGACCTAATAGTACAGAGGTGGAACCTGTACGTGGGTAGAGAGCTAGGCTGTCCGATGAACCTAATAGTACAGAGGTGGAACCTGTACGTGGGTGGAGAGCTAGGCTGTCTGATGAACCTAATAGTACAGAGGTGGTACCTGTACGTGGGTGGAGAGCTAGGCTGTCTGATGAACCTAATAGTACAGAGGTGGAACCTGTACGTGGGTAGAGAGCTAGGCTGTCTGATGAACCTAATAGTACAGAGGTGGAACCTGTACGTGGGTAGAGAGCTAGGCTGTCCAATGAACCTAATAGTACAGAGGTGGAACCTGTACGTGGGTAGAGAGCTAGGCTGTCCAATGAACCTAATAGTACAGAGTTGGAACCTGTACGTGGGTAGAGAGCTAGGCTGTCCAATGAACCTAATAGTACAGAGGTGGAACCTGTACGTGGGTAGAGAGCTAGGCTGTCCAATGAACCTAATAGTACAGAGGTGGAACCTGTACGTGGGTAGAAAGCTAGGCTGTCTGATGGACCTAATAGTACAAAGGTAGAACCTGTACGTGGGTAGAGAGCTAGGCTATCTGATGAACCTAATAGTACAGAGGTAGAACCTGTACGTGGGTAGAGAGCTAGGCTGTCTGATGGACCTAATAGTACAGAGGTGGAACCTGGGTACTTGTGTATTTTGGCGGCGCCCATCGCATCGCATACCATAACTCATGCGATGGTATGCGATGCAACGCGATTTCGTGCCATAGTGTGCGATGGCATACAATTTTCAAATTGTATGCCATTGTACATGGCATACAATGCCATACGATGCGATGCGATTAAACATTGTATAAGCACCCTAATGGGTGCTTACAATGTTAAATGCACCGCCACCCCCCCCCCTATAAACGTGAACCCGAAGCGTGGCGAGCGCAGCGAGCCCGCGAGGGGCGGCGGTACGCCGCCCCTCGCAGGTATCCGCGTCCCCTGGCGGGCTTCACAGGTGTCCGCGTGGCGAGCCACGCAAGGGGACGCGGACACCTGTGAAGCCCGCCAGGGGACGCGGATACCTGTGAAGGTATCCGCGTCCCCTCGCGGGGCTCGCTGCGCTTGCTGCGCTTGCCACGCTTCGGGCTCGGTGGCTCGCTGCGCTCGCCACAATTTCTATTCTGAACTCCACGCCGACGTGGATAGTGGGGGTATGAAAAGGTCGTAGGACGCGTACCGCCGCCCCTCGCGGGCTCGCTGCGCTCGCCACGCTTCGGGTTCACGCGAGGGGACGCGGACACCCCCACGCGAGGGGACGCGGACACCTGTGAAGCCCGCCAGGGGACGCGGATACCTGTGAAGGTATCCGCGTCCCCTCGCGGGGCTCGCTGCGCTTGCCACGCTTCGGGCTCGGTGGCTCGCTGCGCTCGCCACACTTTCTATTCTCAACTCCACGCCGACGTGGATAGTGGGGGTATGAAAAGGTCGTAGGACGCGTAGCGCCGCCCCTCGCGGGCGCTCTGCGCACGCCACGCTTTGGGTTCACGTTTATAGTGGGGGGGTGGCGTGGGGGTGCATTTAACATTGTAAGCACCCATTAGGGTGCTCAAAAGCACCCTTTAGGGTGCTTATACGATTTTTCATCGCATAGGGGGTCAAAATCGCATCGCATCGCATGCCATCGGGTACATGGCATGCGATGCGATGCGTTCATCGCACGATGCTGAAATCGGGCGCCGCCAAAAAACACAAGTACCGGAACCTGTACGTGGGTAGAGAGCTAGGCTGTCTGATGGACCTAATAGTACAGAGGTAGAACCTGTACGTGGGTAGAGAGTAGTACAGAGGTGGAACCTGTACGTGGGTAGAGAGCTAGGCTGTCTGATGAACCTAATAGTACAGAGGTGTCTGTGTGCGTGTATATGTGGTAGGGATTATAGATTGTAAGCTCCACTGGGGCAGGGACTGATGTGAATGTTCAAATATTCTCTGTACAGCGCTGCGGAATATGTATGCGCTATATAATAACTGGTAATAATATTCTCTGTACAGCGCTGCGGAATATGTGTGCGCTATATAATAACTGGTAATAATATTCTCTGTACAGCGCTGCAGAATATGTGTGCGCTATATAATATAACTGTTAATAAATAAATAATGGTCTTATTACTGTATGAGCGTGTTTCGTCTCCTGCAAGCGACCTGTTTGCTGTTTTTATGCCAGCTCTATAACATCTCTCCCTGTATCACCACACAGCTCTCTAACATCTCTCCCTGTATCACCGCACAGCTCTATAACAACTCTCCCTGTATCACTGCACAGCTTTCTAACATCTCTCCCTGTATCACCGCACAGCTCTCTAACATCTCTTCCTGTATCACCGCACAGCTCTATAACATCTCTCCCTGTATCACCGCACAGCTCTCTAACTTCTCTCCCTGTATCCTGAATCACTGCACAGCTCTCTAACATCTCCCCCTGTATCCTGAATCACCGCATAGCTCTCTAACATCTCTCCCTGTATCCTGAATCACCGCACAGCTCTCTAACATCTCTCCCTGTATCACCGCACAGCTCTCTAACCTCTCTCCCTGTATCCTGTATCACTGCACAGCTCTCTAACATCTCTCCCTGTATCACCGCACAGCTCTCTAACATCTTTCCCTGTATCACCGCACAGCTCTCTAACATCTCCCCCTGTATCCTGAATCACTGCATAGCTCTCTAACATCTCTCCCTGTATCCTGAATCACCGCACAGCTCTCTAACATCTCTCCCTGTATCCTGTATCACTGCACAGCTCTCTAACATCTCTCCCTGTATCACCGCACAGCTCTCTAACATCTTTCCCTGTATCACCGCAAAGCTCTCTAACATCTCCCCCTGTATCCTGAATCACCGCACAGCTCTCTAACATCTCTCCCTGTATCACCGCACAGCTCTCTAACCTCTCTCCCTGTATCCTGTATCACTGCACAGCTCTCTAACATCTCTCCCTGTATCCTGTATCACTGCACAGCTCTCTAACATCTCTCCCTGTATCACCGCACAGCTCTCTAACATCTTTCCCTGTATCACCGCACAGCTCTCTAACATCTCTCCCTGTATCCTGTATCACCACACAGCTCTCTAACATCTCTCCCTGTATCACCGCACAGCTCTCTAACATCTCTACCTGTATCCTGTATCACCGCACAGCTCTCTAACATCTCTCCCTGTATCACTGCACAGCTCTCTAACATCTCTCCCTGTATCACAGCACAGCTCTCTAACATCTCTCCCTGTATCACTGCACAGCTCTCTAACATCTCTCCCTGTATCACTGCACAGCTCTCTAACATCTCTCCCTGTATCACTGCACAGCTCTCTAACATCTCTCCCTGTATCCTGAATCACTGCACATCTCTCTAACATTTCTCCTTGTATCACCGCACAGGTCTCTAACATCTCTCCCTGTATCACTGCACAGCTCTCTAACATCTCTCCCTGTATCACCGCACAGCTCTCTAACATCTTTCCCTGTATCACCGCACAGGTCTCTAACATCTCCCTGTATCACCGCACAGCTCTCTAACATCTCTCCCTGTATCACCGCGCAGCTCTCTAACATCTCTCCCTGTATCCTGAATCACTGCACAGCTCTCTAACATCTCTCCCTGTATCCTGAATCACCGCACAGCCCTCTAACATCTCTCCCTGTATCCTGTATCACTGCACAGCTCTCTAACATCTCTCCCTGTATCCTGTATCACTGCACAGCTCTCTAACATCTCTCCCTGTATCACCGCACAGCTCTCTAACATCTTTCCCTGTATCACCGCAAAGCTCTCTAACATCTCCCCCTGTATCCTGAATCACCGCACAGCTCTCTAACATCTCTCCCTGTATCACCGCACAGCTCTCTAACCTCTCTCCCTGTATCCTGTATCACTGCACAGCTCTCTAACATCTCTCCCTGTATCCTGTATCACTGCACAGCTCTCTAACATCTCTCCCTGTATCACCGCACAGCTCTCTAACATCTTTCCCTGTATCACCGCACAGCTCTCTAACATCTCTCCCTGTATCCTGTATCACCACACAGCTCTCTAACATCTCTCCCTGTATCACCGCACAGCTCTCTAACATCTCTACCTGTATCCTGTATCACCGCACAGCTCTCTAACATCTCTCCCTGTATCACTGCACAGCTCTCTAACATCTCTCCCTGTATCACAGCACAGCTCTCTAACATCTCTCCCTGTATCACTGCACAGCTCTCTAACATCTCTCCCTGTATCACTGCACAGCTCTCTAACATCTCTCCCTGTATCACTGCACAGCTCTCTAACATCTCTCCCTGTATCCTGAATCACTGCACAGCTCTCTAACATTTCTCCTTGTATCACCGCACAGGTCTCTAACATCGCTCCCTGTATCACTGCACAGCTCTCTAACATCTCTCCCTGTATCACCGCACAGCTCTCTAACATCTTTCCCTGTATCACCGCACAGGTCTCTAACATCTCCCTGTATCACCGCACAGCTCTCTAACATCTCTCCCTGTATCCTGTATCACCACACAGCTCTCTAACATCTCTCCCTGTATCACCGCACAGCTCTCTAACATCTCTACCTGTATCCTGTATCACCGCACAGCTGTCTAACATCTCTCCCTGTATCACCGCACAGCTCTCTAACATCTCTCCCTGTATCACCGCACAGCTCTCTAACATCTCTCCCTGTATCACTGCGCAGCTCTCTAACATCTCTCCCTGTATCACCGCACAGCTCTCTAACCTCTCTCCCTGTATCCTGTATCACTGCACAGCTCTCTAACATCTTTACCTGTATCCTGTATCACTGCACAGCTCTCTAACATCTCTCCCTGTATCACAACACAATTCTCTAACATCTCTCCCTGTATCACTGCACAGCTCTCTAACATCTCTCCCTGTATCACTGCACAGCTCTCTAACATCTCTCCCTGTATCACCGCACAGCTGTTCTCAGAGGACACCAGCAACAGGACGCTGATGGAGAAGCTGGAAGCCGAACATATCAGGGGCCTGCAGCACATACGGACCCTGGAGGCCAGGCTGGAGGTCAGTGTCTGTCATTTAGTGGTAATTACACCAGGTCCCCCGCCCCCCTCCTCCCCACTACAAAGAGCAGCGTTGGCAGCTGCAGATGGAGATTGCCATTTAATTTCCCATTACATAAAATAATATGCCCAATTGTGTGTCCCAAGAGCGGAGCGTTCCCTTCCCAACAATGGGGCCATTCAGAGCCTCGTTGGAGTATTTCCTGTCTCTCTCGGTCCTGTAATTCTCTGATATTAAAGGAGAAGACAGTAAGTCTGGGTGATATCGGGGTGTCACTATGAGAAGTCTGGGTGGCAGGATATCGGGGTGTCACTATGAGAAGTCTGGGTGGCAGGATATCGGGGTATCACTATGAGAAGTCTGGGCGGCAGGATATCGGGGTATCACTATGAGAAGTCTGGGTGGCAGGATATCGGGGTGTCACTATGAGAAGTCTGGGTGGCAGGATATCGGGGTGTCACTATGAGAAGTCTGGGAGGCAGGATATCGGGGTATCACTATGAGAAGTCTGGGTGGCAGGATATCGGGGTATCACTATGAGAAGTCTGGGCGGCAGGATATCGGGGTATCACTATGAGAAGTCTGGGCGGCAGGATATCGGGGTGTCCCTATGAGAAGTCTGGGTGGCAGGATATCGGGGTATCACTATGAGAAGTCTGGGTGGCAGGATATCGGGGTATCACTATGAGAAGTCTGGGTGGCAGGATATCGGGGTATCACTATGAGAAGTCTGGCCGGCAGGATATCGGGGTGTCGCTATGAGTAGTCTGGGTGGCAGGATATCGGGGTGTCACTATGAGAAGACTGGGCGGCAGGATATCGGGGTGTCGCTATGAGATGTCTGGGTGGCAGGATATCGGGGTGTCACTATGAGAAGTCTGGGTGTCAGGATATCAGGTGTCACTATGAGAAGTCTGGGTGGCAGGATATCGGGGTATCACTATGAGAAGTCTGGGCGGCAGGATATCGGGGTGTCACTATGAGAAGTCTGGGTTCCGGATATCGGGGTGTCACTATGAGAAGTCTGGGTGTCAGGATATCGGGGTGTCCCTATGAGAAGTCTGGGCGGCAGGATATCGGGGTGTCACTATAAGTAGTCTGGGCGGCAGGATATCGGGGTGTCACTGTGAGAAGTCTGGGTGGCAGGATATCGGGGTGTCACTATGAGAAGTCTGGGTTCCGGATATCGGGGTGTCACTATGAGAAGTCTGGGCGGCAGGATATCAGGTGTCACTATGAGAAGTCTGGGTGGCAGGATATCGGGGTATCACTATGAGAAGTCTGGGTGGCAGGATATCGGGGTGTCACTATGAGAAGTCTGGGTTCCGGATATCGGGGTGTCACTATGAGAAGTCTGGGCGGCAGGATATCGGGGTGTCACTATGAGAAGTCTGGGTGGCAGGATATCGGGGTGTCACTATGTGAAGTCTGGGTAGCAGGATATCGGGGTGTCACTGTGAGAAGTCTGGGTAGCAGGATATCGGGGTGTCCCTATGAGAAGTCTGGGTGGCAGGATATCGGGGTGTCACTGTGAGAAGTCTGGGTGGCAGGATATCGGGGTGTCACTATGAGAAGTCTGGGTGTCAGGATATCGGGGTGTCGCTATGAGAAGTCTGGGTGGCAGGATATCGGGGTGTCACTATGAGAAGTCTGGGCGGCAGGATATAGGGGTATCACTATGAGAAGTCTGGGTGGCAGGATATCGGGGTGTCACTATGAGAAGTCTGGGTAGCAGGATATCGGGGTGTCACTGTGAGAAGTCTGGGTAGCAGGATATCGGGGTGTCCCTATGAGAAGTCTGGGTGGCAGGATATCGGGGTGTCGCTATGAGAAGTCTGTGTGGCAGGATATCGGGGTGTCACTATGAGAAGTCTGGGTGGCAGGATATCGGGGTGTCCCTATGAGAAGTCTGGCCGGCAGGATATCGGGGTGTCACTGTGAGAAGTCTGGGTGGCAGGATATCGGGTGTCACTATGAGAAGTCTGGGTAGCAGGATATCGGGGTGTCGCTATGAGAAGTCTGGGTGGCAGGATATCGGGGTATCACTATGAGAAGTCTGGGTGGCAGGATATCGGGGTGTCGCTATGAGAAGTCTGGGCGGCAGGATATCGGGGTATCACTATGAGAAGTCTGGGTGGCAGGATATCGGGGTGTCGCTATGAGAAGTCTGGGTGGCAGGATATCGGGGTGTCGCTATGAGAAGTCTGGACGGCAGGATATCGGGGTATCACTATGAGAAGTCTGGGTGGCAGGATATCGGGGTGTCACTACGAGAAGTCTGGGTGGCAGGATATCGGGGTATCACTATGAGAAGTCTGGGTGGCAGGATATCGGGGTGTCACTACGAGAAGTCTGGGTGGCAGGATATCGGGGTGTCACTATGAGAAGTCTGGGTGGCAGGATATCAGGTGTCACTATGAGGAGTCTGGGTGACAGGATATCGGGGTATCACTGTGAGAAGTCTGTGTGGCAGGATATCAGGGTGTCGCTATGAGGAGTCTGGGCGGCAGGATATCGGGGTGTCACTATGAGAAGTCTGGGTGGCAGGATATCGGGGTGTCACTATGAGAAGTCTGGGTGGCAGGATATCAGGTGTCACTATAAGAAGACTGGCCGGCAGGATATCGGGGTGTCACTATGAGAGGTCTGGGTGGCAGGATATCGGGGTATCACTATTAGAAGTCTGGGTGGCAGGATATCGGGGTGTCACTGTGAGAAGTCTGGGTGGCACTATATCGGGGTGTCCCTATGAGGAGTCTGGGTGGCAGGATATCGGGGTGTCACTGTGAGAAGTCTGGGTGGCAGGATATCAGGTGTCGCTATGAGAAGTCTGGCCGGCAGGATATCGGGGTGTCACTATGAGAAGTCTGGGTGGCAGGATATCGGGGTGTCACTATGAGAAGTCTGGGCGGCAGGATTTCGGGGTGTCCCTATGAGAAGTCTGGGTGGCAGGATATCGGGGTGTCACTATGAGAAGTCTGGGCGGCAGGATATCGGGGTATCACTATGAGAAGTCTGGGTGGCAGGATATCGGGGTGTCACTATGAGAAGTCTGGGTGGCAGGATATCGGGGTGTCACTGTGAGAAGTCTGGATGGCAGGATATCGGGGTGTCACTATGAGAAGTCTGGGCGGCAGGATATCGGGGTGTCGCTATGAGAAGTCTGGGCGGCAGGATATCGGGGTGTCGCTATGAGAAGTCTGGGTGGCAGGATATCGGGGTATCACTATGAGAAGTCTGGGCGGCAGGATATCGGGGTGTCGCTATGAGAAGTCTGGGTGGCAGGATATCGGGGTGTCGCTATGAGAAGTCTGGGCGGCAGGATATCGGGGTATCACTATGAGAAGTCTGGGCGGCAGGATATCGGGGTGTCGCTATGAGAAGTCTGGGTGGCAGGATATCGGGGTGTCGCTATGAGAAGTCTGGGTGGCAGGATATCGGGGTGTCACTATGAGAAGTCTGGGTGGCAGGATATCAGGATGTCGCTATGAGAAGTCTGGGTGGCAGGATATCGGGGTGTCACTATGAGAAGTCTGGGTGGCACTATATCGGGGTGTCACTATGAGAAGTCTGGGCGGCAGGATATCGGGGTGTCACTGTGAGAAGTCTGGGCGGCAGAATATCGGGGTGTCGCTATGAGAAGTCTGGGCGGCAGGATATCGGGGTATCACTATGAGAAGTCTGGGCGGCAGGATATCAGGGTGTCGCTATGAGAAGTCTGGGTGGCAGGATATCGGGGTGTCACTATGAGAAGTCTGGGCGGCAGGATATCAGGGTGTCGCTATGAGAAGTCTGGGGGGCAGGATATCGGGGTATCACTATGAGAAGTCTGGGCGGCAGGATATCAGGGTGTCGCTATGAGAAGTCTGGGCGGCAGGATATCGGGGTGTCACTATGAGAAGTCTGGGCGGCAGGATATCGGGGTGTCACTGTGAGAAGTCTGGCCGGCAGGATATCGGGGTGTCGCTATGAGAAGTCTGGGCGGCAGGATATCGGGGTGTCACTATGAGAAGTCTGGGTGGCAGGATATCAGGATGTCGCTAAGAGAAGTCTGGCCGGCAGGATATCGGGGTATCACTATGAGAAGTCTGGGTAGCAGGATATCGGGGTATCACTATGAGAAGTCTGGGCGGCAGGATATCGGGGTATCACTATGAGAAGTCTGGGTGGCAGGATATCGGGGTGTCACTATGAGAAGTCTGGGTGGCAGGATATCAGGGTGTCACTATGAGAAGTCTGGGTGGCAGGATATCGGGGTGTCTCTATGAGAAGTCTGGGTGGCAGAATATCGGGGTGTCACTATGAAAAGTCTGGGTAGCAGGATATCGGGGTGTCACTATGAGAAGTCTGGGCGGCAGGATATCGGGGTATCACTATGAGAAGTCTGGGTGGCAGGATATCGGGGTGTCACTATGAGAAGTCTGGGTAGCAGGATATCGGGGTGTCACTATGAGAAGTCTGGGCGGCAGGATATCGGGGTGTCACTATGAGAAGTCTGGGCGGCAGGATATCGGGGTGTCACTATGAGAAGTCTGGGTGGCAGGATATCAAGTGTCACTATGAGAAGTCTGGGTGGCAGGATATCGGGGTGTCGCTATGAGAAGTCTGGGTGGCAGGATATCGGGGTGTCGCTATGAGAAGTCTGGGTGGCAGGATATCGGGGTATCACTATGAGAAGTCTGGGTGGCAGGATATCGGGGTGTCGCTATGAGAAGTCTGGGCGGCAGGATATCGGGGTGTCGCTATGAGAAGTCTGGGTGGCAGGATATCGGGGTGTCACTATGAGAAGTCTGGGCGGCAGGATATCGGGGTATCACTATAAGAAGTCTGGGTGGCAGGATATCAGGTGTCACTATGAGAAGTCTGGGCGGCAGGATATCGGGGTGTCACTATGAGAAGTCTGGGCGGCAGGATATCGGGGTGTCGCTATGAGAAGTCTGGGTGGCAGGATATCAGGTGTCACTATGAGAAGTCTGGGTGGCAGGATATCGGGGTGTCACTATGAGAAGTCTGGGTGGCAGGATATCGGGGTGTCACTATGAGAAGTCTGGGTGGCAGGATATCGGGGTGTCGCTATGAGAAGTCTGGGTGGCAGGATATCGGGGTGTCACTATGAGAAGTCTGGGCGGCAGGATATCGGGGTGTCACTGTGAGAAGTCTGGGCGGCAGGATATCGGGGTGTCGCTATGAGAAGTCTGGGCGGCAGGATATCGGGGTGTCGCTATGAGAAGTCTGGGCGGCAGGATATCGGGGTGTCACTATGAGAAGTCTGGGCGGCAGGATATCGGGGTATCACTATGAGAAGTCTGGGTGGCAGGATATCAGGTGTCACTATGAGAAGTCTGGGTCGCAGGATATCGGGGTGTCGCTATGAGAAGTCTGGGTGTCAGGATATCGGGGTGTCACTATGAGAAGTCTGGGTGGCAGGATATCGGGGTGTCGCTATGAGAAGTCTGGGCGGCAGGATATCGGGGTGTCGCTATGAGAAGTCTGGGGGGCAGGATATCAGGGTGTCGCTATGAGAAGTCTGGGTGGCAGGATATCGGGGTGTCACTATGAGAAGTCTGGGTGGCAGGATATCGGGGTGTCACTATGAGAAGTCTGGGTGGCAGGATATCGGGGTATCACTATGAGAAGTCTGGGTGGCAGGATATCAAGTGTCACTATGAGAAGTCTGGGTGGCAGGATATCGGGGTATCACTGTGAGAAGTCTGGGTGGCAGGATATTGGGGTGTCACTATGAGAAGTCTGGGCGGCAGGATATCGGGGTGTCACTATGAGAAGTCTGGGTGGCAGGATATCGGGGTGTCACTATGAGAAGTCTGGGTGGCAGGATATCGGGGTGTCACTATGAGAAGTCTGGGTGGCAGGATATCGGGGTGTCACTATGAGAAGTCTGGGTGTCAGGATATCGGGGTGTCGCTATGAGAAGTCTGGGCGGCAGGATATCGGGGTGTCACTATGAGAAGTCTGGGTGGCAGGATATCGGGGTGTCACTATGAGAAGTCTGGGTGGCAGGATATCGGGGTGTCACTATGAGAAGTCTGGGTGGCAGAATATCGGGGTGTCACTATGAGAAGTCTGGGTGACAGGATATTGGGGTGTCACTATGAGAAGTCTGGATGGCAGGATATCGGGGTGTCACTATGAGAAGTCTGGGTGGCAGGATATCGGGGTGTCACTATGAGAAGTCTGGGTGACAGGATATCGGGGTGTCACTATGAGAAGTCTGGGTGGCAGGATATCGGGGTGTCACTGTGAGAAGTCTGGGTGGCAGGATATCAGGTGTCACTATGAGAAGTCTGGCCGGCAGGATATCGGGGTGTCACTATGAGACGTCTGGGTGGCAGGATATCGGGGTGTCACTATGAGAAGTCTGGGTGGCAGGATATCAGCGTGTCACTATGAGAAGTCTGGCCGGCAGGATATCGGGGTGTCACTATGAGTAGTCTGGGTGGCAGGATATCGGGGTGTCACTATGAGAAGTCTGGGTGGCAGGATATCAGGGTGTCACTATGAGAAGTCTGGGTGACAGGATATCGGGGTGTCACTATGAGAAGTCTGGGTGGCAGGATATCGGGGTGTCACTGTGAGAAGTCTGGGTGGCAGGATATCAGGTGTCACTATGAGAAGTCTGGGTGGCAGGATATCGGGGTGTCGCTATGAGAAGTCTGGCCGGCAGGATATCGGGGTGTCGCTATGAGAAGTCTGTGTGGCAGAATATCGGGGTGTCACTATGAGAAGTCTGGGTAGCAGGATATCGGGGTATCACTATGAGAAGTCTGGGCGGCAGGATATCGGGGTATCACTATGAGAAGTCTGGGCGGCAGGATATCGGGGTATCACTATGAGAAGTCTGGGCGGCAGGATATAGGGGTATCACTATGAGAAGTCTGGGTGGCAGGATATCGGGGTGTCACTATGAGAAGTCTGGGTGGCAGGATATTGGGGTGTCACTATGAGAAGTCTGGGTGGCAGGATATCAGGGTGTCACTATGAGAAGTCTGGGTGACAGGATATCGGGGTGTCACTATGAGAAGTCTGGGTGGCAGGATATCGGGGTGTCACTGTGAGAAGTCTGGGTGGCAGGATATCAGGTGTCACTATGAGAAGTCTTGGTGGCAGGATATCAGGGTGTCACTATGAGAAGTCTGGGTGACAGGATATCGGGGTGTCACTATGAGAAGTCTGGGTGGCAGGATATCGGGGTGTCACTATGAGAAGTCTGGGTGGCAGGATAATAGGGTGTCACTATGAGAAGTCTGGGCGGCAGGATATCGGGGTGTCACTATGAGAAGTCTGGGTGGCAGGATATCAGGGTGTCACTATGAGAAGTCTGGGTGACAGGATATCGGGGTGTCGCTATGAGAAGTCTGGGTGTCAGGATATAGGGGTGTCACTATGAGAAGTCTGGGTGGCAGGATATCGGGGTGTCACTATGAGAAGTCTGGGTGGCAGGATATCGGGGTGTCACTATGAGAAGTCTGGGTGGCAGGATATCGGGGTGTCACTATGAGAAGTCTGGGTGGCAGGATATCGGGGTGTCGCTATGAGAAGTCTGGCCGGCAGGATATCGGGGTGTCGCTATGAGAAGTCTGTGTGGCAGAATATCGGGGTGTCACTATGAGAAGTCTGGGTAGCAGGATATCGGGGTATCACTATGAGAAGTCTGGGCGGCAGGATATCGGGGTGTCACTATGAGAAGTCTGGGTGGCAGGATATCGGGGTATCACTATGAGAAGTCTGGGTGGCACTATATCGGGGTATCCCTATGAGAAGTCTGGGCGGCAGGATATCGAGGTGTCACTATGAGAAGTCTGGGTGGCAGGATATCGGGGTATCACTATGAGAAGTCTGGGCGGCAGGATATCGGGGTATCACTATGAGGAGTCTGGGTGGCAGGATATCGGGGTGTCACTATGAGAAGTCTGTGTGGCAGGATATCGGGGTGTCCCTATGAGAAGTCTGGGAGGCAGGATATCGGGGTGTCACTATGAGAAGTCTGGGCGGCAGGATATCGGGGTGTCACTATGAGAAGTCTGGGTGACAGGATATCGGGGTGTCACTGTGAGAAGTCTGGGTGGCAGGATATCGGGGTGTCACTATGAGGAGTCTGGGTGGCAGGATATCAGGGTGTCACTATGAGAAGTCTGGGTGGCAGGATATCGGGGTGTCACTATGAGGAGTCTGGGTGGCAGGATATCGGGGTGTCACTATGAGAAGTCTGTGTGGCAGGATATCGGGGTGTCCCTATGAGAAGTCTGGGCGGCAGGATATCGGGGTGTCACTATGAGAAGTCTGGGCGGCAGGATATCGGGGTGTCACTATGAGAAGTCTGGGTGACAGGATATCGGGGTGTCACTGTGAGAAGTCTGGGTGGCAGGATATCAGGGTGTCACTATGAGAAGTCTGGGCGGCAGGATATCGGGGTATCACTATGAGAAGTCTGGGCGGCAGGATATCGGGGTATCACTATGAGAAGTCTGGGCGGCAGGATATCGGGGTATCACTATGAGAAGTCTGGGCGGCAGGATATCGGGGTGTCACTATGAGAAGTCTGGGCGGCAGGATATCGGGGTATCACTATGAGAAGTCTGGGCGGCAGGATATCGGGGTGTCACTATGAGAAGTCTGGGCGGCAGGATATCAGGGTGTCGCTATGAGGAGTCTGGGTGGCAGGATATCAGGGTGTCACTATGAGAAGTCTGGGCGGCAGGATATCGAGGTGTCACTATGAGGAGTCTGGGTGGCAGGATATCGGGGTGTCACTATGAGAAGTCTGGGCGGCAGGATATCGGGGTATCACTATGTGAAGTCTGTGTGGCAGGATATCAGGGTGTCACTGTGAGAAGTCTGGGCGGCAGGATATCGGGGTATCACTATGAGAAGTCTGGGTGGCAGGATATCGGGGTATCACTATGAGAAGTCTGGGTGGCAGGATATCGGGGTGTCGCTATGAGAAGTCTGGGTGGCAGGATATCGGGGTGTCACTATGAGAAGTCTGGGTGGCAGGATATCGGGGTGTCACTATGAGAAGTCTGGGTGGCAGGATATCGGGATGTCACTATGTGAAGTCTGGGCGGCAGGATATCGGGGTGTCACTGTGAGAAGTCTGGGCGGCAGGATATCAGGGTGTCACTATGAGGAGTCTGGGTGGCAGGATATCAGGGTGTCACTATGAGAAGTCTGTGTGGCAGGATATCGGGGTATCAATATGAGAGTCTGGGTGGCAGGATATCGGGGTGTCACTATGAGAAGTCTGGGTGGCAGGATATCAGGGTGTCACTATGAGAAGTCTGGGTGGCAGGATATCGGGGTGTCACTGTGAGAAGTCTGGGAGGCAGGATATCGGGGTGTCACTATGAGAAGTCTGGGCGGCAGGATATCGGGGTATCACTATGAGAAGTCTGGGCGGCAGGATATCGAGGTGTCACTATGAGAAGTCTGGGCGGCAGGATATCGGGGTGTCGCTATGAGAAGTCTGGGCGGCAGGATATCGGGGTGTCTCTATGAGAAGTCTGGGCGGCAGGATATCAGGGTGTCACTATGAGAAGTCTGGGTGGCAGGATATCAGGTGTCACTATGAGGAGTCTGGGCGGCAGGATATCGGGTGTCACTATGAGAAGTCTGGGCGGCAGGATATCGGGGTGTCACTATGAGTAGTCTGGGCGGCAGGATATCGGGGTGTCACTGTGAGAAGTCTGGGCGGCAGGATATCGGGGTATCACTATGAGAAGTCTGGGTGGCAGGATATCGGGGTATCACTATGAGAAGTCTGGGCGGCAGGATATCGGGGTGTCACTGTAAGAAGTCTGGGCGGCAGGATATCGGGGTGTCACTGTGAGAAGTCTGGGCGGCAGGATATCGGGGTATCACTATGAGAAGTCTGGGCGGCAGGATATCGGGGTATCACTATGAGAAGTCTGGGTGGCAGGATATCGGGGTATCACTATGAGAAGTCTGGGCGGCAGGATATCGGGGTGTCACTGTGAGAAGTCTGGGCGGCAGGATATCGGGGTGTCACTGTGAGAAGTCTGGGCGGCAGGATATCGGGGTATCACTATGAGAAGTCTGGGCGGCAGGATATCGGGGTATCACTATGAGAAGTCTGGATGGCAGGATATCGGGGTGTCACTATGAGAAGTCTGGGCGGCAGGATATCGGGGTGTCACTGTGAGAAGTCTGGGCGGCAGGATATCGGGGTATCACTATGAGAAGTCTGGGTGGCAGGATATCGGGGTATCACTATGAGAAGTCTGGGCGGCAGGATATCGGGGTATCACTATGAGAAGTCTGGGTGGCAGGATATCGGGGTGTCGCTATGAGAAGTCTGGGCGGCAGGATATCGGGGTGTCGCTATGAGAAGTCTGGGTGGCAGGATATCGGGGTGTCACTATGAGAAGTCTGGGTGGCAGGATATCAGGTGTCACTATGAGAAGTCTGGGTGGCAGGATATCGGGGTGTCGCTATGAGAAGTCTGGGTGGCAGGATATCGGGGTGTCACTATGAGAAGTCTGGGTGGCAGGATATCAGGTGTCACTATGAGAAGTCTGGGTGGCAGGATATCGGGGTGTCGCTATGAGAAGTCTGGGTGTCAGGATATAGGGGTGTCACTATGAGAAGTCTGGGCGGCAGGATATCGGGGTGTCACTATGAGGAGTCTGGGTGACAGGATATCGGGGTATCACTATGAGAAGTCTGGGTGGCAGGATATCAGGGTGTCACTATGAGAAGTCTGGGCGGCAGGATATCGAGGTGTCACTATGAGGAGTCTGGGTGGCAGGATATCGGGGTGTCACTATGAGAAGTCTGGGCGGCAGGATATCGGGGTGTCACTATGAGAAGTCAGTGTGGCAGGATATCGGGGTGTTACTATGAGGAGTCTGGACGGCAGGATATCGGGGTGTCACTGTGAGAAGTCTGGGTGGCAGGATATCGGGGTGTCACTGTGAGAAGTCTGTACGGCAGGATATCGGGGAGTCACTATGAGAAGTCTGTGTGGCAGGATATCAGGGTGTCACTATGAGAAGTCTGGGCGGCAGGATATCGAGGTGTCACTATGAGAAGTCTGGGTGGCAGGATATCGGGGTGTCACTATGAGAAGTCTGGGCGGCAGGATATCGGGGTGTCGCTATGAGAAGTCTGGGCGGCAGGATATCGGGGTGTCACTGTGAGAAGTCTGGGTGGCAGGATATCTGGGTGTCACTATGAGAAGTCTGGGCGGCAGGATATCGAGGTGTCACTATGAGAAGTCTGGGTGGCAGGATATCGGGGTGTCGCTATGAGAAGTCTGGGTGGCAGGATATCGGGGTGTCACTATGAGGAGTCTGGGTGGCAGGATATCAGGGTGTCACTATGAGAAGTCTGGGCGGCAGGATATCGAGGTGTCACTATGAGAAGTCTG
Source organism: Crinia signifera (assembly GCF_055691185.1). Classification (NCBI taxonomy): domain Eukaryota; kingdom Metazoa; phylum Chordata; class Amphibia; order Anura; family Myobatrachidae; genus Crinia; species Crinia signifera. Next base: position 11,935,545 of record NC_139220.1, read on the forward strand.
GGTGGCAGGATATCGGGGTGTCGCTATGAGAAGTCTGGGTGGCAGGATATCGGGGTGTCACTATGAGGAGTCTGGGCGGCAGGATATCGGGGTATCACTGTGAGAAGTCTGGGTGTCAGGATATCGGGGTGTCACTATGAGTAGTCTGGGTGGCAGGATATCGGGGTGTCACTATGAGGAGTCTGGGTGGCAGGATATCAGGGTGTCACTATGAGAAGTCTGGGCGGCAGGATATCGAGGTGTCACTATGAGAAGTCTGGGTGGCAGGATATCGGGGTGTCGCTATGAGAAGTCTGGGCGGCAGGATATCGGGGTGTCACTATGAGAAGTCTGGGCGGCAGGATATCGGGGTGTCGCTATGAGAAGTCTGGGCGGCAGGATATCGGGGTATCACTATGAGAAGTCTGGGTGGCAGGATATCGGGGTGTCACTGTGAGAAGTCTGGCCGGCAGGATATCGGGGTGTCACTATGAGAAGACTGGGTGGCAGGATATCGGGGTGTCACTATGAGAAGTCTGGGTGGCAGGATATCGGGGTGTCACTACGAGAAGTCTGGGTGGCACGATATTGGGGTATCACTATGAGAAGTCTGGCCGGCAGGATATCGGGGTGTCACTATGAGAAGTCTGGCCGGCAGGATATCGGGGTGTCACTATGAGAAGTCTGGCCGGCAGGATATCGGGGTGTCGCTATGAGAAGTCTGGGCGGCAGGATATCGGGGTGTCACTATGAGAAGTCTGGGTGGCAGGATATCGGGTTGTCACTATGAGAAGTCTGGGCGGCAGGATATCGGGGTGTCACTGTGAGAAGTCTTGGTGGCACTATATCGGGGTGTCACTATGAGAAGTCTGGGCGGCAGGATATCGGGGTGTCACTGTGAGAAGTCTGGGCGGCAGGATATCGGGGTGTCACTGTGAGAAGTCTGGGTGGCAGGATATCGGGGTGTCACTATGAGAAGTCTGGGTGGCAGGATTTCGGGGTGTCGCTATGAGAAGTCTGGGTGGCAGGATATCGGGGTGTCACTATGAGAAGTCTGGGTGGCACTATATCGGGGTATCACTATGAGAATTCTGGGTGGCAGGATATCGGGGTATCACTGTGAGAAGTCTGGGTGGCAGGATATCGGGGTGTCCCTATGAGGAGTCTGGGTGGCAGGATATCGGGGTATCACTATGAGAAGTCTGGGCGGCAGGATATCGGGGTGTCACTGTGAGAAGTCTGGGCGGCAGAATATCGGGGTGTCACTATGAGAAGTCTGGGTGGCAGGATTTCGGGGTGTCCCTATGAGAAGTCTGGGTGGCAGGATATCGGGGTGTCACTATGAGAAGTCTGGGTGGCACTATATCGGGGTATCACTATGAGAATTCTGGGTGGCAGGATATCGGGGTATCACTATGAGAAGTCTGGGTGGCAGGATATCGGGGTATCACTATGAGAAGTCTGGCCGGCAGGATATCGGGGTGTCACTATGAGAAGTCTGGGTGGCACTATATCGGGGTGTCACTGTGAGAAGTCTGGGTGGCAGGATATTGGGGTGTCACTATGAGAAGTCTGGCCGGCAGGATATTGGGGTGTCACTATGAGAAGTCTGGGTGGCAGGATATTGGGGTTTCACTGTGAGAAGTCTGGGTGGCAGGATATCGGGGTGTCACTGTGAGAAGTCTGGACGACAGGATATTGGGGTGTCACTGTGAGAAGTCTGGGAGGCAGGATATTGGGGTTTCACTATGAGAAGAGCTTGTATACACTATGAGATTTTATGGGCATTTTAAGGTCCCCGGCCCTCATGGTCTGATTCACAGTTGAGAGCGAATCTGCTCAGCGGCTAAATTGCGCAATAGTTTTAGCCACAGAGCGTGCGGTGGAGCTTTGTATAAGCAGCTGTGAGTTACTAGATTAGAGCACAGCCCCTTAAGTAAAATCTGCCTCTGATCATGAAGCTAAATCAGGGACGTACCATACATGTAAATGTAGTGGATGCCTGGCTCTACAAGTGCCAAACCAAGGGGGGAAGGTGCCCAGGTCCTATATATCGTGTTTGGGGTGTTCGAAGTAGCAAATATACAATACACTCTATTAGGACAAGAGGCTACTTATTTGGGATCCTACAATGATGGCGCATTGACAATTGGGGTCAGTTTACGAAGGGTCGGCCGCTGCTGGCTTAAATTAATCCTAATCAGAGGCGGAACTACCATTAGTGCAGCAGGGCCCCTAAGGACTAAGGGACCCACTGCTGCCCTTGTCACACTGTTCCTGTCACCCACTGTTTTCCCCTGTCACACTCTGCTTCTCCATGCCTCTCCCTGTCACCCACTGCCTCTCCCTGTCTCTTCCTGTCACCCTCTGCCTCCCACTGCCTCTCCTTTTCACCCTCTGCCTCTCCCTGTCACCCATTGCCTCTTCCTGTCACCACTGTCTCCCCCTGTCTGCCCCTGTCACACTCTACCTCCCCCTGTCTCCCCCTCTCACACTCTGCCTCCCCCTGCCTCTACCTGTCTTACTCTGCTTCTCCATGCCTCTCCCTGTCACCCACTGACCCCCCCTGTCTCTTCCTGTCACCCTCTGCCTCCCACTGCCTCTCCTTGTCACCCTCTGCCTCTCCTTGTCACCCATTGCCTCTCCCTGTCACCCACTGCCTCCCGTCACAATCTGCCTCCCCCTGTCTCTTCCTGTCACCCTCTGCCTCCCCCTACCTCTCACTGTCACCCTCTGCCTCCCCCTACCTCTCACTGTCACCCTCTGCCTCCCCCTACCTCTCACTGTCACACTTTGCTTCCCCTGCCTCTCCCTGTCACCCACTGCATCCCCCTGCCTATCCCTTTCACCCTCTGCCTCTCACTGTCACCCTCTGCCTCCCCCTGCCTCTCACTGTCACCCTCTGCCTATTTCTGTCACACTCTGCTTCCATGCCTATCCCTTTCACCCTCTGCCTCTCCCTGTCATCCTCTGCCTTCCCCTGCCTCTCCCTGTAACACTCTGCTTCCCCTGCCTCTCCCTGTCACCCTCTGCCTCCCCCTGCCTCTCACTGTCACCCTCTGCCTCTCCCTGTCACACTCTGCTTCCCCTGCTTCTCCCTGTAACACTCTGCCTTGCCCTACCTCTCACTGTCAACCTCTGCCTCTCCCTGTTACCCTCTGCCTCTCTCAGCCTCTCCTTGTCATACTCTGCCTTCCCCTGCCTCTTCCTGTCACCCTCTGCCTCTCCCTGTCACACTCTGCCTTCCCCTGCCTCTCACTGTCACCCTCTGCCTTCCCCTGCCTCTCACTGTCACCCTCTGCCTCTCCCTGTCACACTCTGCTTCCCCTGCCTCTCCCTGTCACCCCAATATATTTTTGAACCTAGGCTCACCACCCACAATTTCCATCACTGATCATAATGGTCCATATATGATATGCCTCCCAGTTTCTGAGCCGTCCTTTGCATTATAAACCACCCGCATGTCACAGGCAGGATATTCTTTGCGGTCTCATGTCCTTTGATGAAATAACATGTCCGTGTTATACTGCAGCCCTGCCATAAACCGAGACGCTATGGACTGTGATCATTGCGTGCTCTGAGCCAGACATCTACCTGCTGGGGATCTGCTGCTCACTTACCGCAGCCCTAATTGTGTGCGCTGAGCGAGAGCAGACGATTTCGGAGTAGATCCAGTTAATGGCTGAGGTCACATGACGTATCCTTGGCAGAGAAGAGTCGAAAAGAAATGGAGGTTTAATTAGAGTCCTGAGAGCTGCTGAGTCCTTGAATGCACATCATTACAATCAGGGACATGAGAGGGGCCGCGTAATGACCTACCAAGTCCCTGTAATGGGAAGGAAAGGTTTCCTAGAGAGAGCTCTGTCCACCGCAGTATGTGGAGCGTGTGTATATATATATATATATATATATATATATACACATACAGGGCCAAATTAAGCCTTCGGGGGGCCCGGATCACTTTAGACACCCCCTCCCACTTGTCATTACTGCCCGCAAACTGCACGGGAGAATATTACACTGTCAAAACACAGCAGAGTAAAGTCAGTATAAACTTGGTCAATGGATAACTGCAAGGGGGGGGGTTAATATAATATATATATATATATATATATATATATATATATATATATATATATATATTTATATATATAAAATACCACCTGAAAAGCCTGTGTTTGTTCCTCTGTACATTACTCTGTAGGAGCCCTGACAGGCTCAGCGCTGCCTCTAATTAAAAGCCCTCCCATGACGAGGCCGCTGCTGCTGCTGCTGCTGTCCTCCATGTGCCTGAGAAGTATATGATGAGCTCAACCAAGTAGAGCTCAGTACAAGCTTCTCAGCCTCTGACCTCTTGTGCAAAGTCTCATGAGACTTAGTCATCTCCCAGTAATGCATTATTGCACACTTGTGCAGACAGTGTGTCTTGGCTCCCGGCAGCCCACCCCCGGGAATTTCGTCCTGCAGCACCCCCAGCCCTGCCTTACCCCTCCGCCTGCCCATGCTGCCGGGTCTGTGGCCGGGACCCGCAGATCTACAGTCTGCGGTCCCAATGCTTCTCCTAATGAAAAATGACCTTCATAAAAATGGCTGCCCCTAACAGCAGACCATAAGGGGGTGGACATTTTGTTAAGGTCATTTTTCATTAAGCAGAGCAGGAGACACTAGCAGCGAGCCGGGATCGTCGCAGACAAGCAGATCTCCGGGTCCCGGCAGCGACGGCGGCAAGCAGGGGGGGTGGGAGGTAAGGCAGGTCCCAGCGGCAGTGCTGCGCAGCAATAGCCCCGCAGACCCCCGGCGAACTTTACACCGAGGCAACTGGTTTCCTACCCAGGTCCTGACCAGGGTTGAACACTGGTTGGACCTGGGTCATGGGCGGTGTAAATGGTTCCAACCCAGGTCGGGACATCCGGGTAGTGCTGAAAGAATACCAGTGAAGTGAAGACAGCAGCCAGGAAGGATACGGGCAGTGTGCACAGAAATCATAACTGGATGCAGTATCATTTATGCTACATAGTATCATTTATACCCATTATACATGGGTGATGCTGTACTTTTAGCACTGTGTGTGCTTGAGCACTGAATATAAGTTTTTGAAAAAATATTTTACAAAATAAACAAACCAACATTCTTCAATGCTAACTTGTCATATCTTTTTAAATTTTTATTTTAAATCATTGAGGGAAGGTTGGCTGGCAGTTTATTAGTCCTAAAATGGACATTTTTAATGTCATCCATAGGGAAAAACAGGGCTGACCCAGGTTCAGTGTAAATGGCGCAGACCTGGGTCACAGTGCTGTGTACTCAGCGCCTCCCCGCCGCCGCGGGGTCTGCAGGACTATAGTTACGCCACTGATATATATCTTTTACTTAGTTGCTAGCATTGTAGGTGCATACCTCCCAACTTCTGTGCCGATGAAATAGTAGCGTCCGAAAAGGGGGCAGGGCGTATTCAAATGAGGGCGTGGCTTATGCTAATTAGCCGCAACCTCATTTTCATACGAGAATAGATGCTGTGCGCATGCGCACAGCGTCTATTCTATTAGATTGGGGGGTCTCCCAACTGCCACCCCCCGCAGCGGGACAATGCCTGCCGCGGGTGGGACAGCGGGACAGGACCCGAAAATCGGGACTGTCCCGCTGTAATCGTGACAGTTGGGAGGTATGTAGGTGCATAGGGGTATAGCCAGCATATAGTGGGCTGTCTGGGGTGTGGTATCACTATAACCCCGCCCCCCGCTATACACTGATGACAAAAGCAGGTAATCGTCAGAGCTGTCCTTTGTGTTGCTAATCACATGTGCAAGTATGAATGCGGTAAGTGGCGGGATGTACCGCAAGTGGTTAGGAGGACATCACACTAACAAATGCGTGAAAGTTATGTTTGTATATATATATTTAAAAAAAAAATTCTCCACAAACACTTTGTAAAATAAAAATGACACCAGTGACTACAATGACAGCCTTATTTCCGATATACATACAGTATAGACTCTGATAAATTACTGTCAGTTGAACTAAAATATTTACATTCCGGGATTCGTTTTATTTCATCGTTAGGTTTGTAGTCCGGTGCCTGAACAGCCTCGTTCTCAGCACAACACATTCCCATATAATGAGAAAACAGGTGACGGTGCTGGGTCGTTCCACCTGTAACGTACGTCAGAGAGCAAGATAACGAGATATTGCCAGCGTCACGCAATCTCCGTGTGATATGCATTAGGCATCTATGACAGCACCGCTAGACGTGACCTTAATATTTCATGTACAGGAGCCCTGAATCCTCCCAGGGCCAAGGTCTGGCAGAGGACTGACTGGCGGCTCTTTATATTTACCTGAGGGGAGTTCCTGCTGGATAATGTATTCCTACAATGGAGACAGCCACACCGTACTAGGCCTATTATTTCCTAAGGAATAAGCGCAATCCCCCAAGCACCGGGAACCGCAACTTGCGTCGCAGAACAAGATACTGTGCACACTGTCATTGCCAACACCTCATAATTCTGAATACTTTATGTCACAGGTTCTCAAAGTCGGTCCTCAGGACCCCACACAGTACATGTTTTCCAGGTCTCCTCACAGAATCAAGTGAAATAATTAGCTCCACCTGTGGATCTTTTAAAATGTGTCAGTGAGTAATGAGTGCACCTGTCTGGTGACCTGGAAAACGTGAACTGTGTGTGGGGTCATGAGGGCCGAGTTTGAGAACCACTGCTGTATGTAAATATAGATTTTTTTTCTTCTCTCTGAAGTCCCCTCGTCAATAAAAAATGCTAAATATTAGCCCAGGGCCTAGGAATCTGAGATAAAAATTGCATCCCGAATGCAGGAAATGCGCGACGCTATTGTGCAGTGGCCCAGTATTAACATTTCCGGAACATATCCTTAGATCCTGGGACCGCAGTTGGGAATTAGTGATATTTGCCCGCTCTACATTATACTGCACTGTTACTGTACAAAGCCGCCAGACATCACTGCAATGTTAAAAGAACTCCGAGGACTGGATTTGCTAGGCCTCAAAATAAAGGCTGCACTAGTTTTGCGCACTTTATATTTGTGCTGCTTTAAATTTGAAGGTCAGACATTGATGGATGATGGCTGACTTCCCATCTCCATGCCGCCATATACAGTATACTGCTCACTACTGCCATATACTGCCCTGTCATTATATGCATCATACATCATGCAGCAGCAGCAGCCACCTGCGATGTCATACGCGGCACAGTGTTTTCTCATGGTGCACCACAGCCTGATGCTGCCATGTCCTGCCTTGTGTGTACTGTGCTGTGACGCCATATGCTGTAGTGTAATAACAGAGCGTGATGCGGCCTGCTGCTTACTCTGTGACATCTTCCCTCTCCCCAGGAAATGCAGGATCTTCTCCTGGCCAAAATGAAGGAACTGAACAAGTTCCAGGAAAGCAATGTGTCTCTGAGGAGCGAACTGGACGCACTGAGATCCATGCTGGAGGAGGAGGAGCGGCAGTGAGTGGCGGAGACCCCAAGTGGGGGGTATTGGGGACCACTATAACACTCTGATACTGTATAGGCACCTAGTATGTCGGTCCATTAATGATGTTTTAGCTTTATGAGTCCAATATAAACATCCAAAAAAAAGTAGATGTGGGTCTAATCTAGCCCCAACATATTATATTATTACACATGTCATGGAAATCTGGAGCAACTTGCCGGATCTGTAATAATTATTTCTTATATGTTTTCTGAGTGATTGGTGACCTCATAACTCACTGGCGATAAGTGATGACATCATAACTCACTGGTGATAAGTGATGACATCATAACTCACTAAATATAAGTGATGACATCACAACTCAATGTTTATAACTAATAATGACCATCATAAACCACTGATCCGCACACACACACACACATGCACACACACACACACACAAAAACACATAATATCCCTCTCTTCCCTCAGGATGGGCACCTCTCAGTTGAATTTACCTCAGAGTCGCTCCGGATCCTCGTACCTTTGGGATGATCCGTTCCATTCATCCTTGCCCACCTTGTTTTCTGATTATTCCGGGACGAATGGTGCTCTGCCCGCCGCTGCTGTGCCAGGAGGAAATGGTTTATCTGAAGAAGGAGAAGATGGTAATCTCTATGGGGGGACACAGACACGAGAGGATAAGTTATTTATCCCAAACCGCTGGGAGTATTGTGTTTTGCTTTATAAGCACCTCACAAGTGGCCTGTATAATATATGTCGGTACCAACCAGGGGTGCAACTACAGCCCCTACAGACAGCGCCTGGGTATGAGGGGGCAGGTAGTCGCTGGGTGCACGGCTGCTGCGGTGGTCCCACGAATATGACTCAGAGAGTATGTCTCGCAGCCACTAGCCATGGGCGGCAGGGACCAATCACAATTTGTTGTGATGGATAGCATGCATGCGATCCTGCTCCTCGTCCGGCCCACCACCGGGAGGGAGGTCTGAGGTCGGGTGGTCCAACGGCCAGCAGGTCCGACCACCGACTCAGGTCCTTCCAAATATGCTTTCATCCCCTATGGGTCAAATTCAGACTGGATTGCGAAGCATATTTTTTTCCCTAATTGACAAAACCATGCTGCACTGCAGGTGGGGCAGATGTAACTTGTACAGAGAGAGTTAGATTTGGGTGGGGAGGTGTTCAAACTGAAATCTAAACTGCAAGGTAAAAATAGCGCAGCCAGTATTTGCCCTGCACAGAAACAAAATAACTCACCCAAATGTTACATCTGCCCACCTGCAGCGCAGCATTGTTTTGTCCATTAGAGAAAAAAAATATGGTTTGCGATCAAATCTGAATTAGGCCCTATTTGTGAGTTTAGTATAGAGATCTGGTCTCGCAGTTTCATACATGAGTCCGCTATAGGGGAGACTTTATATAAATTCAATATAGAGGTCTGTATAGGACTAAACACAAGCCCAATCCGTTAGTCCCATGTGATGCATTCTCTCTATAACTCGGATTCTCGGTCTCTCAGAGTGAAATTCAAAATGTATACATTGTACTGTGTCCTTTATTATTATTATTATATTTATTTATTTATATATTTATTTTTGGTAGGAGATCATCATGGCCAAAATGAGCAGTTTATGAGGCCAGCCTCTACCCCGGCCCTCACTACGCACATCCCAAACCACAGTGAGAGTGATGGTTCTTCAGGAACATTGACAGACAGTTCACATCCTAACGCCAGCAACACTCCATCAAGGAAGAATAGTGACCTCAAAAGAGCACCAGTATCCAGGTGAGCTGGGACCAAGAGGTGTGATAGTGACATCAGAGCTGGATTATCCAGGTGAGCTGGGACTGAGGGGTGTGATAGTGACATCAGAGCTGGGTTATCCAGGTGAGCTGGGACTGAGGGGTGTGATAGTGACATCAGAGCTGGTTTATCCAGGTGAGCTGGGACTGAGGGGTGTGATAGTGACATCAGAGCTGGCTTATCCAGGTGAGCTAGGACTGAGGGGTGTGATAGTGACATCAGAGCTGGCTTATCCAGGTGAGCTGGGACTGAGGGGTGTGATAGTGACATCAGAGCTGGCTTATCCAGGTGAGCTGGGACTGAGGGGTGTGATAGTGACATCAGAGCTGGCTTATCCAGGTGAGCTGGGACTGAGGGGTGTGATAGTGACATCAGAGCTGGCTTATCCAGGTAAGCTGGGACTGAGGGGTGTGATAGTGACATCAGAGCTGGCTTATCCAGGTGGGCTGGGACTGAGGGGTGTGATAGTGACATCAGAGCTGGCTTATCCAGGTGGGCTGGTACTGAGGGGTGTGATAGTAACATCAGAGCTGGCTTCTCCAGGTGGGCTGGGACTGAGGGGTGTGATAGTGACATCAGAGCTGGCTTATCCAGGTGAGCTGGGACTGAGGGGTGTGATAGTGACATCAGAGCTGGCTTATCCAGGTGAGCTGGGACTGAGGGGTGTGATAGTGACATCAGAGCTGGCTTATCCAGGTGAGCTAGGACTGAGGGGTGTGATAGTGACATCAGAGCTGGCTTATCCAGGTGAGCTGGGACTGAGGGGTGTGATAGTGACATCAGAGCTGGCTTATCCAGGTGAGCTGGGACTGAGGGGTGTGATAGTGACATCAGAGCTGGCTTATCCAGGTGAGCTGGGACTGAGGGGTGTGATAGTGACATCAGAGCTGGCTTATCCAGGTAAGCTGGGACTGAGGGGTGTGATAGTGACATCAGAGCTGGCTTATCCAGGTGGGCTGGGACTGAGGGGTGTGATAGTGACATCAGAGCTGGCTTATCCAGGTGGGCTGGTACTGAGGGTTGTGATAGTGACATCAGAGCTGGCTTCTCCAGGTGGGCTGGGACTGAGGGGTGTGATAGTGACATCAGAGCTGGCATATCCAGGTGAGCTGGGACTGAGGGGTGTGATAGTGACATCAGAGCTGGCACATTCAGGTGAGCTGGGGCTGAGGGGTGTGACAGTGACATAAGAGCTGGCTTATCCAGGTGAGCTGGGGCTGAGGGGTGAGATAGTGACATCAGAGCTGGCTTATCCAGGTGAGATGGGACCGAGGGGTGTGATAGTGACATCAGAGCTGGCATATCCAGGTGAGCTGAGGCTGAGGGGTGTGATAGTGACATCAGAGCTGGCTTATCCAGGTGAGCTGAGACCGAGGGATGTGATAGTGACATCAGAGCAGACTTATCCAGGTAAGCTTGGCTCGAGGGGTGTGATAGTGACATCAGAGCTGGTTTATCCAGTTAAGCTGGGACTGAGGGGTGTGATAGTGACATCAGAGCTGGCTTATCCAGGTGAGCTGGGACTGAGGGGTGTGATAGTGACATCAGAGCTGGCTTATCCAGGTAAGCTGGGGCTGAGGGATGTGATAGTGACATCAGAGCTGGCTTATTCAGGTGAGCTTGGGCTGAGGGATGTGATAGTGACATCAGAGCAGGCTTATCCAGGTGAGCTGGAACTGAGGGGTGTGATAGTGACATCAGAGCTGGCTTATCCAGGTGGGCTGGGGCTGAGGGGTGTGATAGTGACATCAGAGCAGGCTTATCCAGGTGAGCTGGGACTGAGGGGTGTGATAGTGACATCAGAGCTGGCATATCCAGGTGAGCTGGGACTGAGGGGTGTGATAGTGACATCAGAGCTGGCTTATCCAGGTGAGCTGGGACTGAGGGGTGTGATAGTGACATCAGAGCTGGCTTATCCAGGTGAGCTGGGACTGAGGGGTGTGATAGTGACATCAGAGCTGGCTTATCCAGGTGAGCTGGGACTGAGGGGTGTGATAGTGACATCAGAGCTGGCTTATCCAGGTGAGCTGGGACTGAGGGGTGTGATAGTGACATCAGAGCTGGCTTATCCAGGTGAGCTGGGTCTGAGGGGTGAGATAGTGACATCAGAGCTTGCATATCCAGGTGAGCTGGGACTGAGGGGTGTGATAGTGACATCAGAGCTGGCATATCCAGGTGAGCTGGGACTGAGGGGTGTGATAGTGACATCAGTGGTGGCTTATCCAGGTTATCTGTGGCACAATGATGTCATAGTGTTCTCCTCTCTAGCTGTAAGACTATGGTCCTATTTCTGCACCCAATCTGCATATTGCAGGAGAGTCTATGGTCCTATTGCCCTAAATACTGGTAATATTATAATCACAGCTGTACTGATGGAAGATGCTAGAAAACTCTCCAGTTACTTTCATCTTAACATTTTTCTTAATAAATTTATGCATTAAGTAAATCCACGCCATCATCCATAGACTCTTCTAGAGCTGCCAGATAAGATATAGATATATTTAAAAAAAAAAATTTCTTATTCGTTTTTAAGTCTGAGCGTGGATTTGTCCTGGGACAGAACTATCTATAGTGATCTAACCTGGATCAGTCTGAGCGCGGATTTGTCCTGGGACAGAACTATCTATAGGGATCTCACCTGGATCAGTCTGAGCGCGGATTTGTCCTGGGACAGAACTATCTATAGGGATCTAACCTGGATCAGTCTGAGCGCGGATTTGTCCTGGGACAGAACTATCTATAGGGATCTAACCTGGATCAGTCTGAGCGCGGATTTGTCCTGGGACAGAACTATCTATAGGGATCTAACCTGGATCAGTGTGAGCGCGGATTTGTCCTGGGACAGAACTATCTATAGGGATCTAACCTGGATCAGTCTGAGCGCGGATTTGTCCTGGGACAGAACTATCTATAGGGATCTAACCTGGATCAGTGTGAGCCAGTGGTGCAAGTAGAAAAACTGCATTAGTGGTACTGTGCTGCGACCCCCATAGAGGGTAAATGGAACTTGTGGCGAGTGCAGTTAGCCTGCAAGGGACTTCTTTGCGCTCGCCCCCCTGTGGGAGCCGGATTGTCGGCCAGTCATACCACACCCGGTTTATACAACAAGGAATAGACAACATCGAATACACAGCAATGAGTACACAACAAGGAATACACAACATCGAATACACAGCAATGAGTACACATCAAGGAATACACAACATCGAATACACAGCAATGAGTACACAACAAGGAATAAACAACATCAAATACACAGCAATGAGTACACAACAAGGAATAAACAACATCAAATACACAGCAATGAGTACACAACAAGGAAAAATGCAGTTGGGAGGCAGGTACAGAATGCTGGACTCTGGTCGATAGCTCCAGCCACCCACCAATAAGCATGCTGACAGTCAGTGACTGGCTGCATGCTGGGAAGCAGGAAGAGAATGCTGGATTCTGATTGGTGGATAGCTCCAGCCACCCACCAATAAGCATGCTGAGAAGCAGGAGGAGAATGCTGTCTGGTCACTTTGTATTTGTGATTCACAATCATGGGGACCAGGCAGCATTTTCTATTACCTCCCTGTAAGCTCAGGAGGCAGATGCCCACAACCCAAACTGCCCCAGCTTGAAGGCCCCTAGAATTGGGGGGAAGGGTAGAGTCCTTAGGTAGCTGCCCATTGAGCCCACATTAAGAAGGCCCTAGTTACTTGTCATTACATACATTACGTGTCACTTATATGCCATAATGTTCAGGTTTGTATCTCACATATATCCTCTCAGCGCTCTCGGTGATCTGGAGATCACAGATGTTGATCCCTGCGGCAATTTTGTGAGAATCATTAACCGATCTCTTAACAAAGAAGAAGACATTGGCGGCTTCCTCCTGCAGCAGAACATTCGTGGACATCCTGTGTCAGTCTATCGGTTCCCACCGAAAACCAGAATCATGGCAAGCAATGCAGTGACTGTGAGTAAAGAGGGCGTGGCAAGCAGTGCAGTGACTGTGAGTACAGAGGGCGTGGCAACCAGTGCAGTGACTGTGAGTACAGAGGGTGTGGCAAGCAGTGCAGTGACTGTGAGTACAGAGGGTGTGGCAAGCAGTGCAGTGACTGTGAGTACAGAGGGTGTGGCAAGCAGTGCAGTGACTGTGAGTACAGAGGGCGTGGCAAGCAATGCATCGACTGTGTGTAGAGGGCGTGGCAAGCAGTGCAATGACTGTGAGTACAGAGGGCGTGGCAAGCAATGCAGTGACTGTGTGTAGGGGGTGTGGCAAGCAGTGCAGTGACTGAAGTTTGGTTGGGCAGCGGTTAGTTCTAGAAGGTTGATTGGACAGGGGTCAGATATAGAAGTTTGGTTGGGTAGGGGTCAGCTATAGAAGGTTGGTTGGGTAGGGGTCAGCTATAGAAGGTTGGTTGGGCAATGGTCAGCTATATAAGGTTGGTTGGGCAGGGGTCAGCTATAGAAGGTTGGTTGGGTAGGGGTCAGCTATAGAAGGTTGGTTGTGCAATGGTCAGCTATATAAGGTTGGTTAGGCAGGGGTCAGCTATAGAAGGTTGGTTGGGCTGGGGTCAGCTATAGAAGGTTGGTTGGGTAGGGGTCAACTATAGAAGGTTGGTTGGGCAGTGGTCAGCTATAGAAGGTTGGGTGGGCAGGGGTCAGCTAAAGAAGGTTGGGTGGGCAGGGGTCAGCTATAGAAGGTTGGGTGGGCAGGGGTCAGCTATGGAAAGTTGGTTGTGTGGTGGTCAGCTATAGAGGTTTGGTTGGGCAGTGGTCAGCTATAGAAGGTTGGTTGGGCGGTGGTCACCTATAGAAGGCTGGTTGGGTAGGGGTCAGCTATAGAAGGTTGGTTGGGCAGGGGTCAGCTATAGAAGGTTGGTTGGGCAATGGTCAGCTATAGAAGGTTGGTTGGGCAATGGTCAGCTATAGAAGGTTGGTTGGGCAATGGTCAGCTATAGAAGGTTGGTTGGGCAATGGTCAGCTATAGAAGGTTGGTTGGGCAGGGGTCAGCTATAGAAGGTTGGTTGGGCAATGATCAGCTATAGAAGGTTGGTTGGGCAATGGTCAGCTATAGAAGGTTGGTTGGGCAATGGTCAGCTATAGAAGGTTGGTTAGGCAATGGTCAGCTATATAAGGTTGGTTGCGCAATGGTCAGCTATAGAAGGTTGGTTGAGCAGGGGTCAGCTATAGAAGGTTGGTTGGGCAGGGGTCAGCTATAGAAGGTTGTTTGGGCAGGGGTCAGCTATAGAAGGTTGGTTAGGCAATGGTCAGCTATAGAAGGTTGGTTGGGTTCAGCTATAGAAGGTTGTTTGGGCAGAGGTCAGCTATAGAAGGTTGGTTAGGCAATTGACAGCTATATAAGGTTGGTTGGGCAATGGTCAGCTATAGAAGGTTGGTTAGGCAATGGTCAGCTAGAGAAGGTTGGCTGGGCAATGGTCAGCTATAGAAGGTTGGTTGAGCAATGGTCAGCTATAGTAGGCTGGTTTGGTAGGGGTCAACTATAGAAGGTTGTTTTGGTAGGGGTCAGCTATAGAAGGTTGGTTGGGCAGGGGTCAGCTATAGAAGGTTGGTTGGGCAGCAGTCACCTATAGAAGGTTGGTTGGGTAGGAGTCAGCTATAGGAGGTTGGTTGGTTAGGGGTCAGCTATAGAAGGTTGGTTGGGTTGGGTAGGGGTCAGCTATAGAAGGTTGGTTGGGCAATGGTCAGTTATAGAAGGTTGGTTGGGTTGGGTAGGGGTCAGCTAAAGAAGGTTGGTTGGGTAGGGATCAGTTATAGAAGGTTGGTTGGGTAGGGGTCAGCTATAGGAGGTTGGTTGGGTAGGGGTCAGCTATAGAAGGTTGATTGGGTAGGGGTCAGCTATAGAAGGTTGGTTGTGCAGTGGTCAGCTATAGAAGGTTGATTGGGCAGTAATCAGCTCTAGAAGATTGGTTGGACAGTGGTCAAATCTTCAAGGCCACTTGTGCGGTGATAAGCTTTGAAGGTGGAAGAACCCATTTCTAATAATTTCCATTTTTGTTCCAGGTGTGGGCCTCTGCTGCTGGAATGTCTCACAACCCTCCAACCGATTTCCTGTGGAAGCAGCAGAGCAGGTTTGTGACAGAGCCGCGGTGTACCACCATCCTGTGCACCCCAAATGGACAAGTAAGTCATGTCCACTTTCTGAGGCGGAAATACAAGATACTCTGGTTGACATGATGTTAGTCCTGTAGGAATTATCCTGCAAATATCACCGGGAGCATGGTGCAGGTACCATGTTTATGGAGATTGGCGCATACGTAGTAGACTCGGACACTGTGCCTGAGTCTACTGAGGACATGAGTCACCAGAGTGGTTTTATAGAGGGAGTAAGGGGGACATGTGCAGTCTCCATGCGGTCCCCCTC
Source organism: Crinia signifera (assembly GCF_055691185.1). Classification (NCBI taxonomy): domain Eukaryota; kingdom Metazoa; phylum Chordata; class Amphibia; order Anura; family Myobatrachidae; genus Crinia; species Crinia signifera. Next base: position 11,951,171 of record NC_139220.1, read on the forward strand.
ATCATACATATACCACACCCAAATGGTGACACTTGATTCGCCCCTCCGCAGATGGGACTACTCCTCAGGTTAAAGCTTGGAGACCAACCACTGCTGCCGATAGCCGTTACAGCATCTATGGGGCAAACTAATGCACAACACATATGTCACCCTAGACATTATGGCCCAGATTACGCCCCCCCCCCCCCCCCCTCCGCTCCCCTGGATACCTAGGAAGCAGGGATCCAGGCAGTGCCCACCCCAGATACCTAGGCAGCGGGGATGCAGGCAGCGAGGTCCGTGCAGCCCTGGGGAGGCAGCAGGGTCCCTGCAGCGGATGGGCAGTCAGCGGCGGGGTCCCTGTGGCAGATGGGAACTAGTTGCTCTACTTGTTCCCATCTGCCGCAGGGACCTCGCCGCTGACTTCCCATCCGCCGCAGAGACCCCACTGCTGACTGCAGTGCCCAACTGCCACAGGGACCCCCTGCCCGCCCCGCACTGCCCGACCTCACTGCCTGCCACCCACCTGCCACCACAACAACAGTGCCTTCTGTTGGGGCCCCGGGGCCCCTGCCGCCCCGTGCTTAATTTGGCACTGTTACTGTAAATCATTCTGTATGTATACAGACAGTATAGGAGAAACATATAGAAATAATAAATAAATGGCTTGATGCCGGAATGTGCTCACAGACCGGGACGGACCTCTCTGCGCAGTAGCAGTGACAGCTGCTGGTAACCCGCTGCGCCTGCGTGTTCCACTGTGTGCCAATGCTGCCAACGCCTGGTGGTTACGCCGCAATAAAATACATTTCAGAAAAACACCGAAGAATATGCCACGCTAAACGACACTCAATGACAAGACATTAAAGGGACAATAGAGTTAAGCGTACTCAAGCAGTAATTAAGCTGAAAGGTCACAGGAAACATAGACAACCCTTCCAGCCCGTCCATTGGTCGTCAGTAACACCCGAATTCTGTAACCCTGTCTAACTCCTAAGCTGGGCTTATATGCCTGGTTCCCATGATTGTGGATTCTGGGAACAAAAGTAAGACACGGACCTGGCAGCTCCCACTGCTGGCCCGGATATCTGATGGATGGATTCAAGGCTCACCCCCTGTCTCATGTCCACTGCCATGCTCGCTGGGCTCCGAATATATGCAGCTTAGCAAGCAAGTCTGAATCACGCCCGCACCTGTAACATGGCAGTTAGGAGCAGGTTGATTGGTACTTTATCTCTTTCCAAGTCTTAGTACATCTCCACCATTCCCTGTGTAATATTAGGACTCATGTCTGTGTTATTCATGGCGGCTTCTCCCACCTCTAGGCCACGGCCTGGTTCACTCCAGTAAGAAACAAGATGAAGAAATCATCAGACAAACATAAGCCTAAAATCCTTTCACCGCTAATAGTATCTGAGCAGCTTACAACGGAAGAAGAACAAATAAATGGCGTAAAAAGCCAATCACCAAAATCACCGCGTGATCATCATCTACTAGAGAAAGTACCCAGGCTACTGAACAGGTGAGGATCAATACCAGAAATGGAGGAACAAGGGCCCGTACCCTACATCAGTGACAGAGCAAATAGGCCCGCACCCTACATCAGTGACAGAGTAACTAGGCCTGTACCCTACATCAGTGACAGGGAAACTAGGCCCGTACCCTACTTCAGTGACAGGGGAACTAGGCCCGTACCCTACATCAGTGACAGGGAAACTAGGCCCATACCCTACATCAGTGACTGGGGAACTTGGCCCGTACCCTACATCAGTGACAGGGGAACTAGGCCCATACCCTACATCAGTGACAGGGGAACTAGGCCCGTACTCTACATCAGTGACAGGGGAACTAGGCCCGTACCCTACATCAGTGACAGGGGGACTAGGCCCGTACCCTACATCAGTGACAGGAGAACTAGGCCCGTACCTTACATCAGTGACAGAGGAACTAGGCCCGTACCCTACATCAGTGACAGAGGAACTAGGCCCGTACCCTACATCAGTGACAGGGGGACTAGGCCCGTACCCTACATCAGTGACAGAGGAACTAGGCCCGCACCCTACATCAGTGACAGAGTAACTAGGCCCGTACCCTACATCAGTGACAGAGCAAATAGGCCCGCACCCTACATCAGTGACAGAGTAACTAGGCCTGTACCCTACATCAGTGACAGGGAAACTAGGCCCGTACCCTACATCAGTGACAGGGGAACTAGGCCCGTACCCTACATCAGTGACAGGGAAACTAGGCCCATACCCTACATCAGTGACTGGGGAACTTGGCCCGTACCCTACATCAGTGACAGGGGAACTAGGCCCATACCCTACATCAGTGACAGGGGAACTAGGCCCGTACTCTACATCAGTGACAGGGGAACTAGGCCCGTACCCTACATCAGTGACAGGGGGACTAGGCCCGTACCCTACATCAGTGACAGGAGAACTAGGCCCGTACCTTACATCAGTGACAGAGGAACTAGGCCCGTACCCTACATCAGTGACAGAGGAACTAGGCCCGTACCCTACATCAGTGACAGGGGAACTTGGCTCCTATTGTACTTCAGTGACTCTGTAACATTATGGGGGAAAATTTACTAAAGGAAATTTGTAAAAAAAATAGGTGTATTTGTATCCAGAAATACACGTATTTTTGACATTTACTATCCCGAAAATACGGCAATTCGTAGTCGTATTGATGTGCTATCAATACGAATACGAATTGCCGTATTTTCAGGATAGTACTAAGTGTATTTCTGGATACAAATACACCTATTTTTTACAAATTTCCTTTAGTAAATTTCCCCCTATATGTGTTCGCTGCTCCTTTCAGACATTTTTCCTGTATTCTGTAGAGAGAAGACGCCACCCTCAGTCCTTCCTGCTACATCCAGCCCATGGACACAGAGTACGGCGTCCCCCACTCACCCAGACTTCTCTCCCAGCCAACATCTGTCTTCAGGATATGATGGGATGAGCACGTGTCGTCAGTGGCGGTCACACACGGCCAAAGCAGAACCCCCTTCAGGTGCCAAACTGTAGTGACCCCCATGCACACACTGGAATGCATAGTACTGGTGTAACAAGGCTGACATTCGTTCCCTGGGGGGGAGGGCCGTCTTACCAGCATTGTAGGCCCAGGACAGCACTCTGATTGGTGGGTAGCTGCAGCCATTTACCAATCAGCATGAGCCATGCACTGTCTGGAGAGGTATGTTCCATTCCTTCTACTGTGCCTACCAAAGTAGCGGGTACAAGGTGCACTTGGCATGGTGGGCAGGGCGTCCAGAGAGGGCAATGGGGCATGGGTCAGAATTTTTGCGGTGTAACTTCCTGAATGAATGGAAGCATTGGCCTCCGTGCGCCAGGGAGAAGACTATTTAATTCCATATAATACAGCGTTGTCTGCTTACAGAATTACGGTGTCTTATTCTCCCCACTTTATGCAAATGAAAACGCATTCTTCTATTGATCTGGTAATGCGGCCTGTACATCTGTGGCTGAGAACCTGTCTCGTCCTGTCCGGCAGGTGTACCAAGCACAGGGCCCGGGAACGGCAAAGATACAAGTGTCAGCCAAGGCAACAAGAAGAGGCGAGGGCCCACCCGGTCAGCGGGGGTAAGTGACACTCTCAGTGCTGCGCCATGACTGGGCCACCTCGTCCGGCAATGATTCAATGACCAGTCAGTTGGGAACGTAGTACAAAGTGAACACAGGGGGTGACATTTAATAGGATGAGATATTTAGACTTTTGCGAGTTTTTGTAAAAAAAGGCAGAATTTGCACGCTTTTTAGAAATTGCCAATTTAGGGTTCGCACTTTTTGACGAAAATCAGACATTCTGACCAGTTGATTTTGTCTCTCTCTGTTCAATTCCCATCCAGATGTTTTCCCATTATAACGTATACAACTCGTAAATTTAATAGGATGCGATTTTTGGAAAAATTTACCAAAAATCGCAAAACAAATATACCAAGTTCAACATTCTACATACATTCACACATGTATGTGTGAATGTATGTATGTAATGTGTAATAAAGTTATACTGTACGTGTGTGTGTGTGTTTTATTTCACTATTTGTACTGTTGTGGAACTACAAGTATCAGCAGGCCCTTTGCCCCACATGCTGGGACTTGTGGTTCTCCAAGTCCCTACATGCGGTGCAGGCTTGCTGGGACTTTTAGTTCCACAAACGGTACACAATAGTTTAATCTACTATTAACCGTTTATCAGCCCGGTACCCACCGCCCCAGGGGCACCGGGGACAGCCCCAGGCTTCAGCCTGGGCAGGGGTAACTCTGGAGGGGAGGACCCTTTTTTGGGGGGTCTCCACTCCTCCAAGGTCCCTGCCCGGGCTGACCAGCCACAAGGATGAATGCTTTGGCCAGGGGAACTTGAATAAAATGTTTTTTTTCCCGACTGTGGCATTACCCTGTCATCTGTTTGGGCCTGGTACTCACTTTGAACCCTTATTTTGGTAACCAGGACCGGCCCTTGAGCCTGGTGCTGGTTTTAGAAATCCTGGGTATCCCCAAAGTTTTTTGACCACTGAATTTCTAAAACCAGGACCGGTTCTTTAAGCCCGGGGCTGGTTATGCTCAGGAAGGGGACCCCACGCAGTTTTAATTTTTTTCATTTTACTTTTACACATTTTTTGGGATAGAACCATACACAGACTGCACTGGTCTGTGCATGTTTCTGTCGGCATGTTGAACTTGGTCTATTTGTTTTGCGTTGGTAACGTTTTCCAAATATCGCATCCTAATAAATTTGTTGTATACATTTTAATGCAGCGCTTCTCAACCTCGGTCCTCAGGACCCGCCAACAGTGCACGTTTTCCAGGTCACCCGGCAGGTGCACTCATTATTCACTGACACATTTTAAAAGATCACAGGTGGAGCTAATTATTTCACCTGTGAGGAGACCTGGAAAACGTGCACTGTGGGGGTTCCTGAGGACCGATGTTGAGAACCACTGTTTTAATGGAAAAACAACTCGATGCGAATTGAAGCGCGAGACAAAATCGACAGGTCAGAATATGCGATTTTTACTGCAAATCAAACCCGATTAAATTGGCGATTGCGGACGTTTTTTGACTAAAAAAATTGCAAAGAGCTATTTGCTGGATTTGTACATTCTTTGGAGTTAATGCATTACAAAATATGGGCCAATAATCAGGGTGAAGCCACAAGACTGTAGGAGATGCTTTGAGTAATAAGTGCCAACAGCGACATCTAGTGTCCAAATGTAGAGTTGCGTGTCGTGTTTTGTGATCAACCCTAAAATAAAAAATTTTACATAAGAAAAGTAACCTATAGGAGCTAAATATAATCATACTTGATAACATATATATATATATATATATATGTAGCATAACATGCCAAGTTGCTAATGGCCCCTGTCCCATCTGGTCTAGCCGCTTGCTGGTCTTGACATATGATTTATAAATTAGCTGTCACACTTGGTAAAACAATACATTTCATGATCCTTTCTCACTTTATTACTGGCAGCCTCCTATGGTTTCACCGACTGATAGTCATCCCTTCTCTTTGACTGGCCCGTGGACCAATCAGAACCTGGGGGTGGGGTAGGACAGGTGCCGGGGGTGGAGCTATGCTCTGTATCCCAGCACCTTGGGGAGAATTGTTTTATGGGTTGTCTGTGCCAGCAATGGAACCATCTGGTACTACCCCATCGATGGCAAAAGTATTCTACAATGGCCAAAACCCATAGATGATCAAGAAACATCGATGGTGGATAGCCATGCCTAATATTACACTGGCAGATGTTTGCAGGACATGTAGTTCTGTTCTCCCCCACCAGTCATTTCAATGCAACACAAGGACCTCTATACTTCTGATGAGATACTAATATATCTTTGTCTGTTTACACGACAGGCAAGGAGAGGGACACTTAGGATCCTCCTCCCTGGAAGCTTCTCCCCACCCTCCCACCAGCACCAGGCAGGGCTACAGATATTGCAGACAGTACAGAACCTTTCTTTCCAGCCTCCGATGCCGCGTCCTCCTGCACTTACATCCTGGTGATCCGGAACCCATAGACAGGTCAGGACCGCACCCCCCCCCCCCCCTCCTCTTACTGTCTTGTCAAACTCTTAAGGGGTGTACACACGGAGCAAATTTGTGCTATTTTCTAAGCAATCTGACTAGATTGCTTAGAAAGTAAGCACAGATCTCTCCGTGTGTATGTTCCGAGAGATTACATATCTCTTGCTAACTAAATCAGTGCATGCAGTCAAAATCTAATCAAATTGCTTAGCAAATGACTGCAAATCTCTCTATGTGTACAGAATGAGATACTGATCACAATCTCTCATTCTGAACAACTACCCGGCCTTTTTTTGCTTAAGCAAAATTGCTTAGCAAAATCGCTAAGCAAAAATTCTTAGCACAAATCTCTGCGTGTGTATGTGCTCTCCATGGGAGATCTTGACACCAGCAACATTGCTTAGAAAAATTGCTTAGCAAAATTGCTTAGCACAGATCTCTACGTGTGTATGCCCCTTTACTGTAGCCTACACAGTAGGGACACTGCATATACCCAGTCAGAGCCGGCCTTAGCCTAAATGACGCCCTAGGCAAGATTTTGGCTGGCGCCCCCTAGCACCGCCACTAGTTCCGCCTCTGACCCTGCTCCCCTTTCCCAGCACCATCAACCCTCATCATAGCAGTCATTATTTTGGTGCTCCTACCCGCAATATTTTAAATAGAAACAGTGCACACATTCAGTGTGCAGCCCAAACAGGGCTGTATTCTTGCTGGGAAGGGGCATGGCCACACAATAGTACCCCCAATTCAAATTATGCCACACAGTAGTGCAACTTTATTCACATTATATCATGCGATGGTGTCCCTTATTCACGTTACATCACACAGTAGTACCACTTTACCTTATATACATTACTCACATTATTCACATTATACCCTTAGAAAAAAATCCTGAGAAAATATTGTATTTTAAGCACCTCCATGGCCACACTGCAACCCAGCACAAAGCAGTGTGTGCTGGACAGAGGAGAAGAGCTGAAGCTGCTGCAGTCACTTAAGGGGAGGGGGCCCGGGGCCCCCACTGGGCCCTTCCATCAGACTTTGGCCTGGGTAATTTGTACCCACTACCCCTTTCTCTCAGCACCCCTGATAATACCACACAGAAATGCCCCTTACATATGACACACGTTATTAATGTCCTTATAACCATAATGCCCTTTACACATTATGCCAACCTTTATTAATGCCCTTCATACACATAATGACACACATAATACCCCTTACACATATGTTGCACATTATTAATGCCCTTATGCCAGGGTTTCCCAATCTTTTTCTAATCATGGCACCCTAGAGCATGGGTCCTCAAACTGCGGCCCTCCAGATGTTGTGAAACTACAAATCCCAGCATGCCATGCCACAGTTTTAACACTCCCTTATAGAAAAACTGTGGCAAGGCATGCTGGGATTTGTAGTTTCACAACATCTGGAGGGCCGTAGTTTGAGGACCCATGCCCTAGAGTAACAGAATTTTTCCAAGGCACCCCTAGGCCCCAAAAAATGTATATCAAATTAAGTAGATTGTGTTTATATGTGCTTCTTAGGTTCAGTTATGTGGTAAAGGGCAGGATTTGCTTCTGATTGTACACATTTTATGATTGGCAGCCACCAGCACTGTTTTTTTCAAGAAATAATTGATCATAAGAATATAGGCATGATGCATATCATTTTAATCAGCAGAAGCTGCTGATGCCCCTAGGCATTCCAAATGCCCTAGGCATTTGCCTAGTTTGCCTATGCTCTGTACCCAGTCAGTATATACCCACCCTGCTGACAGTCACTAGCCAGGCTATACAGACTATGGGGAAGTTCTAATTAAAAAGACAGACTGGGTATTTCCCCATGGACCTATATGCAGGACCGTGATGAGGTGCGTGCGTCAGTTGTTGCTACCCAGGGGGCTAAGTCAATGGCGCGGCACAGGCGGCTGTCCACGATGCGCCTTAGAGAGGAAGTATGGCGCCCTTTTCCAATACAGGTCCCATGCTATGGCACTGCCTCTAGTACAGGGGCAAACCTTTGGGCTTCTCAGGGGTGTAACGTGATACATCGGCAGTCACTATGTCGGCAGTATGGCTGTGTCATAGTCATGATGTCAGCATTGACCACGTCACCACTTATCATGTAGACACTGATTAAATGTTGACCCTAACAGTTATCACTACCTCCCTCTAACCTAATACCTAACCCGGACCACTCATGCAGTGTAACCCAAACACCCCCCCCACCACCGCCACCCTTAGTGTCTATCACTACCCTTCCACCTGCAGCCTAACCATAATGACAACATTTTGACAATGTTAACATTTCACATGTTGACAGTCTAGAAGTGTCGACATATAGCCTGTAGACATTTTACCAATGTCAAAATCATAATTGTGGACCCAATGACTACATCCCTTTCCAAGCAATAAACACCTGTTAGAAGATTATGCCACACAGTAACGCCCATTATACATGTTAAACCACAGAGTAGAGCCCCTTACACGTTAGACTGCAGTAGAGCCCCTTATACATGTTACAACACAGTAGAACCCCTTACACATGTTACACTGCAGTAGAACCCCCTTATACATGTTACACTGCAGTAGAACCCCCTTATACATGTTACACTGCAGTAGAACCCCCTTATACATGCTATACCACAGTAGAGCCCCTTGTACACGTTACACCACAGTAGAGCCCCTTATACATGTTACACCACAGTAGAACCCCTTATACATGTTACACACAGTAGAACCCCTTATACACATTACTACACAGTAGAACCCCTTATAGATGTTACAACACAGTAGAACCCCTTATACATGTTACACTGCAGTAGAACCCCATAATACATTCTATACCACAGTAGAGACCCTTATACATGTTACACCACGGTAGAGCCCCTTATACATAGTACACCACAGTAGAACCCATTGTACACTTTACACCACAGTAGAGCCCCTTATACATATTGCACTACAGTAGAGCTCCTTATACACGTTACAAGCCCCTTAAACTTGTTACACCACAGTAGAACCTCTTCTACATGTTACACCACAGTAGAACCCCTTATACATGTTACAAGCCCCTTATACTTGTTACACCACAGTAGAACCCTTTATACATGTTACAAGCCCCTTATACTTGTTACACCACAGTAGAACCCCTTATACATGTTACACCACAGTAGAACCCCTTATACATGTTACAAGCCCCTTATACTTGTTACACCACAGTAGAACCCCTTTTATTTGTTACACCACAGTAGAACCTCTTCTACATGTTAAACTACAGTAGAACCCCTTATACATGTTACAAGCCCCTTATACTTGTTACACCACAGTAGAACCCCTTATACATGTTACACCACAGTAGAGCCCCTTATACATGGTACACTACAGTAGAACCCATTGTACACTTTACACCACAGTAGAGCCCCTTATACACATTACACTACAGTAGAGCTCCTTATACACGTTACAAGCCCCTTAAACTTGTTACACCACAGTAGAACCTCTTCTACATGTTACACCACAGTAGAGCCCATTATACATGTTACACCACAGTAGAGAGCCCCTTATATCCTTCCGTATCATGAACATTACAGGCTGATATCCTGCTAGCTCTGTCCTGATTAGTGAGCTTAGGGGTAACAGTGATCATATAATGTAGCAGAGGACCGAGGCTGTCACATATCATCTTCTCATACCTGCCACATAGATCTCCCTTGTGTGGAGACCTCACATCACCACCTAGTGTCTGTCCTTGGGCCTATACTTGGGTGTGGTTAGCATCTAGAGGGGGTGTGGCCAGCTACCACTGAAGCTTGGCTAAGCATTAAAGAGTGCCTGGGCTGGGAGATCTAGAAGCCATCATTGGGCACTGTGGGAGTGGGATAAGAGAGGCGTAATTACGTCTCTCCCAGGAGGCATGGAGAGTAGGGAGGGGGCGGAGCATACTGACAGGCAGCTGCAGCGTTTCCCACTGTAATGAATGTAGTGGTGCACCCAGCAGCAGTGGCGTCACTAGGGTTGGTGTCACCCGGGGTAGGAACTCATGGTGTCACCCCCCCAACTTTCTGGAAGATGGAGAGTGGATGCTTGTGCGCGCCGGAGGCGTGCCGAAAAATTGGAGGTGTGGCCTAACAGAAGGAGGCATGGTCTGTACCATGATTGTATTGTGTACCTGCAGATTGCACATTTTAGCGAACTATACCCATTACACATGATGTAATGCCAATTACACATAATGCCGCACACGTGATGCCAGTTACACATTATGCCCCACACCACAATGCTAATTACATGATACACCGCACTCTGTGATGCTAATTACACATTATGCCACACACCTTGATACCCATTACACCCCACACTGTGATGGTAATTACCCAATGCTCCCCACACCGTAATGCCCATTACGCCCCATACAATGATGCCCATTACACCGCACAATGTGATGTCCATTAAACATATGCCCCCACAGTGCCAGATACACATATGCCCCACAGTGCCAGAGACACATAAGCCCCCACAGTGCCAGATATTCCCCCACAGTGCCAAATACACATATGCCCCCACAGTTCCAGATATGCCCCCATAGTGCCAGATATGCCCCCACAGTGCCAGAAACACATATGCCCCACAGTGCCAGATATGCTCCCACAGTGCCAGAAACACATATGCCCCACAGTGCCAGAATTTCCCACCAGCAACTCACCATTGTTGCTGTCTCCATCTGCTGCTGCTGGGTGGGGGGGGGTACATGCCCCTCCTGCCCACACCCCAGTCCGGTGTCCCCCTGGCCTGCTGCCCTGTCTCCTGCAGCCGCCACGCCGCTTCAGAGGGGAGGGGAGCGCTCAGCGCAGGGCGCGTATCTCCTTCCCCCTCACTGTGTCCATGAGTCTTTCCCTGTCAGACAATTATATCTTGCGGGCCGGCTCTTGATTGGCTGCCGGCCTGCAAGCTCTGATTGGCTCACGGTCCCGCAGCCAATCAGGAGCCGGCCTGCAAGCTCTGATTGGCTGAAGGCCCAGACAGGGACAGACTCATAGACATAATGAAGGGGAAGTACTAGGAAATATGCGCCCCGTGCTGAGCGCTCTCCTCCCCTCCCCTCTGAAGCGGCGGATAGTGAGGGGAAGGAGAGATGCGAAATGCAGGTGCGGCAGCACGGCTGATGTTGGTGTCACCTCACTAACCGGTGACACCCGGTGCAGGCCGCACCCCCCGCACCTGCCTAGTGACGCCACTGCCCAGCAGAGCTGGAGCTGGGAGCTACATACATTTTGGCAGGCAGTGTTGCAGCTAGTGGGGACGATGGAGATAAAAGGACATTCAGACCTGCTGAGGCTGCCAGCTACTCTGGCCGCATATTTCAGCATAAGGAGCTAGCTCTTTACCTCCTCCTTTCCTGTAGGTAGCACAGGTGTTGTGAGTGGGAACACGTGATATTAGTCAAGGCCTGGACCTATATTCCAGCTAGAAACGCATCCCAGTGGTGTTTCTACAGAGTCACAGTACAGATTCATACGCACACACAAAGAAAGTAGTCCAGTCCGACAAATATTTGGCATAACGTCATTTTATTTAGTCTCTATCAGACTGTCAGAAACAAATGCAGCTCATTCCTTCCAAAGATTTTGTTCTGTAGATGAAATGGTTAATTATGGATTTCATAAGAGAGGGGGGGGGGGGGGGGGGGGGGTAGCACTGATAACTGTACAATGTATGATATATACAAATAATAACCAGTATTTTATAGTGACGGTATTCCCAGGCACCAAACTGACGCGTTTCACTTTCTATTTTGCAGCCAAACTCCCAGGGAGTCCTGTATCAGGGATATTCCGCACCCGCTGGGTCTGTTCTACAGAAGTTTTTCTCAAACTCCTCCTATAACATCCGTCTGGCGAGTCACGTGTCCCTGGTCCCCACCATCCTGTCCAATGTCTGATAAGCAAACAATAAACAGTGGCGGCATGACGTGACTGGCCTGTATCGCTTTATTGTAGCATCTAACGTTCTACTTTACTATCTAGTCCAGCATATATGTGCAATGTAAAAGGATTTTCTGGTCAATGATAAACTCAGCTTATGGTTGTGTAATGAGGGTAACAGGAATGGGGCCCTTGTACTGAGGAGACGTGGCCAAATACAGGAGGCGTGGTCATGATCCTACGGGAAAATAAATACTATGCGCAGTTTAGGATTTGTCCCCCTCATTAGCTGTCTGGGGTTTCCACTGGGCCTCTCCACCAGGCCTGGTTCTGGGTAATAAGTACCCCTCTCCTGTAGTGTAATATGGTAAGAACCTGGCCGATACCAGTCCGCTTACGTGTGGCTACAGGTGGAAAGGAAGGGGTACATTTACTAAAATGGGAGTTCTATTGTAGTTGAGTTGTTGCCCATAGCAACCAATCTTCTAGAAGGTGCAAAATAAATATTGCTACGGGCAACATCCCAGCTACAAGGGAACTCTCATCCTTACCCCGAAGACTTTTATATCTCTTTGTGATAACAGCAGAGAACGGGACAACGCAAACAGTCTGTGATATAGACATATGTGTGCTATAAATACACTCAATTGGATGCAGGGTGGCCAATCCCATTGGAATCAGTGGGGTCCCTGGATTTGGCCCCAAAATAGCCGAGATTTAAATCCCGGGATTGGAGTTTCGAATCCCAGTATTTTTGGGATTAGACTGAGCAGTCACTGAAATGCTGCCTGGCGGTTCCCGATCCCCGGCTGTGTGGCTCCACGCAGCGCGGCGGTCAGAGGTGAGGCTTCTCCAGCCGCATCACTGCCGCCCAACCTCCTTCCAGCGTAACCCCTGCACTCGGCGGCTGCAGCAAACCTGGGCCCGCACCTCCAGCCCTGCCTCCCGCTTTAGTAAGCCACTCCGTACCCACACAGATCGGACACCACTCCTGCAGTACGCACCCCGGCTCCCAGTTGCACCGTGTATGTGCAGGGCGGCTTGTTTTGGGGGGACAATCCCGGGAATCATTAAAGAACATTAAAGAACAATACAAAACAATGTTGTAAAATATACACATCCAATTAAACGATATAAACTATTGTCGTTCTTTTGGTTCATATGATTGTACACATCCAACCAGTAGAACATAGCACAACATTGTTGTCCCTACTATAGAAATTCTAAGCCCTGTACTTTAATTAAATTCAATTAGGGCAGTACGGATGTTGTAATGATTAGCATTACTGCCTCACATCACTAAGATCATAGGTTCCATTCCCACCATGACCCTAACTGTGTGGAGTTTGTATATTCTCCCCGTACTTGCGTGGGTTTCCTCCGGGTACTCCGGTTTCCTCCCACAATCCAAAAATATACTGGTAGGTTGATTGGCTCCCAAAAAAATTAACCCTAGAATGTCTGTGTTTGTGCGTGTACATGTTGTAAGGAATATAGATTGTAAGCTCCACTGGGGCAGGGACTGATGTGAGTGTTCAACTATACTCTGTAAAGCGCTGCGGAATATGTGTGCGCTATATAAGAAAGTGTTTACCCCTTGAGTGGTATGCCCGGAAATTTTCGCAAACATACCACAAATTTCCGGGCATACCACTGGCGCACCCCCTCTTGAGCCCCCTGTTGCGTCCCCCAGAGCGCCCCCCCAATTACCTTTAGCTGAGCTCTGGCGATCGTACGCCGGAGCTCAGCCTCTTCTAAACTGCTAGTAGCCACCTGTCATTTTGAGCAATGACGTAGGCGGCAGGCTCGGGGATGTTCGGGGGGACTCGGGAGAACTCAGGCCCGAGTCCTCCCGAGCCGCCGCGAAACATCCCCGAGCCTGCCGCCTGCGTGATGATTGACAGGCGGCAGGGGGAAGCGGCGGCAGGGGAGCTCCGGCGTACTAACGCCGGAGCGAAGGTGAGGGGGGGGGGGAAGCGCCTTATGATCTGTGGTGGGTTTTGCTGGGGCAGGACTAACCTGCCCTGGTAGGTTTGTCCTGCCCCAGCAAAACCCACCACTAAAGGGGTTAATAAATAAATATCACATAAGATGAAAATACTTCTATGGCATATTGGAGATCCAAGAAAAGTGATATATAAAAGATACTGTCATCGTGGTATATTGTTTCATTGAAGACACTGAAACAATTTTGATAAATATATATGGATCCAGAATAATTATTATTTTTTAGATGTCCAGCTGCTGGCTGCAGTACTCAATAGAGGTGAGCTCCTGTGCCCACGAGTAAATAAACCGCAGCATTGTCACAAACGACAAGCGGCAGCCCGGAAACCAGAGTGCCGCTCTCAGGCTCACCTTCAGCCGACACACTCGGACATGGCAGCGCCACATTTACTCCTTCAACGAAAGTCGCATGGCGTGCCTATTTTCACAATTCATCAACCACAGGAAGAAGACCATGGGCTTGGAAAAACGCCACAGCCTCCTCCTCATAGTAATCGATCCAGCTATCTCAATAATAATAGCGATAAATCAGTCGTAACACTCCAAAAATCACCAGCTCCCAGTTATGCTTCCTCTCTCTACACAAAATCACCTCCGAGTGATTTCTGTCAGGATCTGTCAAGGGGCAGGAAAGACAGGGAGCGGGAACGCGAAAAATCGCATCGCATCGCATGGTAGTACTATGCGTTATGCGATGCGTTGCAATGCGATTTCAGTACGTTTGCCTACGTAGAAAATCTGGGCGCCGTGCTAGGAAACAAGTACCCTTCACAGAAAGAGTAGTAGATAAGTGGAATAGCCTCCCATCAGAGGTGGTAGAGGCAAATACAGTAGTACAATTTAAACATGCTTGGGATAAGCATATTGATATCCTTACAAAAAAATAAGGATCAAATATGGTTTGAGGTAACATGTTTAAAAAAGGGGCAGACTAGGGGGCGCATTTATCAATATAGTGCGATGCCGGCGCAGTGGCATCGCCGGACATCGCATTGCGGTGTTCAAGTACACCGCCGGGATGTATCATTAAAAGGGCGCAGGGACAGGGCTCCGATAGGAGCCTGTCCCTGCGAAGCCCTAACCCGGAAGCCGGGGGGGTCTGCGCATGCGCGGTTATGCGCTGACCCCCGCCGACCCCTGTGACCGCACTGCTCCGTTCGTAGTGCGATCACGTAGCCATAGGCTACAATGGGCTATCGCCATATCAGAATGGCGATAGCCCAGGGATGCGAAGCCGGGCTGCCCGATGTTAATACATCGGGCAGCTTCGCATCCCCCATAGAAACCTATGGGGGATGCGGCCGGCGGCGGTGCAGGGGGGATCGCAGCAGGGATCGGAGATCCCTGCTGCGGTCCCCCTTTGATACATTTAGGAGATACTTAATATTTGCGGCTAAATCCCGAAAACGGGTGTTTTCGGGGATTTAGCCGCAAATATGGTTTAATAAATGGGCCCCTCGATGGGCCAAGTGGTTCTTATCTGCTGTCACATTCTATGCTTCTATGGTTCTATCCTTTATTTGTAATTAGCAAAATGGACACTAGGGGGCACTGTGCTGCAGTAAAAGCAAAAATACACTTGACAACGGTACAGAGTACTACAGACACACCGTGCATGTTGTCATTGCCATCAACAGAGCAATGAAAGTGTGTTCTCAAACGAAACTTCCCCACGAGATAATCCTTCTCATGGAGTTATATAGGGGCACATCTGTATCACCCTCATCACTGATCCCAACTTTATCTATAAATAATAAGTTGCACTAAGCACAGAAATAAAAAAATACTGTACATATTGCATAGTGGTAAAGCAAAAAATAGCCAGGGGATCATGCTGCCAATAGGGTAACTGCAGGTGATGCCAGCTGATCATCCTGCATCTAGGAGGATCTAAACCAAGTCCATCCTCCTTGTGGCGGCCATCTCTGGTTATGGCAATGGGTCCCAGTTCCTTCATCAAGGCAAGATGACCATCTTGTACCAGAACCTAAAACATAGTTGCCTACCCTCCTGCATTCTGCAGGAGACTCCCTGACATAGCAGCAATCTCCCTCTCTCCCTCATTAGTCTAGCAATCTCCCTCATGTCACCTAGCCCACATTACACTGTTACATCATAGTTACCTCCCCTCCTGCATTCTGCAGGAGACTCCCTGACGTAGCAGCAATCTCCCTCTCTCCCTCATTAGTCTAGCAATCTCCCTCATGTCACCTATCCCACATTACACTGTTACATCATAGTTACCTCCCCTCCTGCATTCTGCAGGAGACTCCCTGACGTAGCAGCAATCTCCCTCTCTCCCTCATTAGTCTAGCAATCTCCCTCATGTCACCTAGCCCACATTACACTGTTACATCATAGTTACCTCCCCTCCTGCATTCTGCAGGAGACTCCCTGACATAGCAGCAATCTCCCTCTCTCCCTCATTAGTCTAGCAATCTCCCTCATGTCACCTAGCCCACATTACACTGTTACATCATAGTTACCTACCCTCCTGCATTCTGCAGGAGACTCCCTGACATAGCAGCAATCTCCCTCTCTCCCTCATTAGTCTAGCAATCTCCCTCATGTCACCTAGCCCACATTACACTGTTACATCATAGTTACCTCCCCTCCTGCATTCTGCAGGAGACTCCCTGACAAAGAAGCAATCTCCCTCTCTCCCTCATTAGTCTAACAATCTCCCTCATGTCACCTAGACCACATTACACTGTTACATCATAGTTACCTCCCCTCCTGCATTCTGCAGGAGACTCCCTGACATAGCAGCAATCTCCCTCTCTCCCTCATTAGTCTAGCAATCTCCCTCATGTCACCTAGCCCACATTACACTGTTACATCATAGTTACCTCCCCTCCTGCATTCTGCAGGAGACTCCCTGACAAAGAAGCAATCTCCCTCTCTCCCTCATTAGTCTAGCAATCTCCATCATATCACCTAGCCCACATTACACTGTTACATTTTTGGGGAAAAAAGGAACGAGAGACAGATACATTTACATTGAATCATCAGCACCATTTCCCAGCATTTTACCAAGTATTATAGCTCTTACTAACTGCTTTGGGGCTCATCTACATTTGGATAGAAGTCATTTAAAAGATTCCTCTCAGATGTAGCAGTACACACCCATGCTTCTAGGTGCCACATTCACAATCTCTTTTCACATTCTCTTCATATATAGAACTAGCCACACCCTGTGGGTGGAGCATGACACGCCCCCTCAATGGGGCGCTGTGCAAAATTCTACTATCAACTATAATCTCCCTGAAACTAGTTTTCACAATTAGGCAAGTATGACCTAAAATGGTGCTGGTCTGTTTTATGACATTGCTGTGTTGGATTATGTGATGCCCCTGTATCTCATCAGATGTACTTAAATGGAAGATGTATTTCACATGGGATGTTGCTATGGGCCACCAATAAGAAGCTACTTATTTATTTAGCACCTTGTAGAAGATAAGAGATTGCATCTGATTGGTTGCCCATAGCAATAGATCTCCCATCTTAGTAAATTTCCCCCATACAGTCTCATGTGACCATTAGCATGCACTACATAGTAATCAATAATGGCTTGGCACGGTCTACCTCAGGTACATGCTACAACATACAGGACTGTCACTCTGTGACTGTGTGTATAACGCTGGGCGGAGTCATGGGCGGAGTCACAGACTGACAGCACGCCCTATAGCTGCAGCAGACCACCCAACATTGCACACACAGTCACAGAGTGGCAGTTCTGGCTAAATATATGAGATGCTTAAGTGCCCAGGGAACACACAGGGAGGGACCGTGACATCATCACTGGAGGCGGGCTTTATGTAGAACAGGGGCGTGCCTGGAGGTAGCAAACATGCCCCCACATGCTGCCGCCGCAAACCGTGGGTGGGAGCAGCACGGCCGCCGACAGGGGGGGGGGGGGTGAGGGACATATGTGATGGCCATAGGCGTGCGCAGCACATTTTATTAGGGGGTGCACTGTCAAAGCGGTGTGCCTAGCACCACCAATTGGGCATGTCTAACACCACCATTGGGTCAGTCTAAGGGGGGATACACACCAGAACGATTAGGGCTCAATTCCATCAATCTGGATCCAATTCCGACCGATTGGATGCAGATTGTATGTAGATTGGGCATGTTTAGGTCCAATTCCGATCCGATTCCAATCCGATGCGCGTCCCCGCTGTCGTTTGGTCGTTTTACAGATCCTACCTGCTGCAGTGAGGATCTGTAAAAGATCCATTCAACTGGATACAGACTCAGATCGGATTGGGATCAGATTGGATGCAGATCGTTAGCAGATTGTGTGCACCCAACAGATCGTGCGAGCATCACACAATCTGCTAACAATCTACTAGCAATCAGGATCGTTCTGGTGTGTACCAGGCCTAACACCGCCAATCAGGTGTGCACTCACTACAATATAAAATGTCTCTCAGCCACACCATTATATCCTGCCTGTTTCAGTTTTAATCTTCTAATTACTCTGTGTAACAGTACATGCAAATAAAGTCAAAATCATATCTGGATAACACAGATATGTAGTGATATGACAATGGTGTAATACAATTAATAATGCAAAACACACATAATTGATTGATGGGCGCTTATATTAATGGAATACAGGTCTAAACAGCAAAAGTCTTTGGTAAAAGGTATTGCTGGTATTACTAGCAGCAATAAGTGTGGGGTGGGGGCACAGCATTAGGGGGTGCCTGTGCACCCTTAACACTCAATGTGCGCACACCTATGGTGATGGCCCACGGCGATCTCAAGGGCTCCGGAGCCCGGACAGGGACCGTCTGTCTTACCGCTGCGGAATCCTGCAGCCTATCTCTGTGTGCTGTTAGCTGTGCGTGCCGCCGCCGGGTCTCTCTCTCCTGCTGCTGTGTCACTCAGTCGCTTCTGTCATTCCGGACCTCAAACCTGCGCTCCCAGCACAGTGAGTACCGAGGGGAGTATGCACACCCACATTCACTTCCGCTAACACCCCAACTGGCCCTCCCCCACCTGCAGTACACTCACCCCTCCCCCACCCACTGCACAGTGGCCTCTCCCACATCCACAACAGGCCCAAACCTTGTCCCGCACATCCTACGTCCACCCCTCCAACACCGCCCACATGCGCCACCCCCCACACATACAACTCCACCACCCGCCGCTCACCTGCACCCCACCCTCCCACAGCACCACTAAACACCATCTCCCACCTGTGGCAACCCTGCATCTGCCACTCCTCCCGTGGAACAACTGCACCCACACAATACACCCCCCCACCCGGACCGCCTCAACCTACAACATCCCTGCACCCACCCACGGCAACATCGCGCCTCCCTCACCCGCAGTACCCACGCACCCAGACAAACTCAATCTCCTACACCCACAGCAGACAATCATCCATATAATAGTCACCATATTTCCCTCAAACGCATTCACAGGTTAAGGGGGCGCAGCCCCTTACGACGGTGTGAAGAGCGCCCGTAGGGCAAGATGAATCACCTAGTATAGATATAAAACGTTACTAGTATTTTTTGTCAGAAGTGTTATTATGCTGCATTTGGATTTCACTGTACCCAAAACAAAGAAACCAGGAGTGCGCTCAGCGGCGGTACGTTGGGATTCTGCATAGTGTCAAAATCATTGGTTACACCTCGTTTGGCGAAGTTCTTTTTTACAGACCTTTTTCATGGTTGAAAATATAAATTTCCATTTTCACTGACTGCCAGTAAATTTACTGACACTTGCCAGCCCAGAAGTTGGCTATAAAACTTTTCTCTGTGTCACCATAATAACTTTTGAAGGCTGTTCTAACTGTGAATAAGATTATTGAGATTGAAATGCATAGTGAATATAGAAATGACAGATCTGTGTTCCCTGTTAGTGCAATGTACCCTACATGAGCAGACTGACCATATCAATACTTCTTATTACGTCTTATTATGACTGTCAGTGGCTCCGACATCTGACGCTGGGATACTGACCTCTCTAGGAAAGGTCTATGACCTGTCAGTCAGGCTTCTGCACCTATTTCTAATAACAGGCCATAAAGTGACAATGAGAAAAACAGGTGATAACGCTCCTCAGGGAAAACAGAAAAACTCAGGTAAAAATGTATAATAATAGCCTGCCTGCCTGCCTCACCTCTCACCCTGCTTGGCCTCACCTCTCACCCTGCTTGGCCTCACCTCTCACCCTGCTTGGCCTCACCTCTCACCCTGCTTGGCCTCACCGCTCACCCTGCCTGGCTTCACCGCTCACCCTGCCTGGCCTCACCTCTCACCCTGCCTGCCTCATCACTCACCCTGCCTGGCTTCACCGCTCACCCTGCCTGGCCTCACCTCTCACCCTGCCTGCCTCACCTCTCACCCTGCTTGGCCTCACCTCTCACCCTGCTTGGCCTCACCTCTCACCCTGCTTGGCCTCACCGCTCACCCTGCCTGGCTTCACCGCTCACCCTGCCTGGCCTCACCTCTCACCCTGCCTGCCTCATCACTCACCCTGCCTGGCTTCACCGCTCACCCTGCCTGGCTTCACCGCTCACCCTGCCTGGCCTCACCTCTCACCTTGCCTGGCCTCACCTCTCACCCTGCCTGCCTCATCACTCACCCTGCCTGGCTTCACCGCTCACCCTGCCTGGCCTCACCTCTCACCCTGCTTGGCCTCACCTCTCACCCTGCCTGGCCTCACCTCTCACCCTGCCTGCCTCATCACTCACCCTGCCTGGCTTCACCGCTCACCCTGCCTGGCCTCACCTCTCACCCTGCTTGGCCTCACCTCTCACCCTGCCTGGCCTCACCTCTCACCCTGCCTGCCTCATCACTCACCCTGCCTGGCTTCACCGCTCACCCTGCCTGGCCTCACCTCTCACCCTGCCTGCCTCACCTCTCACCCTGCTTGGCCTCACCTCTCACCCTGCTTGGCCTCACCGCTCACCCTGCCTGGCTTCACCGCTCACCCTGCCTGGCCTTACCTCTCACCCTGCCTGCCTCATCACTCACCCTGCCTGGCTTCACCGCTCACCCTGCCTGGCCTCACCTCTCACCCTGCTTGGCCTCACCTCTCACCCTGCTTGGCCTCACCTCTCACCCTGCTTGGCCTCACCTCAACCTGCTTGGCCTCACCGCTCACCCTGCCTGGCTTCACCGCTCACCCTGCCTGGCCTCACCTCTCACCCTGCCTGGCTTCACCGCTCACCCTGCCTGGCCTCACCTCTCACCTTGCCTGGCCTCACCTCTCACCCTGCCTGCCTCAGCGCTCACCCTGCCTGCCTCACCGCTCACCCTGCCTGGCCTCACCGCTCACCCTGCCTGCCTCACCGCTCACCCTGCCTGCCTCACCGCTCACCCTGCCTGGCTTCACCTCTCACTCCCTCCTTGGCAAAGAGCATGTAACCCATGACAGAGCATATAACACCTGGCACAGAGTAATGGAAATCGTGGTGTGTTGCAAAACGTGTAATGGGCATTACTGTGTATGGCATAATGTGCAAGTGGCATTACGGTGTGCAAAACCTCTACAACTTCTAGAAGATAATAGATATTGAATGGTTGCTACAGGTAACATCTCATCTACAACAGAATTCCCATCTTAGTAAATTCACCCCTAATCTCTTATAGGATAGGACCCCTATTAAGGGCTGAGGTTCAGGGACCGCCCCTTTAGATGTGATTGACAGGCTGACTCTCTGGGTTCCCAGGACCCATAACCTGGAATTTCTGACCTTGGCTGAGTATACGATAAGATAAGCCTGTTGTAAATACTGTATTCACCAAGACTTTGCCCCCGTTACTGATAATACACTGTGGAAGAATACAATTAGCAGCTGCTGGGGAATTATATTGATATTTATTCTCTTTAGGAAACATGAAAATCCATGCGGGTGAAAACTGCATGCGGGTGGTGGGCAGACCTTCGTGCGGGCGGCGTTTCAATGACCCGCAAAGCTGCAAATTTCATAACTTTGTGGGTCAATCAGAATGACCTCCTAAGTGTGCAGGTGGTATGGGCAGACTCGATGGGCTGAGTGGTTATCTGCCGACCCGTTCTATATTTCTATGTTTATGTGTGCCAGCGCTCGGTTGTGCGCCGGGTTTGCCAAGCATGTTGGCGGTGATGGTGGGGTGAGGAGCAGGAAGTTACACTGGCCAATGGGATTAGTTGGGCAGAGCCAGGTCCTACAGTAATTACGAGGAAGTGCATCATGGCACTAAATCTGGTTGTGCGCATGGGTGGTCCGGTGATCGCCCGTATACTTGTTGCAGAGGCTGAGGTCACAGCTGGGGAGACGTTTGGATTCAGATGCCCACCCTGCTGAGTGTCCTGACTGACACAAACTCTCCACATGTAATGTTTGGATTTATAGATCTTTGCTCATCCTTCCAAGACTGTTGATACATTTGACCGTTCATCCCTCGTTGGGCCGTCTTCTCCAAACCATCAGCTCTGACCCATTATTCTAGTTTCCAACCCATTAATTCCGGAGTTACCTGTTGTCTTCTCCAACTCAAGGACCAGCTGTGCCCCGCATAGCCTGCCCGCCCATAACTAAGCAGGTTGGCAGAATGTGCCACCACCAGCTACACCAGCCACCTTGTCTGAACGACACCCGTCCCCTGCGATGCTGTAAGAGCTACCAGGGCTTCTGCACCTCTGCTGTGACCGCTGACCACACATGCACAGCATCTATCGCCGAAACTACCGCAACACTGTGTGGTCCAAAGGCTGCCGACATCTTCCACGGCCAATCTCCAGATATTGGTAAATCGGGCAGCATTGCAACCCCCCCCCCAAATATTTAATTTAATATATGTGGTTAACCCTCAAAAACATGTTTTTGGGGAAGGAGATGCAAATATACAGCGATAAATGGGCTCCTTAGTGCGGGCAGGGGCTGGGAATTAGAGGCGTACTGCAGAGGTGCGTGTATATATTATATTCGCCGAGACGTTCGCACCTAGCAGTGCGGGCGGGGGGTGTGGAGCGTAAGCGAGGGGCTGCACCAATGGAAACTTCCCATGAAAATGCCCCGGGTGTGTGTGTGGGGGGTGGGGGGGGGGGTGGGCAGTGGACGTCACCAGCTGTCAGCTGCCCACCCGCTTCCTGTAAAGGGTGCCTGCAGATCTAAGGGGTTGGGATAATTAGGTAGACACCATTAGGGCGACATGGTAAAAGGTCGACATGGGTCTAGGTCGGCAAGGGAAAAGGTCGAAAGGCCATTAGTTCGACAGGTCGTTAGTTCGACAATGTCTAAGTGGACAGTGAAAAGGTCGACATGGGGTTTTTCACTGTTTTTTTTAACCTGAATGTCAACACAGTCGGCATGGACACAGATTAAAGTGCACCGTATCCCCTCGCATCGCTCGCTGCGCTCGGCACACTATTTCATTCTCCCACCACGCCCTAGTGGATGGTAGGGCTTGAAATACCGCCTGTCGGCACATGTCGGCTCAAAAAACAGTGAAAAACCCCATGTCGACCTTTTGACTGTCGACCTAGACACTGTCAAACTAATGACCTGTCGACCTAGAACCATGTCGACCTTTTCATATGTTGACATAGACCCATGTCGACCTAATGGTGTCTACCATAATGCTGTAGACCTAGTGGCCGCATCCCAATCTAAGACACCAGAGAAATGTCTTACATCTGCGAGCGCTAGAGAAATCATTCAATGGTTGGCGATTATCGAATGATTTTTGTTCCCACTAAACATCCATTCGCAAGAAATTGGTGTGCGGGGGGGGGGGGGGGGGGCATTTAAAGGACATGCAAAGCTGAATGTCAACTAGAATAAGGTCCCTTATGCACTTACAGCCATAGCACATGTGCCTTGCTATAACAGCCCCTATAATCCCACGAATCAGACAATGGCGTTTCCCACTACAAAGACCTGTTGCGCACTTACTTATTACGTATAAACATGTTTCCGCATCAGATACTTCTGCAGTTTACAACAAATGCAGCCAAGACCGGTTCCATGACGGGTTGGGATCATTTGGTCTATTGCATTATGGTAGAAAGTCATTAGGTCGAATCCATTAGGTCGACATGCTAAAAGGTCGACATGATTCTAGGTCGAAAGGTCATTAGTTCGACAGGTCATTAGTTCGACAAGGTAATTAGTTCGACATTGTCTATGTCGACATTCACAAGGTCGACATGGGGTTTTTCACTGTTTTTTTACCTGAATGTCAACACAGTCGACATGGACACAGTTTAAAGTGCACTGCATCCCCTCGCATCGCTCGCTGCGCTCGCAATGCGTCGGGCACGGTGCCTCGCTACGCTCGGCACACTATTTTATTCTCCCACCACGCCCTAGTGGATGGTAGGGCATGAAATACCGCCTGTCGGCACATGTTGGCTCAAAAAACAGTGAAAAACTCCATGTCGACCTTGTGAATGTCGACATAGACAATGTCGAACTAATGACCTTGTCGAACTAATGACCTGTCGAACTAATGACCTTTCGAACTAGAATCATGTGGACCTTTTCCCATGTCGACCTAGAGTCATGTCGACCTTTTAGCATGTCGACCTAATGGATTCGACCTAATGACTGTCGACCATAATGCAGTAGACCAAATGACCGCATCCCTCCATGACGGATGAGGATGTAACACTATCTGCACATTAATCATGTGTGACAGCGAGGATTGCCGTACAGACAGACGTGAACCCCCTCGGATGTGAACCCCTTAATTATGTGACCGATGCAAGAAGCCTCAAACTCGTGAAAATACGCTGATTACAATATTCCGATATTCCCAGCGCTGGGCAGATACCGGGGGCAGCGCAGCAATTTCCTAGTGCTGATTATACATCTGGTTTTCTCATAGATACAAACATCCGCGGTCTGCTGTACATTGCCTACAGCGTACTGTGTGCTGTACTATACGTAACAGGAGTTTGGGCCGGTCTGGAGCCCCATACACACTAAGCAATATTATAAATGATATCGCTCATTTTGGGCCTTCTGAGCAACATAGATTCTAATATCGTTAGCATTTACGCTCAATATAACTAACAATGTGCGCTGCCACGGGTCGCTGATGACCTAGACCCCGCCATCATCTGTACTGCATGCTCAATCTTGAGGTCTAGTGTTTATGGTGCTTTTAATGGTGTTCCCAGTGGAACTATTGTATCGGAAGTATAGTGAGAATCAGCGACACCTCAATACAGTTTAACAATCATTTATTTACAAAATCATTAACAGACAAGAAATTATACTTATACCACGTTCCTCAAAGGCAGTTACAACAGGGTTGCCGACCCTCCCGGAATTCCCGGGAGACTCCCGAAAATCGGGTCCCCCTCCCGGCCCCCCGGAAGGGTGGGCAACCCTCCCGGAATCTGGGGGACCCCCCTGAACCCCCCGAATCGCGGCATGTAAATGCCGCAATCCGCGGGTCTCAGAGGAGGGGGCGGAGCTAAAATGGCACAATCGCGTCATTTTAGCCCCGCCCCCTTCATGGATATCAGTCATTTCTACTATTTCCCGTAGTGGGGGCGGGGCTTAATGACGTCACCGTCAAGCCCCGCCCCCGATCGGGTAAGGAAAGTCTCCTCTTCTCCCGAACGGACCGCGGGTGGATTTTCCATGTGAACATCTCCTTCATCTGTGAGAACCTCCCCCATCATTCGATGGTTGCCGACCATCGAATGCTGGACCGAGTGGTCAGGCAGCACTGAGTGCTCCAGACCACTCGGGCATTTCTCCGTGCAAATGCAGGGATATGGGCGGGCAGCTGGCATCCGGCTATGTCAGCTGTCCGCCCCCCACACGTGCGTCACATCCACAGTATACCACAGTATCTTTCCAAGCTCCGTAACCTTAGAAGCCGGGATGGACATCGCATCGCAATGTTTCACTACCATCGGTGTTTTCGTTTTGATGTTTTACCATTTGAAGGCGGCATTCTGATATTTGCCACCATCCAATGGTAATGATGTTCCGATGATCCCGTCCCCCAGCCAGCCACGTTGCAGTGCATCTGCACATCCGTGACTGCGCTGAAGATGGTTGCGCATGTGCAAAATAAGGGATTTATTTTTGCACATGCGCCAACCATATGACATTTTTTTCTATCTAATTCTTTTGATGCGATAATCAGTGACCATTGCATCGAAACCAAACCCAGCCATCATATAATGGTAGGCTTCCGATGTCCATCCCTACTGGTGTACCCATGGCAGGAGGATCATTGTGGAGTGGTGACCAGGACCCTGGGGTCCCCTTCTAAGGTTGCGGAGCTTGGAAGATACCCTGGGCGGTCGGGTGAGAGCCATCCACAGCCAGTGCCAGATTAAGCCTTCGGGGGGCCCAGGGCACTTTAGACAGGGGGGCGCCCTTGCACTTGTCATTACTGGCTGCATACCACATGATATGAAAAGCCTGTGTTTGTCCCTCTGCACCTTTCTCTGTAGGACTGTAGGAGACCTCACAGTCCCAGTGCTGCCTCTGAATAAAAACCCTCCCATGACAAGGCTGCTGCTGCTGTCCTCCATGGGCCTGAGAAGCATGTAATGAGCTCCACCAATCAGAGCTCAGCACAAACTTCTCAGCCTCTGCCCTCTTGTGCAAAGTGTGATGGGACTTAGTCAACTCCCAGTAATGGAACTGACTGTGCAGTCAGTGTGCCTTGGCACCCCATGCTCAGCACCATTTATCATTGTCACATTGGCAGATAGGTGAAGCTGCAGCACTACCCCACTCCCATGTACAAAACCTTTAGCTTAAAAAAAAACATATTTTTTAAAAAATACATGCCAACCAAAGGGGGCCTCTAGCAAGAGGGTGGCCCAGGGGTACTGACCCCTTTTGCCCCTGCTTTAATCCATCCCTGTCCACAGCAGAGTCGTTTATATCACTTGTGGTGATGATAAGCTGGTATTTATCATTTTAATAGAGATTAAGGTGTTTTCCAATATTGCCTTGAAAACCTTTATATTTCGTATATTAATGTGGAAATGAAATCAGATGAAGTCACCCAGGGACCTTCGTATTTCACAAGAAAACTGGGAGGTCAAATGGACGTTTATTACACACTCACAGCAGCGTCACTTGGGATTGCAAAACCTTAACTGAACCATTTGAACTTTTTTTTTTTTTTTACTTTATTCCATATTAGCCCAGGATATAATGATGATAAAGGATTAATAAGAATACGGAAATAACGACAAACAGACAATTTGAATCTTTCATTTCAAACTACTTTTCTTTACACCAATTTACTTTCTTCTCTTTACATACCTTTTACTAAAAAATGTTTAATACTTCGCTCCCTATATCCCCTATACAGGGTAACTGGATATATTTACCACAAGGTTAGACCAACCTAGAGGAACCATAAATGGTATCTGACAAGATGAATTGTTTTTAAGAATATTCCGATTAAACAATCGCATTGTATTACAATTTGAATCAGATTGCTTGGATGAAGAGTGCATTAGACTAAGGGGTGGAAAAATTAGTTATCGGGTTTTTACCGCACTGTGGATTTCTCTAACCCCCCCCCCCCCTCCCGCCAGGTTACCGTGACGGGTGGCATCACCAGCAAAAGCTGGCGATGCCCCCTAGAAGCTTATGGGATTCTACCGTGACCCTCAGCCGCTCCGCACCAACCCTCGCCGCCCCGCACCGACACCCCCCCCCCCTCACCTGTGTCCGGGCAGCACAACACTGTGCTGCCCGGACCTGTGACCTTCTCCTCCCTGCTCTGTGATCCTCTTACGGATGCAGGGAGGAGGAGGAGAGCCAGCCCCCCCCCCCCCCTCCGCAGCAGCACAAGCTGGGTAAGGGAGGGAGGGGGGAGCCGCCGGGACCCGCTGGCTCACCGCAAGGGACAGATCTTAACGCAAGAGCTGTCCTTTGCCATAATTATCGCATATGTTAGAGCATATGCGATAGTTATGTCGGCGATGGGCGGATGTTAATACATCCTGCGCCATAAACTGATTTTTCTTTTCTCTTTCTTTTATTATGTGCTGCTAAAGGCACCTGGCGCATATGTGCACTAATTCAGGTTGGTTCGCTAAGCTGAATCCCCTCGGTACCATGTGTAATACCCAGGTACTTTAGGTGTGATTGCAAACCAGCTGACACAGAGTTTCTTCGCATCAGCAGAGGAGGGGCGAGGACATTCGGAATGGATTTCCACCCACATTTTTCTACACCCACAAATGTACAAATGTACACACTTCACATGAATCAGAGACAAACAAAGACCTTTATCAGTGTGATGCTTCATAAGTGCTGGCGGCCAGCTGTGTGTAAGATAACACTAATTGTATCGCAAACAGGAGCGCCTGACCCGCACCCCCTAACAAGTACGGCCGCGCGTGACGGACACTCATTTGTTTTGCATTACGCGGCTTATCATCGCACCTGCTTAGTAATAACAAGGCAGCGTAGTATAACGACGGCGTCTCTCATATATGAAATATATCATTATAATAGAAAACTACAGTATGGGACTGATTCAGCAATAAATAACTCAACTGGGCAAAACCATGCTGCGCTGCAGGTGGGGCAGATGTAACAGGTGCAGAGAGTGTTAGATTTGGGTGGGTTGTATGTATGTTTTCTGTGCAGGGTAAATACTGACTGTTTTTATTTTTAGACTGCAATTCAGGCTGAATCAGGGTTGCCTACCTTCCCGGAGGGATACGGTCATTAGGTCTACACCAACTAGGTCGACAGGCAGCAAGGTCGACATGGGTTTAGGTCAACATGGGTCTAGGTCAGGGGTGTCAAACTCAAATTCATCGGGGGCCGCATCAGCAGTTTGGTCATCCTCAAAAGGCCGGTTGTATCTGTAGGACTATGTGTCCACTCTTTATTATCATAAATTATTGTCACTGCATTCAATTATTGTATTATCAGCAGTAGCATTTCCCTCCTGCTATTGCTGTGAACTGCAGTGTATTAGGGCACACGCTGCCTGCACAGGGGGGCAGCACTCAGTCTTAGGGCATATGTTCTGCTTATTATCATGGGACACAGCAATTAATAATGGGCTGCAATGTGCCAGTGCACACACACGCACATAGGCAGAGAGTTTGACACTTACCCGCTCTGATGCGTCCACTCCAGTCTGAGCTGCTCCACCACCAAGGACACAGCTGCGCTCTCACACAGGCGCATTTCCCCCTCCCTCCTGTGAGTAGCGCTCCTCGCACTATCTATCCAGGAGTGGGGGGCAGCGTGCTCCCAGTCACTGTGCAGGGCACACTCAGCAGTAAGTGACCTGGAGCGCACAGCAGCAGCAGCACCATTCACCACGACGGACCTGCTCTTTCCTCTCTCTGGCTCCTATACAGCAGGTGGGAGCGGAGGAGGGGTTGACGACCAGCGGCACTGCGCTAGAGGGCAGACGTTCTCTGGCTTGTAGGCTGCCGCGCATGCGCTGAAGAGGCGGCTTTCTTGTTTAAAAAAAAAATTGGTACTCTTTAAATTGAGAATAAAAGGTGAAGGCTGGCGGCGGCTGCGTGGGCCACATGAAGAGGTCTGGCGGGCCGGATTTGGCCCGCGGGCCTTGTGTTTGACACCCCTGGTCTAGGTAGACATGGGTCTAGGTGGACATGACATTAGGTCAACACAAACATTAATTTGACATGAGCTAGGTCAACAGTCAAAAGGTCGACATGGGTTTTTTCACAGTTTTTTAAACCGACATGTGCCGACAGGTGGTATTTCCTGCCCTACCATCCACTAGGGCGTGGTGGGAGAATAAAATAGTGCCCGAAGCATCGCGAGCGAAGCAAGGGGATGCGATGCACTTCAAACTGTATCCATGTTGACTGTGTCGACATTCGTGTAAAAAAAACAGTGAAAAAGACCTTTTGACTGTCGACCTTGCCCATGTCGACCTAATGCGTGTGTCGACCTAACACAGGTGGGCAGTCCTCCCGGATACCGGGAGGTAGGCAACCCTGGTTTGAATGCACCCCACCACTAATTTGAGGTATCGGCAACTGCCCCACAACCACCCGTCGGGGAGCTCGCCGGCACCTGGGCCGCATACGGTATGTGGGCCTTTAGCATACAATATATTCTATGTGACCCTAGGCGCTGCCGGTTCCTACCGTATCACACTTGCGATCTCCGGATCCGATCCAAAGGGCGCGGGGCCGAGCATCGGATCGGAATGGGAGGTTAGGCACATACAAATTGGGCACTTGGCACCCGAATTCTCAGCCCGATCCATCAGAATCCGGTGAAAAGGACCCAAATCGTATAAGTGTATGGCCAGCTTAACCCTCTCTGCACGTTACATCTGCCCCACCTGCAGAGCAGCATGGTTTTGCTCAGTTGGCAGCCCAGGGCACAGGTTTGTCCTTCTATGTCGCTAACAGCAGCAGTGTCGGTGTAAGGCAAAAATCCAACCTACTGCCCCCCCCCCCAACCCCCACACTGCCCCCAATACCCACTTTCAAGCCCCTCAAGTTCAAATACAGAGGCGGCGTCTTGCAAGTTCCGCAGACGTTGGCTGCATTCAGTAAAACAATGAGACATCCTGCGCTGTGTGATTGGCAGAATCGGTGCCCCCCTCGCCCCCAGACCGCATACACATCCGCTCCCATGGGGCCATCTTGGAGAGAGAAATCATACGATGGTCGCTCACCATCGAATCATTTCTCCGATGTTCGTAAAAAGCAGTCAGCCAGGACAAGCATAGGCTTCCCGATGAATTCGGGGTGGGCATCGACACGCATGCCTTCTTTTTTGTCGCCATACCCATGAAACCAGCGTCGAAGGAGTTGGCTCCAGGGGTTTGCACATACTGTAAATGCGCAATCCAGTAACATCGGATGGGGGAGCGAATTCGCCCGCCCGCTACAAGCAGGGCTGAATCACCCCCTTGCAGCACTAATTAGAGTCTATAGTGTAACGATAACGGGTGTGGATCATTAGGTCACCAGCAAGTTGTTAGATAGTCATTAGGTCGACACCATTAGGTCAACATGCATTTAGGTCGACATGTGTCTAGGTCAACATTCAGGAAGGTTGACATGAGTCTAGGTCGACACAGGTCAGGTCGACAGGGTCATTAGGTCAACATGGGTTAGGTCGACAGTCAAAAGGTTGACATTGGGGGTTTCACTGTTATTTTAGCCGAATGCCGACACAGACGACATGGACACAGGTTAAAGTGCTGCGCTCGCCATGCTTCGGGAGCGGTGCCCCGCTGCGCTCGGCACACTATTTTATTCTCCCACCACGACCTAGTGGATGGTAGGGCATGAAATACCGCCTGTCGGCACATGTCGGCTCAAAAAACAGTGAAAAATGCCATGTCGACCTTTTGACTGTTGACCTTACCCATGTCAACCTAATGCCCTGTTGACCTAACCCATGTCGACCTTCCTGCATGTTGACCTAGACACATGTTGACCTAAATGCATGTCGACCTAACGGTGTCATCCTAATGACTGTCTAACAACTTGCTAGTGACCCAATGACCGTATCCCACGATAACACAATATTATTTCAGCATCATAACACCCTGATTAGGAGCCATCTGCTGATAAAGGCGCCCGGCGAACACCCCCCCCCCCCCTGCCCACCGCATGTCAGACACAAAGTAATGCTCACTCATCATCTATATATGCATTATTCCAGGGCGTTCCGACCACATTTCATAACACTCCTATTCCAGCTTAATTCCTGTGATATATCCAATTGCTCAATCTTGGAAATAACACGTGCTATTGTTTTCTGTTATCAGTCACGCTAACACATCGTCTACACTTTTGTGCCCTTCAGTGTGATTACTGACAGGAAATCTGCTGTGCATGATATGGGATACGGTGGAATGGTCGACCTAAGTATGTTCGACAGTCATTAGGTCGACATACAGCAAGGTCGACAGGGGTATAGGTCGACATGGCTGAATTTTTTACAGGAGTCTAGGTCGACATGGGACAAGGCCGACAGGGTTCTAGGTCGACACATGCGTTAGGTTGACAGTCAAAAGGTTGACATGGGGTTTTTCACTGTTTTTTGAGCCCACAAGTGCCGACAGGCGGCATTTCATGCCCTACCATAAATTAGGGCATGGCGGTAGAATAAAATATTGTGCCGAGCGCAGCGAGCCGTGCGAGAGGACGCGGTGCACTAAAAACTGTGTCCATGTCGGCTGTGTCGATGTTCGGGTAAAAAAAACTGGGGAAAACCCCATGTCGACCTTTTGACTGTCGACCTAACCCATGTCGACCTAACGCATGTGTCGACCTAGAACCCTGTCGACCATGTCCCACGTCGACCTAGACTTCTGTCGACCTTTAGCCATGTCGACCTAGACCCCTGTCGACCTTGCTGTATGTCGACCCAACGATGTCAACCTAATGAGTGTCGATCCGATGCATACTGTATATAACTGTGAATCATTGATGTGATCAGTAACCACACAGATCCAGCGTCACCATACGTCACAGGTAATACTGGACGCAGCACAGTACCACTTCTGTCCTGTGTACTGGGGTACGGGACGCTGCACAGTACCACTTCTGTCCTGTGTACTGGGGTACGGGACGCTGCATAGTACCACTTCTGTCCTGTGTACTGGGGTACGGGACGCTGCACAGTACCACTTCTGTCCTGTGTACTGGGGTACGGGACGCTGCACAGTACCACTTCTGTCCTGTGTACTGGGGTACGGGACGCTGCATAGTACCACTTCTGTCCTGTGTACTGGGGTACGGGACGCTGCATAGTACCACTTCTGTCCTGTGTACTGGGGTACGGGATGCTGCACAGTACCACTTCTGTCCTGTGTACTGGGGTACGGGATGCTGCACAGTACCACTTCTGTCCTGTGTACTGGGGTACGGGATGCTGCATAGTACCACTTCTGTCCTGTGTACTGGGGTACGTGACGCTGCACAGTACCACTTCTGTCCTGTGTACTGGGGTACGGGACGCTGCATAGTACCACTTCTGTCCTGTGTACTGGGGTACGTGACGCTGCACAGTACCACTTCTGTCCTGTGTACTGGGGTACGGGATGCTGCACAGTACCACTTCTGTCCTGTGTACTGGGGTACGGGACGCTGCATAGTACAACTTCTGTCCTGTGTACTGGGGTACGGGACGCTGCATAGTACCACTTCTGTCCTGTGTACTGGGGTATGGGACGCTGCATAGTACCACTTCTGTCCTGTGTACTGGGGTACGGGACGCTGCATAGTACCACTTCTGTCCTGTGTACGGGGGTACGGGACGCTGCATAGTACCACTTCTGTCCTGTGTACTGGGGTGGGATGCTGCACAGTACCACGTCTGTCCTGTGTACTGGGGTACGGGACGCTGCATAGTACCACTTCTGTCCTGTGTACTGGGGTGGGATGCTGCATAGTACCTCTTCTGTCCTGTGTACTGGGATACGGGATGCTGCACAGTACCACTTCTGTCCTGTGTACTGGGGTACGGGACGCTGCATAGTACCACTTCTGTCCTGTGTACTGGGGTACGTGACGCTGCACAGTACCACTTCTGTCCTGTGTACTGGGGTACGGGATGCTGCACAGTACCACTTCTGTCCTGTGTACTGGGGTACGGGACGCTGCATAGTACAACTTCTGTCCTGTGTACTGGGGTACGGGACGCTGCATAGTACCACTTCTGTCCTGTGTACTGGGGTATGGGACGCTGCATAGTACCACTTCTGTCCTGTGTACTGGGGTACGGGACGCTGCATAGTACCACTTCTGTCCTGTGTACGGGGGTACGGGACGCTGCATAGTACCACTTCTGTCCTGTGTACTGGGGTGGGATGCTGCACAGTACCACGTCTGTCCTGTGTACTGGGGTACGGGACGCTGCATAGTACCACTTCTGTCCTGTGTACTGGGGTGGGATGCTGCATAGTACCTCTTCTGTCCTGTGTACTGGGATACGGGATGCTGCACAGTACCACTTCTGTCCTGTGTACTGGGGTACGGGACGCTGCATAGTACCACTTCTGTCCTGTGTACTGGGGTACGGGACGCTGCATAGTACCACTTCTGTCCTGTGTATTGGGGTGGGATGCTGCACAGTACCACTTCTGTCCTGTGTACTGGGGTACGGGACGCTGCATAGTACCACTTCTGTCCTGTGTACTGGGGTGGGATGCTGCATAGTACCTCTTCTGTCCTGTGTACTGGGGTACGGCATGCTGCACAGTACCACTTCTGTCCTGTGTACTGGGGTACGGGACGCTACATAGTACCACTTCTGTCCTGTGTACTGGGGTACGGGACGCTGCATAGTACCTCTTCTGTCCTGTGTACTGGGGTACGGGATGCTGCACAGTACCACTTCTGTCCTGTGTACTGGGGTACGGGATGCTGCACAGTACCACTTCTGTCCTGTGTACTGGGGTATGGGATGCTGCATAGTACCACTTCTGTCCTGTGTACTGGGGTACGTGACGCTGCACAGTACCACTTCTGTCCTGTGTACTGGGGTACGGGACGCTGCATAGTACCACTTCTGTCCTGTGTACTGGGGTACGTGACGCTGCACAGTACCACTTCTGTCCTGTGTACTGGGGTACGGGATGCTGCACAGTACCACTTCTGTCCTGTGTACTGGGGTACGGGACGCTGCATAGTACCACTTCTGTCCTGTGTACTGGGGTACGGGATGCTGCATAGTACCACTTCTGTCCTGTGTACTGGGGTACGGAACGCTGCATAGTACCACTTCTGTCCTGTGTACTGGGGTACGGGACGCTGCATAGTACCACTTCTGTCCTGTGTACTGGGGTACGGGACGCTGCATAGTACCACTTCTTTCCTGTGTACTGGGGTACGGGACGCTGCATAGTACCACTTCTGTCTTGTGTACGGGGGTACGGGACGCTGCATAGTACCACTTCTGTCCTGTGTACTGGGGTACGGGACGCTGCACAGTACCACTTCTGTCCTGTGTACTGGGGTACGGGACGCTGTATAGTACCACTTCTGTCCTGTGTACTGGGGTACGGGACGCTGCATAGTACCACTTCTGTCCTGTGTACGGGGGTACGGGACGCTGCATAGTACCACTTCTGTCCTGTGTACTGGGGTACGGGATGCTGCACAGTACCACTTCTGTCCTGTGTACTGGGGTACGGGACGCTGCATAGTACCACTTCTGTCCTGTGTACTGGGGTGGGATGCTGCACAGTACCTCTTCTGTCCTGTGTACTGGGGTACGGGATGCTGCACAGTACCACTTCTGTCCTGTGTACTGGGGTACGGGACGCTGCATAGTACCACTTCTGTCCTGTGTACTGGGGTGGGATGCTGCACAGTACCACGTCTGTCCTGTGTACTGGGGTACGGGACGCTGCATAGTACCACTTGTGTCCTGTGTACTGGGGTACGGAACACTGCATAGTACCACTTCTGTCCTGTGTACTGGGGTACGGGACGCTGCATAGTACCTCTTCTGTCCTGTGTACTGGGGTACGGGATGCTGCACAGTACCACTTCTGTCCTGTGTACTGGGGTACGGGGCGCTGCATAGTACCACTTCTGTCCTGTGTACTGGGGTACGGGGCACTGCATAGTACCACTTCTGTCCTGTGTACTGGGGTATGGGACGCTGCATAGTACCACTTCTGTCCTGTGTACTGGGGTACGGAACACTGCATAGTACCACTTCTGTCCTGTGTACTGGGGTACGGGGCGCTGCATAGTACCATGTCTGTCTTGTGTACTGGGGTACGGGACGCTGCATAGTACCACTTCTGTCCTGTGTACTGGGGTACGGGACGCTGCACAGTACCACGTCTGTCCTGTGTACTGGGGTATGGGACGCTGCATAGTACCACTTGTGTCCTGTGTACTGGGGTGGGATGCTGCACAGTACCTCTTCTGTCCTGTGTACTGGGGTACGGGATGCTGCACAGGACCACTTCTGCCCTGTGTACTGGGGTACGGGGCGCTGCATAGTACCACTTCTGTCCTGTGTACTGGGGTACGGGACGCTGCATAGTACCACTTCTGCCCTGTGTACTGGGGTACGGGGCGCTGCATAGTACCACTTCTGTCCTGTGTACTGGGGTATGGGATGCTGCACAGTACCACTTCTGTCCTGTGTACTGGGGTACGGGATGCTGCAAAGTACCACTTCTGTCCTGTGTACTGGGGTACGGGACGCTGCATAGTACCACTTCTGTCCTGTGTACTGGGGTGGGATGCTGCACAGTACCTCTTCTGTCCTGTGTACTGGGGTACAGGATGCTGCACAGTACCACTTCTGTCCTGTGTACTGGGGTACGGGACGCTGCATAGTACCACTTCTGTCCTGTGTACTGGGGTACGGGACGCTGCATAGTACCACTTCTGTCCTGTGTACTGGGGTGGGATGCTGCACAGTACCTCTTCTGTCCTGTGTACTGGGGTACGGGATGCTGCACAGTACCACTTCTGTCCTGTGTACTGGGGTACGGGACGCTGCATAGTACCACTTCTGTCCTGTGTACTGGGGTACGGGACGCTGCATAGTACCTCTTCTGTCCTGTGTACTGGGGTACGGGATGCTGCACAGTACCACTTCTGTCCTGTGTACTGGGGTATGGGGCGCTGCATAGTACCACTTCTGTCCTGTGTACTGGGGTACGGGGCACTGCATAGTACCACTTCTGTCCTGTGTACTGGGGTACGGGACGCTGCATAGTACCACTTCTGTCCTGTGTACTGGGGTACGGGATGCTGCACAGTACCACTTCTGTCCTGTGTACTGGGGTACGGGACGCTGCATAGTATCACTTCTGTCCTGTGTACTGGGGTACGGGATGCTGCATAGTATCACTTCTGTCCTGTGTACTGGGGTACGGGGCACTGCATAGTACCACTTCTGTCCTGTGTACTGGGCTATAGGACGCTGCACAGTACCACTTCTGTCCTGTGTACTGGGGTACGGGACGCTGCATAGTACCACTTCTGTCCTGTGTACTGGGGTACGGGACGCTGCATAGTACCACTTCTGTCCTGTGTACTCGGGTACAGGACGCTGCATAGTACCACTTCTGTCCTTTGTACTGGGGTACGGGACGCTGCATAGTACCACTTCTGTCCTGTGTACTGGGGTACGGGACGCTGCATAGTACCACTTCTGTCCTGTGTACTGGGGTACGGGACGCTGCATAGTACCACTTCTGTCCTGTGTACTGGGGTACGGGACGCTGCATAGTACCTCTTCTGTCCTGTGTACTGGGGTACGGGACGCTGCATAGTACCACTTCTGTCCTGTGTACTGGGGTACGGGACGCTGCATAGTACCACTTCTGTCCTGTGTACTGGGGTACGGGACGCTGCATAGTACCACGTCTGTCCTGTGTACTGGGGTACGGGACGCTGCATAGTACCACTTCTGTCCTGTGTACTGGGCTATGTTACAAGAACACAGTACCACTTCTGCTATGAATGATTGGATGAGTAGATGCGCAGCACCACTCTTCTCCTGCTCTGTGTACTGGGTATATATATATATATATATATATATATATATATATATATATATATATATATATATATATATATATATATATATATATATATGCCGCTACTATGTGACAGCTCCGGGCCGGTTCATAACCCGGCTACGCCCCCGCTGCCCGCCCCCCCGGAGAGCCAGGTATATGAGCCTCCGCCCGGTGCAGTGTCCCCGCATCCCAGTATGGAGCTGACAGCGGAGAGTCATCGCCTCTCCCTGAGTGACGGCAACAGCATCCCGGTCCTGGGGCTGGGCACCTACTCCGCTCCCCGCACGGTGAGTCCCGACTGCCCGGACCACCCTGCGGACCCGACCCCCCCCCCCCCCCCCCGCATCCTGACCACCATACTACATCCTGACTCCTGTACTGAATCCTGACCCCCTATACTGCATCCTGACCCCCTATACTGCATCCTGACCCACTATACTGCATCCTGACTGCTGTACTGCATCCTGACCCCCTATACTGCATCCTGACTCCTATACTGCATCCTGACTCCTGTACTGCATACTGACCCCCTATAATTCATCCTGACCCTCTATACTGCATCCTGACTCCTGTACGGAATCCTGACCCCCCTATACTGCATACTGACCTCCTATAATTCATCC
Organism: Crinia signifera; assembly: GCF_055691185.1. Classification (NCBI taxonomy): domain Eukaryota; kingdom Metazoa; phylum Chordata; class Amphibia; order Anura; family Myobatrachidae; genus Crinia; species Crinia signifera. Next base: position 11,989,228 of record NC_139220.1, read on the forward strand.
TGACCCTCTATACTGCATCCTGACTCCTGTACGGAATACTGACTCCTGTACTGAATCCTGACTCCCTATACTGCATACTGACTCCTGTACTGCATCCTGACCCCCTATACTACATCCTGACCCCCTATACTGCATCCTGACCCCCTATACTGCATCCTGACTCCCTATACTGCATCCTGACTCCTATACTGCATACTGACCCTATACTGCATCCTCGCCCCCTATACTGCATCTTGACTCCCTGCACTGCAGACCTGACCCCTGTATAATGTATCCTGACCCCCTATACTGCATCCTGACCCCCTATACTGCATCCTGACCCCTGTACTGTATCATGACCCCTATACTGTATCCTGACCCCTGTACTGCACCCTGACCCCTGTACTGTACCCTGACCCCTGTATACTGTATCCTGACCCCTATACTGTATCCTGACCCCTGTACTGCACCCTGACCCCTGTACTGCACCCTGACCCCTGTATACTGTATCCTGACCCCTATACTGTATCCTGACCCCTGTACTGCACCTGACCCCTGTACTGCACCCTGACCCCTGTACTGCCCATTGACCCCTTATACTGCATCCTGACCCCCTATTCTGTATCCTGACTTCTGTACTGCATCTTGACCCTCTGTATGGCCTACTGACCCCTTTTACTTCATCCTGACCCCCTATATTGCATCCCAACTACCTATACTGCATCCTGACCCCCTATACTGCATCCTGACACCTTATACTGCATTCTGACCCTCCTATACTGCATCTTGACTCCCTGCACTGCCTACTGACCCCTTATACTTCGTGCTGACCCCCCCTATACTGCATCCTGGCCGCCTATATTGTATCCTGACCCCTGTACTGCATCTTGACCCCCTGTACAGCCTAATTTATTATTTATTTATTAACAGTTTCTTATATAGCGCAGCAGATTCTGTTGCGCTTTGCAAAAGGAGACAGTGATACAACAAACTGGGTATTTACAGTCAGAGGTAGGAGGGCCCTGCTCGCAAGCTTACAATCTAATGACCCCTTATACTTCATCTTGACCCCCTATACTGCATCCTGACCTCCTGTACTGCATCCTGACCCCTGTACTGCCTACTGACCCCTGTACTGCCTACTGACCCCTGTACTGCCTACTGACCCCTATACTGCATTCTTATCCCTTATACTGCATCCTGACCCCCTACACTGCCTACTGACCCCTATACTGCATTCTTATCCCTTATACTGCATCCTGACCCCCTGTACTGCCTACTGACCCCTGTACTGCCTACTGACCCCTATACAGCATTCTTATCCCTTATACTGTATCCTGACCCCTATACTGTATCGTGTGCCGGATGGCTCCCCGACAGTCGGGATTCCGAGAGTCATTACTCTGACGTCGGAATCCCGACTGCTCCCTCGTGGGGGTCCATGACCCCCATAGAGGGAGAATAAAATAGGTGTTGAGCGCAGCTCGCCACCGTGCCCGCAAGGGGCTTCATTGCGCTCCCCACGCTGTGCAGTCGGGATTCCGATGTCTAGTAATGACTGCCGGAATCCCGACTGTCGGTGAAATATACCACACCCCTGTATCCTGACCCCTGTACTGCACCCTGACCCCCTGTACTGCCTACTGACCCCTATACTGTATCCTGACCCTTGTACTGCACCCTGACCCCCTGTACTGCCTACTGACCCCTATACTGTATCCTGAAATCTTATACATCATTTTGACCCCACTATACTGCATCCTGACCCCCTATACTGCATCCTGACCCCTATACTGTATCCTGACCCCTGTACTGAATCTTGACCACCTGTACTGCCTACTGACCCCTATACTGCATTCTGAACACCTATACTGCATCCGGACCCCCCTATTCTGCATATTGACTCCCTGTACTGCACCCTGACCCACTACACTGCATTCTGACCCCCTATACTGCATTTGGACCCCCCTATTTTGCATATTGACTCCCTGTACTGCATCCTGACCCCCCTGTACTGCATCCTGACCCCCCCTGTACTGCACCCTGACCCCCTGTCCTGTATCCTGACCCCCCACCGGACCCCCTGTACTGCATCCTGACCCCATATACAGTGACTTTATCCTCTGTACTGCAGCTCTGACCCCAAAATGCACCCTGGCCCCTGAATTGCACCCTGCCCCCTATTATGCATCCCTGACACCCACTCCCGTACAGCACCCTCACCCCCAGTACTGCAGCCTGACCCCCCGCACTGCATCCTGACTCCCTATACTGCATCCTGACTCCTGTACTGCATCCCGACCCCATACTGCATCCTGACCCCTATACTGCATACTGACTCTTGTACTGCATCCTGACCCCCTATACTGCATCCTGACCCCCTATACTGCACCCTGACCCCTATACTGCATCCTGACCCCCTATACTGCATCCTGACCCCTTATACTGAATCCTGACTCCTGTACTGCATCTTGACTCGTGTACTGCATCCTGACCCCCTATACTGCATCCTGACCCCCTATACTGCATCCTGACTCCTGTACTGCATACTGACTCCTGTACTGTATACTGACTCCTGTACTGCATACTGAAACCTTATACTTCATTTTGACCCCCTATACTGCATCCTGACCCCCTATACTGCATCCTGACTCCTGTACTGCATATTGACCCCCTATAATTCATCCTGACCCCTATACTGCATACTGACTCCTGTACTGCATTATGACCCCCTATACTGCATCCTGACTCCTGTACTGCATCCTGACTCGTGTACTGTATCCTGACCCCCTATACTGCATCCTGACTCCTGTACTGCATTCCTTCCCCCTATACTGCGTCCTGACCCCCTATACTGCATCCTGACTCCTGTACTGCATCCTGACCCCCTATACTGCATCCTGACTCCTGTACTGCATATTGACCCCCTATAATTCATCCTGACCCCTATACTGCATACTGACTCCTGTACTGCATTATGACCCCCTATACTGCATCCTGACTCCTGTACTGCATCCTGACTCGTGTACTGTATCCTGACCCCCTATACTGCATCCTGACTCCTGTACTGCATTCCTTCCCCCTATACTGCGTCCTGACCCCCTATACTGCATCCTGACTCCTGTACTGCATACTGACCCCCTATAATTCATCCTGACCCCTATACTGCATACTGACTCCTGTACTGCATTATGACCCCCTATACTGCATCCTGACTCCTATACTGCATCCTGACTCCTATACTGCATTCTGACCCCCTATACTGCATCCTGACCCCCTATACAGCATCCTGACTCCTGTACTGCATTCTGACCCCCTATACTGCATCCTGACTCCTGTACTGCATCCTGACCCCCTATACTGCATCCTGACCCCCTATACTGCATCCTGACTACTCTACTACCTACTGAAACCGTATACATCATTTTGACCCCCTATACTGCATCCTGACTTCTGTACTGCATACTGACCCCCTATAATTCATCCTGACCCCTATACTGCATACTGACTCCTGTACCGCATTATGACCCCCTATACTGCATCCTGACCCCCTATACTGCATCCTGACTCCCTACCTCCCTATACTGCATCCTGACTCCCTAACTTTCAATACTGCATCCTGACCCTTATAATGCATACTGACCCCTGTACTGCATCCTGACCCCCTATACTGCATCTTGACCCCCTATACTGCATCCTGACCCCCTATACTGCATACTGACTCCTGTACTCCATCCTGACCCTTATAATGCATACTGACCCCTGTACTCCATCCTGACCCCCTATTCTGTTCCCAGTCTCTGACTGCCCCCCTATATACCACCTAGCAGCCTGTGATAGTTATTATTTACTAACAATTTCATATTTAGTGCAGCATGTTCCATCGTGCCTTCTGCCACAGCCTGGGTATCACTTGGTGACGACACCAGGCATCAGCCGCAGGAGACGGCATCTGTGCCAGCTTCACGTGCTTCTTGGCTGATTGCGTCAGTCACTACAATCCCAAACTAATATTGACACATTATTTGTTAAAAATAGAATTTCTGCACATCTCTACTTAGAAGCTGTTTGATGATTGGTTGAGTTGATCCCGATGTTACCGTCTCACCTTGTGTGTGGATCCGATATCTGTTCTTGTGTCTGAAATTTGTCGCCTAGCCGCACCTGGTTGCGGATGATAGATCTACAGTGTCTACATAGACATTCAACATGAGAAAAAGATCGACATGAAAAAGGTCGACACTTGGAAAAGAGTTAACATGATTTTTCATATTTATTTTAAATATTTTTTGGGGACTTTTTCATCCTTTATGCTGCACGTGGGCTGAAGCGAGCCATGCGAGGGAGTGCCTTACCCTAATTGGGGGTTCATGTCGACAAGTGTCAACATTGACACAAAATGTGAAATCTCAGGTCAACTTTTTATTCGTGTCGACCTTTTGACCTGTTGCATTTCGACCTTTTGACTGTCTATTTAGACACTGTCTAGTAATCCGCACCTGCTGCACCTAGGTGTGGGTCATGGGGTCGACGGTGTCTAGTGTCTAACAGTCAATAGGTTGAACCCAATAGGTCAGCAGGCATGGTCAACATGGGACTGGTCAATGTTCCTAGTGCCCCACTGCGCTACCTTGGTGCTCAGCCCACTATGCCATTCCCAAAATATATCCACGTGGGGATGCGGTCATTTGGTCTCCAGCATTATGGTAGACAGTCATTAGGTCGACATAGGAAAAGGTCGCCATGGTTCTAGGTCGACAGGTCGTTAGTTCTTCAGGTCATTAGTTCTTCAGGTCATTAGTTCGACAGTGACTAGGTCGACATGGGGTTTTCCACTGTTTTCTGTGCCGAAATTGCGGTATTGCATGCCTTACCATCCACTAGGGCATGGTGGGAGAATAAATGCGAGGGGATGAGGTGCACTTTAAACTGTGTCCATGTCGACTGTGTTGACATTCAGGTAAAAAACTGTGAAAAACCCCATGTCGACCTTTTCACTGTCGACCCAGACATTGTCGAACTAATGACCTGTCGAACTAATGAACTAATGACCTTTCGACCTAGAACTATGTCGACCCTTTTCCCATGTCGATCTGTGTGAACTTCTCCGTGCAGTTCCGATATGAATTCCCCGGTGGTAACCGTTGAGAGGCACACACCGAATACAAAAATGGGGTATGGCGACTAATGCTTTAAAACCATCTGCCGTAGAATTCGGCTCCACGTCCGCAAAGCGTTACAGTCAGGCTAATAGGACCGTATATAACTCTCCTGTTCTGTAATGGTAATCCAAAAACTAGTTACACTTAGGTGGAGATAAGATCAATAACACAGCTACGGGTATGGGTGAAAACCGGACCCGGACAAAACCGCCGGACCGGACAACAATCTCTGCATTTTGGAGCTTGTAGCCTCCGGTGGGGGGGGTGTCCTGTCCGTGGGGCTGCCTGTGACACCTGTCACCAGGTAGAGGAGGAGGGGTAGAATAAAGCCTCCCTGTATGGTCCGGGCATGTAGCAAAAACCGGATGGTCCGGACCACACGGGGAGGCTGTAATCTCCCCTCCCCCATGTCCCTGGTGATAGCTATCACACCCCCCGGACATGACACCCCCCGGACCGGACCCTACAAGCTCCGGACTGCAGATTTTGATGTCCTGTCCGGCGGTCCGGAGTGTAGTCCGGGTCCGGTTTTTACATAGTCCCCACAGCTACTGTACAGTCCCTTGTTCCCACATCACAATACCCATCCCTGTTGCTTCTCATCTTTTTAGCAGTGCGTCCTTATATGCCTTTTATTTCAGTAAATGGGACATTGAATTTTTTTCAAGAGTCTTACAAGCACCCATGAAACGCTGGACAGTACAAAAACATCAGTCTCCAGCGAGAATAGCCCCCTGAGTCCAGTCTGCTCCCCCTCGTTGGTAAACACATTGGTGGAAGCTTAGAGCAGCGTTGGTGCATTAGACTGAGAGAATAGGCCGGAAGTAGGACCCAGCCTGGATAATGTGTATCTGCCAATCCCTCTGGATTACTGTTCTGCCTTAGCAATGGCTTCACTGGAATCCCCGCTCTCTGTCACTATCACCCGGTGCGCAGTATGATGTCACTCTTCCGCCGTCCGTTACCTACGTCCTCTTTTTTTCTATTTTCCTTTTTTTTCTTCTTCAAAACAATAGCGTTCAATCGACAATAAAATGTTTGGCAAACTTTCTTTTCTGTTATATAGCTGATAAATTGTTGAAAGCCAAAATGTTGCGCCTGCAGCTGTCGTCCCGCAGAAATAGTGAACTGTGTGCACAGTGCAGCAACATTGTTTCAACATATTTAACAATATGTCACCGCCTGGGATTGCTGGGCAAGGTCCTTTGTCATAGTGGGTGTGATACTCACCGAAGGGTCTGCACATGCGTGTAAATGCGGAGAGCATTTAGAGGACACCAGAATTCCAGACGACCGCACGTTGGATCGGATTCAGCAGGGGGATTGGGAGCCGCAGCCCGTTCTGCATACTTTATGATGCCAGGAACATTGGGGCTATTCCAGGCCTTCTGGTAATAATGAGCGATGATGAAAAATGCTCACAGTCGTACATTTATTTCCTTGTCCATGGTAACGGACATTTGGCGCTGGCCCCTTTCTCATACCAAGAATTTCTCATCCTTCTGCCCATGTAACAGTTCAGCTGTAGCTCATGCTGGGCCATGTGCCTTGAATAGTGATAAAGTGGAGAGTGATAAAGTAGCAGCCAATAAGCTTTGGGTGTGCAGGTGTGATAATACTGTATGTAAATGTTAAGGTGCCCATACACTGCCTGCGACGTCTCGCAGCAGTGTACGGACATCCGACAGAGTACGAGCCGCCGAGACCTTCTCGACGGCAGGGACACATGCGATCCCGTGTGATGGATCGCACGCGTCCCTGCTTCACGCCCGCCTCGCTGCCTGGAGGAACGGGTGGTCGGACGGCCTGCCGGTCCGACCACCTGGTCGGACGGCCTGCCGGTCCGACCACCTGGTCGGGTCCGATGTGCACGGGACCGCGAAGCGGACCCGACGGCATGTCAGGAAGAGGCGATTTGGTCTGATTTAACAGGCGGATTGGTCGCAATTGGCCGAAATCGGACCAAATCGTCTCGATGTATGGGGGCCTTTAGTTTCAGCACTTCCCTTGTACACTGGCACTCACCTGAGGCCGTACGTTTTGTCACAACATCGGTGGTTCTAGACCGTCCATCCCAATGGACACCTCCCATTCATCGCTCAGGAGTACCTGTTGCTTTGGCGCTACACTTCTGATCCCATGTGAGTGGTTAGCAATGGCGCCAATGTATCAGGCCTGAGCGCATTATATTTCTAGGAATCCACGTGAGGCAGCTGGAGTGTTGTGTTTCCCCGCTCGTTGCGCACACCCCGGGTCATTAACCTCGTCTGTTACCATGTGACCTCACGTTCTTTGAATCCGTCCGTGTTTATCCTTCCCCCGACATCCACCCATCCCTGCATTTACTTATCGCTACCATTCCAAGGGTCGTGTTGGGTAACTTCAGTACAACCATTGGCCGCAGTTCACAGTTCATGTTATGCTGCATTTTAGCTTTTTAAGCACCATAGTGTAATCATTAACGGGCCCGAAGGACGGAATCAGCGCTGAGGATTAGCACAGCTGCCCTGGCCAGAAGCAGTATTTTTTGCCCCTACAAGTGCGCGGACGGTTCCGGCTACCATCAAATTATTTCTCCTGCTCGTGGGGGTCCACGACCCCCATAGAGGGAGAATAGAATAGAAAGAGCCTGCAAGGGGCTTTGTTGCGCTCGCCATGCTGTCTGAGTCTGGGCAGTTGGGATCCCGACGTCGGGCTAATGACTGACGGGATCCCGACTGTCGGTACCCTGTACCACACCCACGGTTAACTACCTGGGAGTTTTCAGTGTGTGACGTCACGCGCACTAGCTGCAACCTGAAAATTGTGGGTGAAGGCAGCGAGCTGTCCTTACTGCTGCATCCGTAGCGGTTTCTGAGATGCGATCACAATCTAATTGCATGGAGGGACTTTACGCTGGGCAACTTTGCACTGTTCTGGGCAGCACCCAGCATGCGATAGACAGGTTTTGCTGGTTTAGGAACAAGGCAACTGCTACTGAATCAGACTCATATTCTAGAGTCGTCGCACCCAATCGCATGCGATACCCCGTCAACTGCTCGTCAGGAGCCGTCGGCCTCCTGCGCAGCTGGATCGCGTACACTACATTGTAGGTGGTCCTTTTGCATAAGATTGTATGCGATCCCAGCAAGGGATCCGTCCAATCCTTAGGGCAGCCCTTGCGGTCTCCGGCTGCGATCCGATGTGCACGGGAACGTGTATCGGATCAGAATCCGAGGTTAGGAACATCCGATTTGACACTTTTCACCCGATTTCTTGGCCCGTGTGTCAGAATTGGATGAAAAGTGCCCAAATGGTATGGCCAGCTGAAGGCAGCCTTGTTACTGTAGACTTGGTAGTAAACTCTCTAAGAACCTTTTGAACTCTGTGCCGTACACCCGTCTGATTTACCGTGTGCCCCAGAGCCCCAAGATATTTTATAACATTTAACTTCAATTACAGATTTTAGTAAATACCCTGCAGGCTCTTTGTTCTGCTCCATGAGACCTATATGATCCTTAAGTAACGCAATCCTAATTTATTAATTAAGTCCTGTTGGACAAAGAGCCCTTTATAAACAAATGTGTTATTATTATGTCCTACAGTTATGTTTGTAATGTTTTGATTCTCTGTCCTCCCTTCATTTCTCTCTCTTCTGTATCCTCGTCCTTATTTTGTTTTCTTTACTATTTAAAGACTACTATAAATTAATAAAAAAAAATCAAAAATTTCTTTTTTTAGTGCTGGGCAACCATTAAAATTTTTAATCATGATTAATTGCGTGATTTTTCTGTGATAAATCATGATTAGTAGCATTGTTAGGCGCATGAGTGCCGATTAACCACATTCTCATAGCCAGGGGTTCCATGCTCGTTGCCAGGGGATTACATGATTGTTGCCAAGGGGGATTACATGCTCATTGCCATGGAGGGTACCATGTCCATTGCCAGGGGTTCCATGCTAGTTGACAGAGGGGGATTACATGCTTATTGCCAAGGGGGATTACATGCTCATTGCCATAGGGGGTTAAATGCTCGTTGCCAAGGGGGAGTTAGAGCTTTTAATTGCAGGGGGGGATCAGCGCCTCGGAGGTGCACAGTCTCTGGCAGCATTAAAGACCCTACACCCCTCCAAAGGTGACAGCCGCTAGAGTTGCAGGAGTACTTCTAGCCTGTCTTCTCTGTGGCGGCAGCCATTTTTGGGGGGGCGTAGGGTCTCTGTACTGCTGTCAGAAACTCTACGCTCATGTGGTGTTACTACCCTAATCGAACGTGCCCAGCACTATTTATTTTAATATACTTTGGCAGTAGTAATGTACAAGCTACAGTAGCCTGCCGATGTCAATATTATTATTAGGACCCGGATAATTACATTTTTTTACAACACATTTTGCAGCAATTTAAACAAACTCAGTGACCACATCTCTGCCATTGAATAAATAATATCTCTGTTCATTTACAGCATCTTTATCTTTTTTTAATACCCTCTGTTTTATATCTTGTAGACCCCTAAAGGAACCTGCCTGGAGTCTGTAAAACTGGCCATAGACATTGGCTACCGTCACTTCGATGGGGCCTATGTATATTATAACGAGCATGAGGTGGGAGAGGCCATCAGAGAGAAGATTGCGGAGGGGAAGGTAAAACGAGAAGATATCTTCTACTGCGGGAAGGTATGTAGACCACATAATGCTCACATCTTCGGTTTTGTCAAGACCACCATCCAGGTGCACATGGTGAAGGTGGCCATTTTGTTGGCTTAGAATCATGCCATCTTTCTAGTGGCCAGGGAATGACTAAGTTGCATGAGGTGTTGATGGAGCCCATACAATGGACCTCTTTAGAAGTACCTCTAAATGACCTCTCTTTTACACCCGATTTCCCCCTCTTCCACTCTCACTCTTCTGGCCTCGATGTAGACAACTAAATGAATTCTTAGGTTTATTGCCAAAAAACATTTAGGCTCCTTAACCTTACTTTCCATTACTGGTTTCTGGAAAAGGCCACAGTGCTAAAGTAAACTAAGACCTCGCTTTCCTGTCGGATGAATATAAATCTAGAACTATCCAGCCGTTGTCATTATCGCGGGCCAGATTGTTGGCCACGTCCTCCTTAGAGTTCTCCTTGCGTATAATTCAATGTGACACTGATGATCTAAACTGGTGATTTCATAGAGCTCTAAATTAATAGTAACGTTTAAAAATAAAATAAGTAGCTTTGTCCTTGGCCAAGGTAACTCCCCTTCCCCCTGGGAAGTACTCCTGTTATTTCAGAACTCCATCCTATGACCTATCCCCAGGTTAGAGAACACAACCCATTTCTGGTTGGAAGGACTCCTGGTCCTAGTAAGCTGCGGCAGATCCTCCTGTATTTCCAGGAATGTAGGGGCCTACTGGACTCATCTTGGCTCCTCTGCCTGGCTCCAGTCCACAGACACAAATAGCCAAGAGGTTTCTCAAAGTTCTTCCAGAACATTTCCCTTTCCGCGTAAGAAATGTGCATTACAACCTTCATGGTTTAGACCACCAGCAGTTATGGATTTAACCAACTTGTAATTGTGAAAACACGAGCATTAAGGATCAGGACATTGCTTGCCCAAGGAAAGCAACCAAATTGTTACGCCATCACACACCCCCCGATACGTGTACACACCTTTTTCCTCCGACACTGGGACTGACCCTTAGAATGTGTTACCGCTGGTCTTTAGTGGACTGGTACGGTCAACATGTATGGTCGGTGGAACATTCTTTGACAGGAAATCGAGTTGGTTGAATAAAGCTTAATTTACAATATTGTGAAGAAATATATATTTATTGGTTTGTGAAACAGAACGTTTGAAATTGAGAAACAATATTAATAAGTTATTGTTCTGCGTTCCCTACTCTTAGCTCTGGAACACGTGCCACCCACCAGAATTGGTGCGGCCAACATTGGAGAGGACCTTAAAAACGTTGGGACTGGATTACGTGGATCTGTATATAGTAGAGCTGCCAATGGCCTTTAAGGTAAAGAGCTGAGAGACCTGTCAAAAAAAAAGGGGCAATGTAGTGTCATGTTAGGGGAAATGTAGCGTCATGTTAGGGGAGAATGTAGCGTCATGTTAGGGGAGAATGTAGCGTCATGTTAGGAGAGAATGTCGCTCATGTTAGAGGAAATGTAGCGTCATGTTAGAGGAAATGTAGCATTATGTTAGGGGAGAATGTAGATTCATGTTAGAGGAAATGTACTGTAGCATCATGTTAGGAGAGAATGTAGAGTAGATTAATGTTAGGGGAAATGTAGCGTCATGTTAGAGGAAATGTAACGTCATGTTAGGGGAGAATGTAGCATCATGTTAGGGGAGAATGTAGCGTCATGTTAGGGGAGAATGTAGCGTCATGTTAGAGGAAATGTAGCGTCATGTTAGGGGAAATGTAGCGTCATGTTAGGGGAGAATGTAGATTCATATTAGGGGAAATGTAGTGTCATGTTAGGGAAGAATGTAGATTCATGTTAGGGGAAATGTAGCGTCATGTTAGAGGAAATGTAGCGTCATGTTAGGGGAGAATGTAGTGTCATGTTAAGGGAGACTGTAGATTCATGTTAGAGGAAATGTAGCGTCATGTTAGAGGAAATGTAATGTCGTGTTAGGGGGGAATGTAGTGTCATGTTAGAGGAAATGTAGCGTCATGTTAGGGCAGAATGTAGCGCCATGTTAGGGCGGATGTAGCGTCATGTTAAGGGCAATGTAGTGTCATGTTAGGGGGGAATGTAGCGTCATGTTAGGGGAAATGTAGCGTCATGTTAGGGGAGAATGTAGCATGATGTTAGAGGAAATGTAGTGTCATGTTAGGGGAGAATGTAGATTCATGTTAGGGGAAATGTAGCGTCATGTTAGAGGAAATGTAACGTCTTGTTAGGGGGAATGTAGTGTCATGTTAGAGGAAATGTAGCATCATGTTAGGGCAGAATGTAGCGCCATGTTAGGGCGGATGTAGCGTCATGTTAAGGGCAATGTAGTGTCATGTTAGGGGGAAATGTAGTGTCATGTTAGGCGGAAATGTAGTGTCATGTTAGGTGGAATGTAGCGTCATGTTAGGGGCAATGTAGTGTCATGTTAAGGGAAAATGGGTACTTGTGAGTTATCCGGGGCTGCCGATTTTGTCCTTAAGTTTGGTTAACTTAAGGACACCCGACCGACGCGATGCCCACGATTTAGCTCCAAATCGGGGGCATCGCGTCGGTCGTGGCCGTTATAAGGGGCCGCGACGCGATGCCCCCGATTTCCCATAGACAATAATGTTAAAAGACACGATATCGGGGGCATCGCGTCGGTCGTGGCCGTTATAAGGGGCCGCGACGCGATGCCCACGATTTCCCATAGACAGTAATGTTAAAAGACGCGATGGACCCGATTTCCCATAGACAGCAATGTTAAAATAAAATTACAATGTGAAATTGGGCAATATGTTTTTAAAAAAAATGTTTCATGGCCCCCCACCACTGTTAACGCCACCCCGCTATTGACGCCAACCCGAAGCATGGCGAGCGCAGCGAGCCCGCGAGGGGCGGCGGTACGCGTCCTCCGACCTTTTCATGCCCTACTATCCACTAGGGCGTGGAGTGAGAATAGAATAGTGTGGCGAGCGCAGCGAGCCACCGAGCCCGAAGCGTGGCGAGCGCAGCGAGCCCCGCGAGGGGACGCGGACACCTGTGAAGCCCGCAAGGGCACGCGGATACCTGTGAAGGTGTCCGCGTCCCCTCGCGGGGCTCGCTGCGCTCGCCACGCTTCGGGCTCGGTGGCTCGCTGCGCTCGCCACACTGTTCTATTCTCACTCCACGCCCTAGTGGATAGTAGGGCATGAAAAGGTCGGAGGACGCGTACCGCCGCCCCTCGCGGGCTCGCTGCGCTCGCCACGCTTCGTGTTGGCGTCAATAGCGGGGTGGCGTTAACGGTGGTGGGGGGCCATGAAACATTTATTTTAAAAACATATTGGCCAATTTCACATTGTAATTTTATTTTAACATTGCTGTCTATGGGAAATCGGGTCCATCGCGTCTTTTAACATTACTGTCTATGGGAAATCTTGTCGGAAATCGGGTCCATCGCGTCTTTTAACATTACTGTCTATGGGAAATCGTGGGCATCGCGTCGCGGCTCCTTATAACGGCCACGACCGACGCGATGCCCCCGATTTCGGGCGCGATGAAAAAATCGGCAGCCCGGATAATTCACAAGTACCGGAAAATGTAGCGTCATGTTAGAGGAAATGCAGCGTCATGTTAGAGGAAATGTAGCATCATGTTAGGGGAGAATGTAGATTCATATTAGGGGAAATGAAGCATCATGTTAGAGGAAATGTAACGTCATGTTAGGGGAGAATGCAGTGTCATGTTAGAGGAAATGTACTGTAGCGTCATGTTAGGGGAGAATGTAGAGTAGGTTCATGTTAGAGGAAATGTAACGTCATGTTAGGGGAGAATGTAGCGTCATGTTAGGGGAAATGTAGCGTCATGTTACGGGAGAATGTAGATTCATGTTAGGGGAAATGTAGCGTCGTGTAAGGGGGGAATGTAGCGTCATGTTAGGGGAAATGTAGCGTCATGTTAGGGGAGAATGTAGCATTATGTTAGAGGAACAGTAGCGTCATGTTAGAGGAAATGTAGTGTCATGTTAGGGGAGAATGTAAAATCATGTTAGGGGATATGTAGCGTCATGTTAGAGGAAATGTAACGTCGTGTTAGGGGGGAATGTAGTGCCATGTTAGGGGGGATGGAGCGTCATGTTAGGGGGGATGGAGCGTCATGTTAGGGGGGATGGAGCGTCATGTTAGAGGAAATGTAGCATCATGTTAGGGGGAATGTAGCGTCATGTTAGGGGGAAATGTAGTGTCATGTTAGAGGAGAATGTAGTGCCATGTTAGGGGGGATGGAGCGTCATGTTAGGGGGGATGGAGCGTCATGTTAGAGGAAATGTAGCATCATGTTAGGGGGAATGTAGCGTCATGTTAGGGGGAAATGTAGTGTCATGTTAGAGGAAATGTAGCGTCATGTTAGGGGGATGTAGCGTCATGTTAGGGGGATGTAGCGTCATGTTAGGGGCAATGTAGTGTCATGTTAGGGGGCAATGTAGTGTCATGTTAGGGGGGATGTAGCGTCATGTTAGGGGCAATGTAGTGTCATGTTAGGCGGGATGTAGCATCATGTTAGGGGAGAATGTAGCGACACATTAGGGGGAAATGTGACCCCATATTAATCTTTGTCCACAAGCTCTCACGATGTACATTTGCACATGTCCAATACGCCCAGTGCCTTTTCTCCGTCACCTTGCACACCAGAAATCCCAGGTTCTTAATATGCCACCGCTATAATCTTACTTTGTTCCCTCCCGCAGCCCGGGGAGGAAACCTACCCGCGGGATGAAAACGGGAAGTTCCTTTATCACAAGACGGATCTCTGCGCTACGTGGGAGGTGAGAGAAGCAACAAAGTTAAATGAATAACGATGTCGGTAATGTAATATCGGGGAGTGAATGGTCTAGTAACGCCGCGCAGTTTGTATGATGGCAGTTTTCCATTTATAAGTAGAACCCGGAATAGTTTTGCAGCTGAGATATCATTTGATTGGTCAGTCTGGATACTGGGCTGGGGGCCATCGACCCACTGTACAATGGCGTCATGATGATCCACAGACTGAAACACCAGCTCCACGTGTCCGTATAGGGGAATCGTGACGTAGTGTGAGCGCATATGCGCACATTACGCAGATGTTCGATCAGACAATATAAATCTACCAGTTAGAAGCCCGACAAAATGGCGACTTCTGCAATGTACTTTCACTTTGAGCTGTTACAGTTTTAATGTCACTTGCTCTCAGTTTCCCGTTACCCGTTTTCTATTGCAGACAACCTGTTGTTCAACTACACATCCCAGCATGCCCTGCAACAGTTTTATAGCAAAGCTTGAGCAGGGCATGCTGGGATGTGTAGTTCAACAACAGCTGGGTGGCCAAAGGTTCCCCATCCCTGACATAGACCCAGGGCCGGCGCCACCACTAGGCAAACCTAGGCATTTGCCTAGGGCGCCGGCCACTGGAGGGCGGAAAATGCCGCCCGGGTACCTGTCCTACCGGCGCTGTCTATTTCAATCTGGCGGCGGAGGCAGCGGGGGTCCCTGCAGTCTATTAAAAATCACGAGCGCTATCCGCCGGGCTATGCGGAAGCGCTTCTAGTGTGAAAACTCTGGCAGCACGGCGCACGCTGATCTCAGCCAATCAGCGTGCTGCCAGAGTTTTCACACTAGAAGCGCTTCCGCATAGCCCGGCGGATAGCGCTCGTGATTTTTAATAGACTGCAGGGACCCCCGCTGCCTCCGCCGCCAGATTGAAATAGACAGCGCCGGTAGGACAGGTACCACCCCACACCTCACACAAACCCACCCCCCCCCCCTCACACAACCCCCCCCCCCCCCCCGGCACCGGGGCGCCCCCAGCCCGACTCGCCTGGGGCGCTCCGGTGCCTTGCACCGGCCCTGCATAGACCATGATGTAGTCAATAGCGCCAGGCCAGTAAAGGGTGCTGAATGCTTGTCTGTCTGTACTGTAGGCCTTGGAGGAATGTAAGGATGCCGGCCTGGTGAAATCTTTGGGGGTCTCTAACTTCAACCGTCGGCAGCTGGAACTGATTCTGAGCAAGCCTGGACTGAAACACAAGCCCACCAGCAACCAGGTGAGACCATGGCAAAGTCACTGCGGGGACCGATAGGTCTATTTACTAAGCCTTGGAGTTCACACTCGCCGGCCCGTTCGCTCCAGAGGGGGTGGGTCAGGGTGGGAATGGGGCTGGAGCAGGGGAAAGCAGGTGGGTCGATGCGTACTTGGGGCTGGCGGCTGACGTCACATGACTGTAACCACCTTCACTTTCCGGCCAATCATTTCACTTGGAGCCAGTGACATCACTTTGAGGTTACGGCCAAGTGAATGTAAATGACATAACTGAGGTTTCCCTGTAGAACAGCTGCAGGGACTGATCTAGACTGTGTAGACTGACCTAGACTGTGTAGACTGTGATTTGCTTACACTACCTCTGTCGGCGCAGGTGGAATGCCATCCCTATTTCACCCAGCCCAAGTTACTGGAGTTCTGCCGGAAGCACGACATTGTCATTGTGGGTTACAGTCCGATCGGTACCTGCCGCGATGAATCATGGTAATTATCATCCACTTTAATCCAGATATATACATGTAAACGCACGTCAACCTTTTAATGCGTTGACCATTGCCACATTGACCTTTTGTCAATGTCGATCTAGTGTACGTCGACCGGTTGGCGGTCTGCGAGCTGTCCGGATACCGTCTGTCATTATTACACGTTATTCCAGTAAGTGCCCTTTACGACTGGCAGAGTATAGCACCACCTAGTGGCTGTGAGCAGGCATTGCAATTCATTTCCATCAACTAATAATGGGATGCAGTCAATTCACCTACAATCAAAATCCCGACAGTCAAAATACCGACAACCATCGACCGACGGTCAAAATACAGACGCGGTCAAAATACCGTCATTTAAAATGTCGACACAGTCAAAATACCGACATATAGAATGTAGACAGATCAAAAAGTCAACATGAGTTTTTCCTGATTTTTTTTTCATTGAAACCGACTTGTACATTACCATCCCAGTAGGCACCGTGCCCGAAGCACGGGGTTCATGTCGACCTATGTCAACATACAGACCCAAAAGAATATGAAAAACTTTTGTCTATATTTTAAATGTCGGTATTTTGACTGTTGGTCAATTGCTGTCGGTATTTTGACCATCAGGATTTTAATTGTAGGTAAATCATTCTGAACCCCTAATAATATTATTGTGAAATTATTGTTGACTTTTCCGTTCCATTGCGGCAGAGAAATCAGTATCTGAAACACGTTCGTAGCTCATCTACTTGCCAACCTACAAGGTAGGTTAATAAGGGTGTACGGCCATGGGTGTTCAATATGAGTTTTGTACTTTTGCCATCGATGGGGGAGAACCAGATGGTTTCCCTCCTTCGATGGCATAGCAAAACGATGTTTGGCTCCGCCCCCGACACCCGCAAAGCCCCGCCCCCATGTTTTGATTGGCCCACAGGCCAATCAATCAAACACAATGGATGACCATCCATATGTAAAAATATCGATGGTCATCCATTGCATAGTTTAGCACTATCGATGGCCAGTTGCAGAATTGCCATAGATGGCAACCATCGATGGCAACGATGGCCATCCCTATTTCAAAAATATAAACTTTCAAAAAGATGTAATTGACCCCCATTATGTTGGCCAGGCCCAGAAACAGACGCGGCTTGCAGTATTGTATAAATGTCTTATATTTATATTCGCATCTGAAAAAACATTACATTCTCTCTTCGGGCACTACCTGACTATCGGGAAGATGTTCTTAGCCGTGGAGAGTGATAAAGTGGAAAGAGATAACATACTAATCAATCCGCCTCTAGCTGCCGTGTTACAGACTGTGTTTTAAAAATGACAGTTAGGGGCATGCCTTCAGCTACGAAGGCTTATACACAGTGGTAAACGTTACACAGCAGACGAGGACAATTCTGTGTTCCAAGAACAATTTAGTCATTCGTTAAAAATCACCGTAAAGTGTAGCGGCAATGAACTTTGATCGGCCAGAATGGAATGTTGGAATCTATATGCTGTGTATAGGCTGTATATGGAATTATTATATATATCAGAATCTTTGCTGTTAAGTAATGAAGGGAATTGTGAATGAGATTTCCCTTCTTTTAGGGTGAATGTGTCCTCACCCCCTCTTCTGGAGGATCCTACCTTGAATGGCATTGGCAAAAAATATGGCAAGACACCAGCGCAGGTCGCCCTGCGTTTCAACTGCCAGAGAGGAGTCGTTGTCATTCCTAAAAGCTTCAATCCAGAACGGATCAGAGAGAACTTCCAGGTAGGAAAACACAATCTGTCATTCAATTTACAGGGAGGTGAAAGCAAAAATTATTTTGCTTCTGTGTGTTGTTGTCTATATTTAATAAATATATAATTAAATTGACTGTTGATAAAAATTATGTAATCGCCGGAGAATGCAATGACAGTTGATATGAACCCTGACCCTCCCCACCAGTGTCAGTAATACACAGGAGAGAGAATGGGGGCAGGTATAGTTAGAGACACTGGGGGAGGGTGGAGAGGTGGTGAGTGGGGGCAGGGATAGTTGGAGGCAGTGGGGGAGGAGAGGTGGTGAGTGGGGGTGGGGATAGTTGGAGGCAGTGGGGAAGGAGAGGTGGTGAGTGGGGGCGGGGATAGTAGGAGGCAGTGGGGAAGGAGAGGTGGTGAGTGGGGTGGGGATAGTAGGAGGCAGTGGGGAAGTAGAGGTGGTGAGTGGGGGCAGGGATAGTAGGAGGTAGTGGGGAAGGAGAGGTGGTGAGTGGGGGCGTGGATAGTAGGAGAGGAGAGGTGGTGATGGGGGGTTGGATAGTAGGAGGCAGTGGGTTAGGAGAAGTGGTGATTGGGGATTGGATAGTGAGGGACAGTGGGGAGGAGAGGTGATGAGTGGGGGCGGAGATAGTAGGAGGCAGTGGGGGAAGAGAGGTGGTGAGTGGGGGCAGGGATAGTAGGAGGTAGTAGGGAAGGAGAGGTGGTGAGTGGGGGCGTGGATAGTAGGAGAGGAGAGGTGGTGATGGGGGGTTGGATAGTAGGAGGCAGTGGGTTAGGAGAAGTGGTGATTGGGGATTGGATAGTGAGGGACAGTGGGGAGGAGAGGTGATGAGTGGGGGCGGAGATAGTAGGAGGCAGTGGGGGAAGAGAGGTGGTGAGTGGGGGCAGGGATAGTTAGAGACAGTGGGGGAGGTGAGGTGAGTGGGGGATGGAGACAGTGAGAGACTGTGGGGGATGAGAGGTGGTGATTGGGGGTTGGATGGTGAGGGACAGTGGGGGTGGGATGATAGGTCTAATAACTAAAATAGTAACTAGATTAATTTGAAATAAGATTTTGCCTGAAATTGCTCATTGAATCCTCAAATACACACTGTATATTGTGTATCACTGGCCTTTCCAGAGATTGCATTGGATCTCTCATATTTGTCAATTTGCAGTCACCGTGAGATTCTGATGTTTCAACAGGTGATTGCAGGCAGAATTACTGATAACGTGTCCGGACCTATTCCAGTACATCAAAGCTCAGATCGTAATGGTTTTATTTAGGCAAAATCATTTATTAGTTACCTTTTTATGGACCTTATACAATGATTTCTGTTTTTATTGAACGTCTGAACAGAATACAAATATTGTATCTTTTTTTTTCTGTAAATGCAGATTTTTGACTTTTCGTTGACGGATAAGGAGATGAAGGAGATCGAGGCCCTGAACAAAAACATCCGCTACGTGGAGCTTCTGATGTGAGTGTCACAGCCCCCCACTGGGGCAAGGGCAGGATTTGGGGGATAGGGACAGTGGCAACAAAAGTCTAGAGTTAGGCACTAAGAGGGGAGTGTTAGGGTTATGCTGCAGGTTGGCGAGAGTTTGGGGGGGGGGGGGGGGGTGAGGGGTAACATACGTATTGGGATCCTGACAAATGCAGAAGATACTTTGCAGCGGTAAAAATCGTCTGGTGGCGCAGGTCTCTTGATAATGCTGTGTGTTTAGGTGGAGCGATCATCCAGAATATCCCTTCAAGGACGAGTACTGAGCGCAGGACGACGCGTTCCACGTCTAGGACATGGTGTGATATTGTAGCTGCGGGTGACCCTCCCACCTACACAAGAAACACAAAGACGAATCAGGGAAAACGTCACCGCTGTTCCGTCAGACGTGCGACCGTCTCTCTCCGCACTGAAGGACTTTGACAGCTGTTTTCTATCAGAGATACAATTATATTTACAACGGAAGTTCTATTTAAAAAAAAAAAAATATGTCACTTTTTTGATTATTTCTTCTACTAGTTAAAAGCCCAGGAAAATCTACTTTCACTGTGAGCTGTGACAGTTTTTACTTTCACTTTGAGCTGTGACAGTTTGCAGCCCAAAGCTCTCCACCCCACCCCCAGTCCCTATCGGCACCTACCTCCAGTCTCTGCCTTCACAACTCCCTCTCTCCATATACAGCAAGTTTGAAACAGATCAGTGTCCCTGCAAAAATTGCTTTCACTTTCTGTTATGACATCTTTTAGCACACAAACGAGTGATTTTGTCCATCGGGTGGCCCCCAGTGGTCAGTGTCGGTGCTTCACCTCATAGAGGTGAGGAGTCGTTAGCCATATATATATATATATATATATATATATATATATATATATATATAAAAATAGCTTGTTTATCACATGCCAGAGCTGGCTGGTTATATAACTGCAATGTATGTTATTACTATATGTGTGCTGTGAGACCACAGAATAATGTATAGGAGAAGGGGCGTGGCTACCTGTGGCGACACCCGCTGCAAGTGGACATGCTGTTTGCATTCGTTCTGGCAAAAGGGGTGTGGCCTCATGGGTTGTGGTGTAGCCTTGCAGCCGGAACGGCCTGTTGTCATCACTCCAGTGGTGTGGGAGATGCAGGCTGCACCTGGCTACTATGTCAGAAGTGACCTTCTTCTCCAGACAGCCTTCGCAGTGCTGAGTAAAGCCGGCCATACATCTACAGATTGATTGTCAGGTTCGGCTGCTTGAAAACAAAAACCTGGTAATATCTGAATGACTGTTTTTGGCAGTTTTCCAGCATTTTAACCCCTTCCCGACATTTGACGTACATTTACGTCATGGTCGGGATGTACTTCCCGACACATGGCATAAATGTACGTCATGCCATTAAACTGTCACCGCGTCTATAGACGCGGTGACAGAGGGACGATGTCTGCTGTCCCTGACAGCAGACATCTTCCCTCATTGCCCAGGGGGGGCAGCGATGCCCCCCCCCCCCCATCGGCGATCGTTGCGATTGGCTGTTAAAATGTGAACAGCCAATTCCAGCGTTTTATGAGTTATGTGTATAAATTTGACTTTGCTGCCCCCTAGTGTCCCAAAAAAATAAAAGGAGGTTGAAATAATGATTAAAACATAAAGTATACATATGGTCTATGTTAGTTATTAACTATTTTGAGTGGTATGGTTATTTGTCTCACAAGCAGAAAATTTAACATTTTGCAAATTATTTTCACAAAAAAACACAGACTGTATCGACCAAAATTTACCACTAACTTGAAGTACAATGTGTCACGAGAAAACAATCTCAAAATCACTGGGATAAGTAAAAGCAAAAAAAAGTTATCCCCACTTAAGTGATACATGTCAGATTTGAAAAAAAGGGCTCTGTCAGGAAGGCAAAAACAGGCTGCGGCGGTAAGGGGTTAAAGCAAATGGTCAACTGTCACTTGCTCTCATCCATTACCAGGTGGTTTGGTCCAATAAGTTTGTGTATATTGTATACCCAGAACTAGGGTCATGCCCAATGCCTCAGTCATGTTACTAGCTCACCCATACTAGTACAATTTTTGCAGATCGACAAAACCATGCTGCACTGCAGGTGGGGCAGATGTAACAGGTGCATAGAGTTAGACTTGGGTGGGGTGCGATCAAACTGAAACCTATATTGCACTGTGAGAATAAAGCAGCCAGCATTTACCTTACACAGAAACAAAATAACTCCCCCAATTCTAAATCTATCTGCACCTGTTACATCTGCCCCACCTGCAGTGCAGCATGGTTTTGTCCATCTGTAAAAATTGCAGCCTGGTGTGAATCAGGCCCAAAGTCTTCAATGCCATTAATGTTGGTTCAGTCGTTCACGCGGCTCCCACCTGTGTGCCAAGATGGCTCGGGGCCCTGTGACGGGTTTTTGTTATTGATTAAATACCGGCTGCGTCTTCTCTACCTTATCACGAGCATCGCTCCTCTCGCAGAGTTTCTTCACGATTTCATTTTTTTTTTTTTTACAATTGTTTTTGTATTTTTCTATTTTATACATTATTGTACATTGTACCACAGTCACAACCTCCGATTATTAAATAAAATACTGTTTCTTGGTAACTTTGGTATGTCATTATGTGTTGCGCTTTGGTCTCACCCATCAACAGATAATTACTGGAATAATTTGCACACTACGGTTATTACGTTGTTGCCTGTTATGGTAGAGTAAACACGCAGTAAAGCCGTTTCTAACTTATTTACTTGTGAGGGGGAAATTTCAATAAATGGGATCGTCACATACAGCTTTCCAACCTTCTAGCAATTTTACTGCTGGTCCGATCACGCAAGCATTAGGTCTAGCTGCTCAAGCGGCTAAACCCGCCTACAATAATGGCCATAATTAGCAACATGTTGTTTCGGCACCCAAATGGGCAATTTTTCAATCATGAGGCCGTAGAAATGTTGACACAAGTGGTAATGGAGTAGCAGCATAACTGGATTGCTGTAGTCAGGTGCCATCTTGTGACCAGTGGCTAAAAAAAAAAAAAAATACGCCCTGGCCCCCTTGATTTGGGGAACTCTCTGACACATCTAAACCAAATTGGGATAATGTGGGCCTCTCAGTGCCCACTGGGCTGTAGGTCGGAGCATAAATTGCATAACTAGCGAAGACAACAAGCGCTCTGCTTTGTTGACACGTGTTTCGCCGCCCGGCACTACTTACATGACATATTTGTAGTAGCGAAAGTTTTTGTTGAGATTGTCAATGGCTTTCATCTCTTCGGGGCTCAGATTGAAGTTGAAAACCTGGTAAGAAATGATAAGAAAAAACGGTACGTAAATTCTTCCTGCAGTGTCACGCCGCCATAAGTCTATAGCTGGAAGGATGTCACATTCCGTGGTGTGGCCACAAGTATATAGGTTACAGTGTTGATGTCTTTAGTCAGGGCCGTAACTAGGGGGGGGCTAGGGGGTCACGCGCACCGGGCGCTGGAGGGTGGGGGCGCTAGTTTGGTGTCCCGGCAGCGTGGTCCCTGGGATGAGCAGCGGGGGTCCGGGGACTGGTGGGATAACGCCAGGTCCTAGCGGGGTCCCGGGGACTGGTGGGTTAACTCCGGCTCCTAGCGCTGCCGGACGGTGGGCGGGAGGCAGGTTTTGAAAAGACTTGCCGGACGCTGATTGGCTGAATTCAGCCAATCAGCGTCCGGCAAGTCTTTTCAAAGTCATCAGCGCTTCCCGCCGCCAGGCAGATAGCGCTAGGAGACGGAGTGAGTGAAGGCTGCCGCTACACCAGTCCCTGGACCCCTGGACGCTACACACAGGTATGTTGGCAGCGGGGGTCCAGGGACTGGTGTAGCGGCAGCTTTCACATACACAGCCACTCGCTATTTGCCTGGCGGCGGGAAGCGCTGATGATTTTGAAAAGACTTGCCGGACGCTGATTGGCTGAATTCAGCCAATCAGCGTCCGGCAAGTCTTTTCAAAATCTTCCTCCCGCCCACCGCCCGGCAGCGCTAGGAGCCGGAGTTAACCTTCTCCAGTCCCCGGACCCCCGCTGCCTGACCCCAAGGCAGTAATTTTTTTTTTGGGGGGGGGGGGGGCGTCCAAATGACTGCCGACCCGGGCGCCGAAACACCTAGTTTCGGCCCTGCTTTAGTTCCTTATTCACAATCAGACTGATTCAAAGAGAAGATTAGCATAAACAACTATAACAGGCCCATATTCGCAGACTCACCGCACTTCTCATTGTAGTTTATTATGGTGTCAACTTTCCTCTATACAGAAGGTGTTAATATGAATTTAAAATGTTTAACTGGAATAAATGTGGGATTATAACAGGATACCTGTCACTGCCTATGGGTCTGTGCATTATGATTTCATATCTCACCCCAATGCTACTGTTTGCCTGCTGCATAAGCAGTGGAGTTGTCAAAGCCCCTCCCCTTTGTCATTCCCATTACGCTGCTTGGAGGATTAGAATTCCTATGGATCAAAGGAACCAGACCCAAATAAGTTAAGTTTTGTGATTAGCGATGTTTCATATTTAATGGCGCTGACTTTCACAGCGTACGTGTGGTGTAGCCAGGGCCGCCTTCAGGGGGGGATGCTGGGATCTAGTCCTGGTCCCAGATATAAATGGGGTTGGAGTGTATCAATTATAATTTGTCATAAACAAAGTTCCCATTTCCCATGAAGCAATGTAGCGTAGCGCGACAGCGCTGCAGCCGCCAGAAGCGCCGCTCCTGACCCCACAATTTCCGATGGCTGTTATTAATTTAATCGTATTTCCTAATGCTGCTCTAACCTCTTACCTCTGTTTGGTTGCTATCGGCAACATGTACAATTTTCCCTTTTAGAGGCCTTCGTAGATCTCCCCGGACTCATTGAGCGGAGGGTCCCCGTAGTTTGTTCCCGCTCCCTTATTTTGGGTCTGTGTTATGTACACGGCTGGAAGTAATTTCCAACGAAACGTACACTTAATTCCTTCTCAGGGGACTGACCTCATCTCCGTAACATTGTATCCAAAATAGCATTTATCCTGGAAGACGTTAGCCAACTCTAATTACACATCCCCAGCAATGTGGTACCTTACCCAGCTCATAACAATGTCGCCATGTGACCACTTACTCTCATCTGGATGCATTTAATGCAGAATCAAAGGTGAGTGTAAGGGAAACGGTCACCATGGCAACATGTGACTGATCGCTTTATTTACTCAGTGCTCTCCAGTCTTCCAATCCCCGGGGAGCGGATTGTCAGCCAGCCAATCACAGCGTTATGGGTCACAGCTAGCCGGGAAAAGGGGCTTTTGTTATTCTTAAAGGCATATTTGGCAGGATTTATGGAGTAACATTGCCCGCACAATATTATAAAAATGATATATGATTGTAGTTATGTTTAGTCTACCGGGTGTATTTATGTACGTAAGTGACATTTGCGCAATGCTGTTCAGATATTTATTTTAATTCATTATAAATTATAACCTGGAAAAATAAATAATATTAGTATCGGTGCAATTCCCCGATCTAGACTCCACAAAAGGTCGACCGGGTCAAAAGGTCAAAGGTCGAGACCAAAACGTTCAGCGTGAAAAAGGTTGACATGTGAAAAGGTTGGCACGGTCAAAAGATGACCAATCACCCCAATACAAAACCCCGGTGCCATCTGAAAACCAGGAAAGGGTTTGAGTTCAAGCAAGATGCCCACATTGGGACGTCCAGCCTGGGGCTGCCAGTTGTGGTACAGGTAAGCAGGTTGGGACTATGGGTAATATTATAATCTTCTCCATTACATCACACTGTACATTGTGTTACTGGATGCTATACGTAGTCTGATTCTGTTAGACCTTTAGGCGCGTTGTGCTACCTGTATGTTCTGCAGGATACGGACAGGGCTGAAACTCTTCACTATGGCCGCACAGCCCCTCTGGATGGTGTAGCGGATAGCCACCTGTGCAGGACTCTTCTTGTACTTCTCACCGATGGATATAATGACGGGATCTGCCAGTAGGCTCGGACAGCTCAGGTCCGCCCTGCAGGCAGGAAACAAAGGTGAACGTTAGGTGAGCAAGGAAGCGGCTTCATATAAGGTACACAATGCAGTATCTCCGATACCTCCCAACATGACCCATTCCAGGAGGGACACAATGCTCTGCTCCTGGACTTCCCTGCCAGTAGCAGTTGCAGATGCGGGGCTGCACCACTGTTCAAAATTCAAATACGGGAGCCACACCCACCAGACAGTCCCAGACTGTGGTGGTTGGGGTGGCAGTTGGTGGAGCTCCCCTATTTGAATTTTGGACTGTGCTGCAACCCTGCAACTAGCACTGGCATGGAAGTCCAATTACAGAGCGGCAGAATCGCATGTGATACATCGCATGTGGTCCATCTGCATGTGACGTATCGCATGTAATCCCATTCCCCACCGCTGGGAGAGGGGCCAAGTCGGTGGTCAGCCGGGCAGCAGGTCTGACCTCCGACTCTGATCCGATGCGCACTGGACCATGTACCGGATCAGATATCATGCGATTTGGGCCGATTACGCCCAATTTCTCGACCCGATCCATCGGAATTGTGTGATATAGGGACAAAGTAGCACAGTATATGGCGGCCTCTACAGATGAATACAATGGAGGACAAGTACAGGGCAGCTAGATATAGCTGCACGGTCTGCACCAGCAGAGATCAGGTATGGGTATTGCATATAATATGTCTATATCAGGGCCCCTTCTCCTTCTTGAGCCCCAGGCATGTCTGGTGAGACCTGGTAAGACCTGGCAGCACGACTCTACCTCTGCATTGCTCCATGGGAAATGTGACCTTTGTGACAAATTATCCTGATAGGCTCCAGTGTTGGGCCCCCTTATTGCCTGGGCCCAGCACTGCAGTCCTGACAACCCCCCCCCCCCCTTCCCTGATGGCTGCCCTGTCTCTCACCATGCTGCAGGTGCCGGTGATCCCATCACCCCGTAACAGACAAGAACGATCTCCTCAGATTTACAGAAGTCCAGCAGCTCATCCTCAGTCAGGTACGGGTGACATTCCACCTGCAATAACAATGCCAGAACCAGAATCACTTGGTCTTTATGTCGTTTTCTTTTCTTAGGTATCTTCTATTACCTATTTAGATTGTAAACTCTTCATCCCAGGCATTTATTTGCTGCCCTATCTTATATAGGTCAGTGGGTGCATTGTGCTGCACCCCTACACCTTCTGTTATCTACATGTATTGCATGTGTTATTGATTCTGGGCAAAATGAAATTTTTTTATATATACTTTTATACTATACACTGACAAATCACTCATCTCCTGATATACTCTGTGCTGCTGGGGACCCTGCTCCTCCCACTATATAACTCTCAGTCTGTGGCATCCTGCTGCCTCCATTCCCCTCCTCACATCATGTCACTGCCCCTGTCACATGCAGCCCTGTCCTCACTGACATATCCTCATCTCCTGACATACTCTGTGCTGCTGATAACGATCAGATGCTACCTATTGAGCAGTCCCCTCACACATCAGAACTGTGGATACACGGACATGCAGGAGATGAGAAGTAGAAATAATAAGCCCCTCTATCTCTAGTTAAACGCACTCTATAAACATCCTACTTTGCTACCTGATTGCAGACCGGCTTGTATTTCAGTCCCGGCTTATTTAGGATGAGCTCCAGCCCTTTGCGGTTAAAGTTGGACACTCCAATAGACCTCACCAGCCCGGCGTCTTTGCACTGCTCCAGGGCCTGGATCAGAAACAACAAGAGAGGTCTCAGGAGCGATGGAACGGCTGCAGCTGGATCACCCGCTGTCCAGAAAATCTGATAAACTAATTACAAACACAGGTCCTGATCCTAGCGCTGACATAACGCAGCCATAGAGGGGCCCCTACAGCACAGCTGGGCCAAAGTGTAATATTACACAATGCTTCACGGGTCCAGATCAAGTAATCGGTACATGTCCCCTGCAAGACCTACAGGACCTCTCTTATACCATCATTTACAGACTTCATTTGAGAGCTCTTTGTCATTTAGTTACATTATCTTTTCTTTTAAATCACACATCCTCCTTTATTTAAAGTACACATTTTAAATCATTGGCATACCAAGGAATCGAACCCATGACCTACCATACTGCAGTCAGACACCTTAATCATGAAGCCATTTGCTCCTGTTATAGGAAGTATGAGAGTATTTTAAACCGTGTACATTAAATAAAATGAATTTGTTACTGAAGGCGTTTAGGGACATGAGCGGAAGATAGGGGCGGCCAGGTGATGCTGGGGACCAAAGAGGAGGAGTTTGCAAGTGACATTGATTAACTTGAATGATGTTACCTATAACTGTGTTTAATAGAATCGAATGCTTACCTAAGCTTGAGATTAGATAAGCACCCTGTTTTTGTATGAAGAATTAGTTAGCTGATAGTTTATTGGTGTTTCAGTCAAGGATAGTTATTGGTTGGAGGTAGAGCAGCCAGCCAGTGATAGCAGAGCAGGGGGAGGGGTTTAGGAGTTTATTTAAGAGCTGGCTGAGGTAAATTATTCCTCTTGCTGAATTTTCGGATTCCTGGAGACTGCTGTTCCCTGGGGTCTGATAAGGCTAAGTGCTTATTTAACTTATTATTTCTCTACTATTCAACCTTTTATCGCTTTCCTGGTCTGTCTATATTCTTACAACTTCGTTTTCAAGCTTTCTCAATTATTTCTGAAAATTTTTTCTGTCAGGGAGCGCTGTCTCAGTGCGGCCTGTTGGCGCCTTGCGGCCTCATAGCTGCGCGGTTTTGCGTTGGATAGTGTAGGGGTGTAATTTTCTGTAGGTAGGGTGATGTCTCGTCCTCGTCGCAGTGCTCCCCCTCCCCGGCGGCTGGCTGAGGCGGCAAGGCCGTTACTGGCAGCCGCGTCATCTCAGGCGGCCAGGGGAGCGCGCATGGCGGCGGCAGCGGCGGGGGGTTCGCGTCCAGCCCCAGCCCCCGTAAGTACCTCAGCGGGGGCTAGAGGGAGGGCGCGTGGGCGCAGCGCATCGGCTGGGCGGGCAGCTGCTCGCTCGGCAGGAGGGTATGACGCGGTAATGGCTGCCGCGCCTGCCGCGTTGCTGGGTGCGGCTCCCTCGCCGTCTGGCTTACAGGCCTGGCTGGCTAGGGGGGCGCAGGGCAGCAGGGCGCCCAGCAGGGAGGGGAGCCCGCAATTAAGGGGAGATGTATCTGTGAGTGGGGGTACAGAGGTGGCGGTTAGCCCCGCCCCCTTATCTCCGGCGGACATTTTGTCCACTGTGGACTTCAATGCAGCAAGGGGCATTCTCACAGCCTCAGGGGCTGGAGATATGCAGCAGCAGGTTCAAGCAGTGAACCTGTCCCCTGTGCGCAGCCAGTCGGGGGTCAGAGTATGCGACTGGCAGTCTCCTCATTCGGGGAGGGGGACTTTTTCACCCATAGTTAGGGTTAGGTCCTCCCCATTAACTGTATTTGCTCAGCAACAGTCTACCCCGGTAGTAGGGCAGAGATCGTTGTCAGTCGCTCCTCCCACAGGGCCCCAGGGGTTTAGTGGGGTTCCAATCAGTCAGCCGGCATTGCAGCCTGTTCAGTTTGGGAGCTGGTCCCCGTATTTTAATACGGCGACGGTCCAGCAGGGCTTACAAGGTCAGTTGTTGGGTGGCCCCCAGTGGTGCAATCCGCAGCAGATAGTTTACCAGCCCCCGGGTCAGGCATGGAGGGGCGGGGCCCCCAGTATGCAAGGGCAGCAGCTATGGGTGAATTCGGGCTATGCTCAGGTACCCGTGGGGTTTTATGGGGGTAGCGGGCAGCAAGGTGTGCCCATGGGGGGTCAGCAGGGAGTTTATCAATTTCCACCCCCTCCCCCATCGCATTCTATGGGAGCTAGGCCTCCTAGTCCGGCAACAGCGCAGCAGCAGGTGGTGCAGGGCAATGAGCAGAATGGGGGAGCGGCAGGGAGCGGGGAGGTGCCGGTGTCAAGTGTGGTGAGGGAGAATGTGGTTAACACTGCCCCTGTCAGCATTCCTTTACAGGTTGTTTCGGCAGGACCGGGTAGTGTCTCAGAGGCTTTGGAGTCAGCGAGTCAAGTCGCGGTGGGCGCACCGTGCGACGCGGGACCATCAGTCGCTGCAGAAGAGCAGGCGGGGCCTTCGTCAGCAGGAGCAGGTGAGAGTGCGCAAGCGGCGCAGCTAAATGTAGCAGGTTCTCATTCTGACAGCTCTACTGATTCATCCAGCTCGGATGGTAGGCCGCGTAAGCTTATGAAGTATTTTGCGCAGAAGATTAGAGGAAAGAAGAAGGAGGCAGGAGGTTCTAGGAGTGTGGCCAGTAGTGCAGCCAGGGTAGGCCCAGATGCTTCAGGCGATGCGGTTCACTGCTCTAATACAGCTATTTTGAGGGGTTTGAGATCAAAAATCAGGGACAAGATTAGGAGGGGAAGATTTGTGGATATGTTTTCCATAACACATGAGGCGAAGAAGGCTTTGGATGCAGCAAGGGCTAAGGGCCCGGCTGCGGAGGATGCCAGGAGATCATACGCTAACTGGTTGGCGGGGGCTTATATATTTGCTGCATGTTACACGGAGTCTAGACCTGCGGAACATTTAAACATGTTTAAATACTTTCATTTAATCCATAGCATGTATGTGTCGGGTAAGCTGAATGCATGGAGGCAGTATGACGAGCTGTTTAGGAAAAAGCAGGATGGGTTAAAGGTTTATAGTTTTGGGTACAAAGACGTGGAGGTGTGGCTGGAGGTTACCCAGCAGACGAGGGGGGTGTTTGAGTCAGGTGCAGTAAGGAAGCAGCCTTTTCTTGGTAGACCCGGGTACAATCTACCAGGGAAAGGAAAGTGCTACGCATTTAACAATACACAATGCGCCAGAGGAGCGGCCTGCAGATACAGGCATGTATGCTTACTCTGCGGAGGGGGTCATCCAGCAAAAGACTGTTCAAGGGGAGGTCAGACAGCGGGAAGAGGGGAGGCTAGGCCCAGCGTTAGGCAAAGCGGAATCCCCAATTAGGATTAAGGAGTTGGAGAAGTGGTTGAGGCTCTATCCTCTTAGGGAGGAGGCAGCCTTTTTATTAGATGGGTTCTCATTAGGTTTTCGTTTACCAATAGTGGATAGGGTGATGGCATCAGCAGCTAGGAATTTAAAGTCGGCTAGAGATTTCCCAGAGGTGGTTGAGAAAAAGGTAGAGGGTGAAGTTAAGTTGGGTAGGATGGTAGGGCCTTTCGAGGAGCCACCAATAGCGGGCCTATGCATTTCTCCGCTAGGGGTGGTTCCTAAGAGGGAACCGGGGAAGTATAGGTTAATACAACACCTATCTTACCCGGAAGGGGGATCAGTAAACGAAGCGTTAGATCAAACGGTTTGTAGCGTGAGCTACGAATTATTTGATCAGGCTTTGGTCCTAGTGCGGAGCTATGGGCAGGGAGCCCTTATGGCTAAGATAGATATAGAGTCCGCGTTCAGGATCTTGCCATTACACCCAGATTCGTTTAGGTATATGGGTTTTAAATTAGGGGGCAGGTATTATATTGATAGATGTTTACCGATGGGTTGTTCAGTCTCTTGTTCTTTCTTTGAGTGTTTCAGCACCTTCTTGCAGTGGTGCATTAAGGCGGGGTGTAAGCAGCAGGGAGTGACTCATTATCTTGATGACTTTTTGCTAATAGGTCCTGCTGGTACAGAGGTGTGTGCAGAGTTACTTTTTTCAACAAAGGCATTGTTTAGGGTTTTAGGCGTGCCCATAGCGGGTGAAAAAACAGAAGGCCCAGCTGAAAAGATATCTTATTTAGGTATTGAAATAGATACGCGGAAGGGGATGTGCAGGCTTCCAAGGGACAAGGTGGATAGGTTGAAGGAGCAGTTGGAGTCATTTTTGGGGGTTAAGAGGGTCTCGTTGAGGCAATTGCAGTCATTGTTAGGTTTGATGAATTTTGCCTGTAGGGTTATTCCTATGGGGCGGGTTTTTTGTAGAAGACTGGAAAGGGCCACAGTGGGGGCTAAAAAGCCCCATCATCTAGTCAGAATTTCGGGGGAATTGAAAGAGGATTTGAGAGTGTGGCTTTGCTTTGTGCAGAATTTTAATGGGGTCAGGATTTGGCAGAGGCCGGTGAAGAATGAAGAATTGCAGTTGTTTACAGATGCATCAGGAGCTAAGGGATTCGGTGCATATTTTAAGGGGCATTGGTGTGCAGAACCGTGGCCGGATTCGTGGAGGTTGAGGGGGTTTACGGGCAATTTATTACTTTTGGAATTGTTCCCGATTATTGTGGCTGTTGAATTGTGGGCAGGGAAGATTTCAAATAATAGTATTGTCTTTTGGTGTGACAACTTAGGGGTCGTTCACTCGATCAATAACCAGAGGTCAGTTTGCCCGGAGGTAATGCGCTTGCTTAGACATCTCATTTTGCGTTGTTTGCAGGAAAACATTTCCTTTACTGCTAGGCATGTTCCAGGGGTGAGAAATGAGATTGCAGATGCTTTATCTAGATTTCAATGGGATAGATTTAGGGGGTTGGCACCAGCAGCAGATGCAGAGGGCGTCATTTGTCCTGTTCATTTATGGCAGATCATAGAGCCGGCATCGAAGGTTTAGCTCTGAAGGCATTGGCACCAAGTACGCTGAGAACGTATTCAGCGGCTTGGAACGAATGGTCGGTTTTTTCTGCAAGGTTGGGTGAGGGTAAGTGTCAAGAGGAGGCCATGTTGGAATTTGTTTGGTCATGTCATGAGGAAGGAAGGTCTAGAGCGGCAATGTCAGGTATTTTAGCAGGGATCGCTTATTTTTCAAAACTAAAGGGCCTAAAGGACCCAACTAAATCTTTCATTTTGTCCAGGGCATTGAAGGGTTGGGCGAAGGAGCAAAAGGGGGTAGGGGATTTGAGAAGGCCAATAGATCCGGGTCTGCTTCAGGAGTTAGTTAAAGCAGTATCAGGGATAGCTTTCGATGGATTCGAGGTAGCCTTGTTCAGTTTAGCATTTGTTTTAGCTTTTTTCGGGGCATTCAGAGTAGGGGAGTTAGTTGCTAGGAGTAAGGCGTGTTTGATTTCAGGAATCTTGAGGGAAAATGTTTTAATAAAAGAAGACCTTATTTTAGTTAAGATTCAAAGGTCAAAGACAGACCAGCTGGGAAGAGGGCGGTGGATTTCTCTAAAGGCAGAAGAGAAGAAGGGGATATGCCCAGTAGAAATGGCGAGGAAGTTTGAGTCGGTTAGGCCGATTGGGGGAGCTCAGTGGTTGGTACATAGGGACGGGACGCCGCTGACCAAATTTCAGTTCTGTAATGTACTTAATAAGTGTTTAGTGGCTTTAGGTTTGCCGGAAGGGGATTATGGGTCACACTCTTTTAGGATAGGTGCAGCTACTTGCGCGGCAGCAGCAGGCGTTTCAGAAGAGGCGATAAAGCGCTTAGGGCGTTGGAAATCCACTGCATTTAAGTCTTACATTAGGGAAGATAGGTTATAAAGAGTGCGCTCCTGGCGAGTTTGTTCTTTAGGTAACCCAGGGCCATAAGCCGCCTGCCTTTTATAAAGGGGGATTGGATGGCGTTTCACTTTTTTCCTCTTAAAATCTGAGGTTTTGTGTTGTTCACATCCATCTGGGTCGCCTAAAAAACTGAGTTTACCTTTCCTTGGCTAGTTGCTTTAGCATAAGTAAATTAAGAATGAGTTCTAATGCTATTTTATATAATTTTGTTATAGGTTCGGCTGATGTGGTGGGTAGGGTGTGGATTGTGGGACATTCATACGTGTATTGGGCAGGAAAGCATGAGATTAAGTCAGGTAATAGTAAGGTGAAATGGATAGGAATTAGGGGTCTTTCCTGGTTTAGGATTTGGGACTTATTGTTGGCCTCAGAGAAAAAATGGGGTGTTCCTGATGTGCTAGTTATTCACGCCGGAGGCAATGACTTAGGGTCATGCAAGGGCGTCGAATTGATTATAGCAATAAAAGAAGACCTCCAGGGCATGAGAGAAAGATGGCCAGACGTGAGATTGTGCTGGTCGGAAATAATTCCGAGGAGGGTATGGAGAGGGACACAAGGAGGAGCTGCTTTGGACAGGGTAAGGAGGAAGATTAATGCAGCAGTGTCCAAATTTATGTGGAGCATTGGAGGTGTGGTGATCAGGCACCCAGGAATAAAAGGCCGTGGAGCTCTATAGAGCAGATGGAGTGCATTTGAATAGAGAGGGGATGAAGCTGTTTGTCACAGCCTTGCTGGGGGGTGCTGGATAGGGGAGGGTGTTTAGTTTAAAGTGGCGGACTTCGGCCTTCTTTGGCGGCCTTGTTTTGGCGGAGAGCATGGCTCCTCGGTTTAAAAGAGATTAGCGTGACAGAAATTGACTAGCATTTCCCTGTGACAGTGGCGAGTCGGTCACTACCTTAGGGGGGGACCAGGTCAACATCTGAGGGATGGGCAAAGGCTAGGCCAATTTAGGGGAAATGGAGCTACTCAGTAATGGTCACGCAGGGCGTGGTCGAGGCCACGCCCATTTATTTAGTTATTCATAAGCTATTGCCGAGGGGCCATGCTGCTTGGCCACTTTTTGATTAATTAATTCAATCCAGCCATTCGATTTAATAAATTCTGGCTGTGAGCTTTATTTTCCAATTTATACAGTTGTCTGAGTCATTATTTATTGTCTACGAGTCCAGTTATTTGTGTCCGAGTCTTTATTTCAATTGCGTCGTTTTCTGAGTAATAAAACATATGGGTGACTTATATGAATCATCTACTAGGCACCCTGGTCTTCTGCCTAGGGTACAGTAACCACTGATTACTCTAACCTGTCTTTATGGATTTTCGGAGGTTATTTAGACCTGATCGCTGAGCCTAGCAATCAGGTAATTCCTGCCCAGCCAGAGTGATATCCCGCCCTGTCCAAGGCTGCAAAAAGCTTGCGAAAATATCATAGCCCAAATCCATTCGCAAGCCGATCATCATCGATTGATTTTCCCAGTGTGTGCAGTGTGTGTGTAGCCCAGGACTTACTCAGCGGCTGTGATAGAATCAGGCTGATCGGCGGCGGAGCTGACGTCACATGACTTCCCCTCACACACCTGGCCACGCCT
The DNA here is from genome assembly GCF_055691185.1 of Crinia signifera. Lineage (NCBI taxonomy): Eukaryota > Metazoa > Chordata > Amphibia > Anura > Myobatrachidae > Crinia > Crinia signifera. Next base: position 12,023,801 of record NC_139220.1, read on the forward strand.
GCGTATTACCTGACACTCCCAGATAACAGCCGCTCACCATGTAATGATTCCCCAGTGTGCGCAGTGTGTGCGTAGCCCAGGACTTACTCAGCGGCTGTGACAGAATCAGGCTGATCGGGGGCGGAGCTGATGTCACATGACTTCCCCTCACACACCTGGCCACACCTGTGTATTACCTGACACTCCCAGATAACAGCCGCTCACCATGTAATGATTCCCCAGTGTGTGCAGTCTGTGCGTAGCCCAGGACTTATTCGGCGGCTGTGATAGAATCAGGCTGATCGGGGGCGGAGCTGACATCACATGACTTCCCCTCACACACCTGGCCACACCTGCGTATTACCTGACACTCCCAGATAACAGCCGCTCACCATGTAATGATTCCCCAGTGTGTGCAGTGTGTGTGTAGCCCAGGACTTACTCAGCGGCTGTGATAGAATCAGGCTGATCAGGGGCGGAGCTGACATCACATGACTTCCCCTCACACACCTGGCCACACCTGCGTATTACCTGACACTCCCAGATAACAGCCGCTCACCATGTAATGATTCCCCAGTGTGCGCAGTGTGTGTGTAGCCCAGGACTTACTCAGCGGCTGTGATAGAATCAGGCTGATCGGGGGCGGAGCTGACATCACATGACTTCCCCTCACACACCTGGCCACGCCTGCGTATTACCTGACACTCCCAGATAACAGCCGCTCTCCATGTAATGATTCCCCAGTGTGTGCAGTCTGTGCGTAGCCCAGGACTTACTCAGCGGCTGTGATAGAATCAGGCTGATTAGGGGCGGAGCTGATGTCACATGACTTCCCCTCACACACCTGGACACGTCTGTGACACTCCCAGATACCACCCGCAAACCTGGCTTCCTGTCAATCAACTTGGGTGCGGCCAGCGATAGAAAAAGACGCTGGATATTATCGGAGGATGGGCTTGCGCATGTGTACTATGAGCTTTATGCACGCCCAGCCCATCAATATCCACCCGGCCTGCGAATTCACAGCCATGCGATCAGGTCTGAATAAGCCCCTTCTTCACCTGACACATGAACGTTGGAAGGAGACCTGAATCAGCTCGCTGCCTTAGAAATGCTAATTACCGCTATAATCATGTATGTACACGTGCTCGGTGCAGAGTATGTTATGTGCCTAGACGATAGATAGTTGGAGGGTGCGTAACCACGGGCGGCCACAGCTGTCAGCGAGTTGTAACACAGCGAGTTATCTACTCACCTCCCAGGTCTGGCGAAGGTCAACACAATCAAAAACTAGGGCTCCGTTGTCACCGGTGGGGAACAGATCTTCTCCTGGCTGAATAACAAGACACGACCATTGATATTTTAATGATCAATATTCACATTAATGTTCACACGCCCAGTACTGTAAACACTTACTATTCACACCCAAAAACATCCGTTTAGGTGACATGACGCACTTTGCACTGGTACACCGGGACGTCCGACCTGAGGCCATTGGTACGACCCAAAAACATCCGCTTAGGTGATATCACGTGCTTTGCACTGGTACACCGGGACGTCCGACCTGAGGCCATTGGTACAACCCAAAAACATCGGCTCAGGTGACATCACGTGCTTTGCACTGGTACACCAGGACGTCTTACCTGAGGCCATTGGTACGACCCAAAAACATCCGCTTAGGTGACATCACGCGCTTTGCACTGGTACACCGGGACGTCCGACCTAAGGCCATTGGTACGACCCAAAAACATCCGCTTAGGTGACATCACGTGCTTTGCACTGGTACACCGGGACGTCCGACCTAAGGCCATTGGTACGACCCAAAAACATCCGCTTAGGTGACATCACGTGCTTTGCACTGGTACATCGGGATGTCCGACCTGAGGCCATTGGTAGGACGCAGACATGATTCTGGCAAAATGGTTGTTATATATAAACTAAGTTGCCTATTTAAATCTAAGCGCTATCTCAGCAGAAACATTATAGAGTCCCGGCGAAACGCGTTACTTTTACTTGTGGCCCCTTACACTCAGAGATAAATTTACTTAAGCTTCTAAAAATGAGGTGATGTTGTCCATAGCAACCAATCAGATTGTGCCAATCATTTTCAAGCATGCAATAGAGAATCTCATTGGTTGCTATGGGCAACACGGTCTCTTTTTATTTTTAGAAGCTTTGATAAATGTACCACTGTGCTCTTTGTCTCTGGTCTGTTTCCACGGGACAAGGCGCACTTTTACATGTGGAAGTGTCTCCCCCTGGTGGAGAGCAGGTGCTCACCATGAAGACCAGTTGGAGGCGCCGCTGCTCCTGCTGCTAATTCCTGGTGACTTGGGCACTGCTATGTAATAACCACATTAATAAGTTTGTTGTATTTTTCCCCCCCATAGGGGCTAATGTGTTTTTACCTGTGGAGGGTAGGGGTCCGTCTGATGGTGTGCCTTGGCAACTTTAAAATCTTGTTTGGTGTGCCACGAGTTGAAAAAGGTTTGAATATATACATATTGATATACATGGTGCGGTGTTTGAGCAGCGGCGGTGACAAGCGCTGTTCTGTAACATGCGCAGTCCACCCACCACCATTGGAGTCGTTTGGAAACCGTCAGGTATATAAAACACATATCATGTAACAACCATACATTGTTACCTTTAAGGATGGTGGGTGGTGGATGATACACAGGTCTACATAGTCCATCTGGAGAGACTGAAGAGACTTCTCTAGAGCAGAGCGGACAAGGTGGGGCCGGTGGAAAGTGCTCCACAGCTACAATGGAGGAAATAAGATAAAAATATAGAGGGATGTAGCAGGATGAGGGATATTAGAGAGTGATGTAGCAGGCGGAGAGGTAATTACAGAGGGATGTAGCAGGCGGAGAGGTAATTACAGAGGGATGTAGCAGGCGGAGAGGAAATTACAGAGGGATGTAGCAGGCGGAGAGGTAATTACAGAGGGATGTAGCAGGCGGAGAGGTAATTACAGAGGGCTGTAGCAGGCAGAGAGGTAATTACAGAGGGATGTAGCAGGCAGCGGGATATTACAGAGGAATGTAGCAGGCAGCGGGATATTACAGAGGAATGTAGCAGGCGGAGAGGTAATTACAGAGGGATGTAGCAGGCAGCGGGATATTACAGAGGGATGTAGCAGGCAGCGGGATATTACAGAGGGATGTAGTAGGTGGCAGGATATTACAGAGGGATGTAGCAGGCGGAGAGGTAATTACAGAGGGATGTAGCAGGCAGCAGGATATTACAGAGGGATGTAGCAGGCAGCGGGATATTACAGAGGGATATAGCAGGCAGTGGGGTATTACAGAGGGATGTAGCAAGCAGCGGGGTATTACAGAGGGATGTAGCAGGCAGCGGGATATTACAGAGGGATGTAGCAGGCAGCGGGATATTACAGAGGGATGTAGCAGGCAGCGGGGTATTACAGAGGGATGTAGCAGGCAGCAAGATATTACAGAGGGATGTAGCAGGCAGCCGGATATTACAGAGTAATGTAGCAGGCGGAGAGGTAATTACAGAGGGATGTAGCAGGCAGCGGGATATTACAGAGGGATGTAGCAGGCAGCGGGATATTACAGAGGGATGTAGCAGGCAGCGGGATATTACAGAGGGATGTAGCAGGCAGCGGGATATTACAGAGGGATGTAGCAGGCAGCGGGATATTACAGAGGGATGTAGAAGGCAGCAGGATATTACAGAGGGATGTAGCAGGCAGCGGGATATTACAGATGAATGTAGCAGGCAGCCGGATATTACAGAGGAATGTAGCAGGCAGCCGGATATTACAGAGGAATGTAGCAGGAGGTGGAATATTACAAAGTGATGTAGCAGGCGGAGAGGTAATTACAGAGGGATGTAGCAGGCAGCGGGATATTACAGAGGAATGTAGCAGGAGGTGGGATATTACAGAGGGATGTAGCAGGAGGTGGGATATTACAGAGGGATGTAGCAGGCGGAGAGGTAATTACAGAGGGATGTAGCAGGCAGCAGGATATTACAGAGGTCAAGAAACCAAAGTATTTCCCAGCCTGAGCTGGAAAAAAAACAGGTGCCTCAATGGGACGTGTGGTCAAGCAGCTCACACTAGGGATGTAGCAGGCAGTGGGATATTACAGGAATGTAGCAGGCAGATGGATATTACAGAGGGATATAGCAGGCCGTGGGATATTACAGAGGGATGCAGCAGGCAGTGGAATATTACACAGGAATGTAGCAGGCCATGGGGTATTACAGAGGGATGTAGCAGGCAGCAGGACATTACTGAGGAATGTAGCAGGCAGTGGGATATTACAGAGGGACGTAGCAGGCGGCAGGATATTACAGAGAGATGTAGCAGGCGGCCGGAATATAACAGAGGGATGTAGCAGGCAGTGAGATATTACACAGGGATGATCATGTAGCAGGCAGTGGGCTATTACAGAAGAATTTAGCAGGCAGTGGGATATTACAGGAATGTAGCAGGCCGTAGGATATTAAAGAGGGATGTAGCAGGCAGTGGGATATTACACAGGGATGTAGCAGGCAATGGGATATTACAGAGGGATGTAGCAGGCAATGGGATATTAAAGAGGGATGTAGCAGGCGGCAGGATATTACAGAGGAATGTAGCAGGCAGCGGGATATTACTGAGGAATGTAGCAGGCAGCAGGATATTACAGAGAGATGTAGCAGGCAGTGGGATATTACAGAGGGATGTAGCAGGCAGTCGGCTATTACAGAGGAATCTAGCAGGCAGTGGGCTATTACAGAGGGATGTAACAGGCCCTGGGATATTACTGAGGAATGTAGAAGGCAGCAGGATATTACAAAGGGATGTAGCAGGCAGTGGGATATAACACAGGGATGTAGCAGGATATTACAGAGGAATGTAGCAGGCAGCAGGATATTACAGAGGGATGTAGCAGGCAGCAGGATATTACAGAGGGATGTAGCAGGCAGCGGGATATTACAGAGGGATGTTGCAGGCAGCGGGATATTACAGAGGGATGTAGCAGGCAGCGGGATGTTACAGAGGGATGTAGCAGGCGGCAGGATATTACAGAGGTATGTAGCATGCAGTGGGATATTACAAAGGGATGTAGCAGGCGGTGGGATATTACTGAGGGATGTAGCAGGCAGATGGATATTACTGAGGAATGTAGCAGGCCATAGGATATTACAGAGGGATGTAGCAGGCAGCGGGATATTACAGAGGGATGTAGCAGGCAGCGGGATATTACAGAGGAATGTAGCAGGCGGAGAGGTAATTACAGAGGGATGTAGCAGGCAGCGGGATATTACAGAGGGATGTAGCAGGCAGCGGGATATTACAGAGGGATGTAGTAGGTGGCAGGATATTACAGAGGGATGTAGCAGGCGGAGAGGTAATTACAGAGGGATGTAGCAGGCAGCAGGATATTACAGAGGGATGTAGCAGGCAGCGGGATATTACAGAGGGATATAGCAGGCAGTGGGGTATTACAGAGGGATGTAGCAAGCAGCGGGGTATTACAGAGGGATGTAGCAGGCAGCGGGATATTACAGAGGGATGTAGCAGGCAGCGGGATATTACAGAGGGATGTAGCAGGCAGCGGGGTATTACAGAGGGATGTAGCAGGCAGCAAGATATTACAGAGGGATGTAGCAGGCAGCCGGATATTACAGAGTAATGTAGCAGGCGGAGAGGTAATTACAGAGGGATGTAGCAGGCAGCGGGATATTACAGAGGGATGTAGCAGGCAGCGGGATATTACAGAGGGATGTAGCAGGCAGCGGGATATTACAGAGGGATGTAGCAGGCAGCGGGATATTACAGAGGGATGTAGCAGGCAGCGGGATATTACAGAGGGATGTAGAAGGCAGCAGGATATTACAGAGGGATGTAGCAGGCAGCGGGATATTACAGATGAATGTAGCAGGCAGCCGGATATTACAGAGGAATGTAGCAGGCAGCCGGATATTACAGAGGAATGTAGCAGGAGGTGGAATATTACAAAGTGATGTAGCAGGCGGAGAGGTAATTACAGAGGGATGTAGCAGGCAGCGGGATATTACAGAGGAATGTAGCAGGAGGTGGGATATTACAGAGGGATGTAGCAGGAGGTGGGATATTACAGAGGGATGTAGCAGGCGGAGAGGTAATTACAGAGGGATGTAGCAGGCAGCAGGATATTACAGAGGTCAAGAAACCAAAGTATTTCCCAGCCTGAGCTGGAAAAAAAACAGGTGCCTCAATGGGACGTGTGGTCAAGCAGCTCACACTAGGGATGTAGCAGGCAGTGGGATATTACAGGAATGTAGCAGGCAGATGGATATTACAGAGGGATATAGCAGGCCGTGGGATATTACAGAGGGATGCAGCAGGCAGTGGAATATTACACAGGAATGTAGCAGGCCATGGGGTATTACAGAGGGATGTAGCAGGCAGCAGGACATTACTGAGGAATGTAGCAGGCAGTGGGATATTACAGAGGGACGTAGCAGGCGGCAGGATATTACAGAGAGATGTAGCAGGCGGCCGGAATATAACAGAGGGATGTAGCAGGCAGTGAGATATTACACAGGGATGATCATGTAGCAGGCAGTGGGCTATTACAGAAGAATTTAGCAGGCAGTGGGATATTACAGGAATGTAGCAGGCCGTAGGATATTAAAGAGGGATGTAGCAGGCAGTGGGATATTACACAGGGATGTAGCAGGCAATGGGATATTACAGAGGGATGTAGCAGGCAATGGGATATTAAAGAGGGATGTAGCAGGCGGCAGGATATTACAGAGGAATGTAGCAGGCAGCGGGATATTACTGAGGAATGTAGCAGGCAGCAGGATATTACAGAGAGATGTAGCAGGCAGTGGGATATTACAGAGGGATGTAGCAGGCAGTCGGCTATTACAGAGGAATCTAGCAGGCAGTGGGCTATTACAGAGGGATGTAACAGGCCCTGGGATATTACTGAGGAATGTAGAAGGCAGCAGGATATTACAAAGGGATGTAGCAGGCAGTGGGATATAACACAGGGATGTAGCAGGATATTACAGAGGAATGTAGCAGGCAGCAGGATATTACAGAGGGATGTAGCAGGCAGCAGGATATTACAGAGGGATGTAGCAGGCAGCGGGATATTACAGAGGGATGTTGCAGGCAGCGGGATATTACAGAGGGATGTAGCAGGCAGCGGGATGTTACAGAGGGATGTAGCAGGCGGCAGGATATTACAGAGGTATGTAGCATGCAGTGGGATATTACAAAGGGATGTAGCAGGCGGTGGGATATTACTGAGGGATGTAGCAGGCAGATGGATATTACTGAGGAATGTAGCAGGCCATAGGATATTACAGAGGGATGTAGCAGGCAGCGGGATATTACAGAGGGATGTAGCAGGCAGCGGGATATTACAGAGGGATGTAGCAGGCAGCGGGATATTACAGAGGGATGTAGCAGGCGGCGGGATATTACAGAGGGATGTAGCAGGCGGCGGGATATTACACAGGGATGTAGCAGGCAGATGGATATTACTGAGGAATGTAGCAGGCCGTAGGATATTACAGAGGAATGTAGCAGGCAGCAGAGTATTACAGAGGGATGTAGCAGGCAGCAGGATATTACACAGGGATGTAGCAGGCGGCGGGATATTACAGAGGGATGTAGCAGGCAGCGGGATATTACACAGGGATGTAGCAGGCAGCGGGATATTACACAGGGATGTAGCAGGCAGGGGGATATTACAGAGGGATGTAGCAGGCAGTGGGATATAACAGAGGGATGTAGCAGGCAGCAGGATATTACACAGGGATGTAGCAGGCGGCGGAATATTACAGAGGGATGTAGCAGGCTGCGGTATATTACAGAAGGATGTAGCAGGCAGATGGATATTACTGAGGAATGTAGCAGGCCGTAGGATATTACAGAGGAATGTAGCAGGCAGCAGAGTATTACAGAGGGATGTAGCAGGCAGCAGGATATTACACAGGGATGTAGCAGGCAGCGGGATATTACAGAGGGATGTAGCAGGCAGCGGGATATTACACAGGGATGTAGCAGGCAGCGGGATATTACAGAGGGATGTAGCAGGCAGCGGGATATTACAGAGGGATGTAGCAGGCAGCGGTATATTACAGAAGGATGTAGCAGGCAGCGGGATATTACTGAGAGATACAAACCTTAGTTGTGTAGAACAGATCTTCCCTTTTTAAGGTTCCCTCAGACAACTTCTCCTGAACGGCCCGTCCAATAGCGTCCTCTGACATATACACGTAGGCCCCATCCACGTGGCGGTAACCGGCATCCAGCGCAGTCTTTACGGCCTTCTCCACAGTGTCTTGGAGAGTCTATATAAGATCAGATGTATAAGTAGCACCCGGACTATATAAGATCAGATGTATAAGAAGCACCCGGACTACTGAGAATAGCAAATAGACATCGCTGAAATTAGCTGTGCAGGGTCACCAGTGGTGTCCCTCTACCCACCGGAGGCATCCCTCTATCCCACCGGAGAAGTCCCTCTATCCCACGGGAGGTGTCCCTCTATCCCACCGGAGGCATACCTCTATCCCACCGGAGGCATACCTCTATCCAACCGGAGGCTTCCCTCTATCCCACCGGAGGCATCCTTCTATCCCGCCAGAGGCGTCACTCTATGCCGCTGGAGGAGTCCCTCTATCCTGCCGGAGGCGTCCCTCTATCACACTGGAGGCTTCCCTCTATCCCACCGGAGGCGTCCCTCTATCCAACCGGTGGCGTCCCTCTATCCTACAGGAGGCGTCTCTCTATCCAACAGGAGGCGTCCCTCTATCCCACCAGAGGCATCCCTCTATCCCTCTAGAGCAGGGCTGGGCAACACCGGCCCTCCAGATGTTGATGAACTACACATCCCAGCATGCCTTGCATCAGTTTCAGCATGGCCACATAGCAAAACTAATGCAAAGCATCCTGGGATGTGTAGTTCATTAAACATCTGGAGGGCCGGGGTTGCCCAGCCCTGCTCTAGAGGCTTCCCTCTATACCACTGGAGGCATCCCTCTATCCCAGTGGTCTCCAACCTTTTTTGTGTTGGGAGCTACTCGCGACAAAATAAACCGCCCGAAGAGCTACTAAAGTAAAAAATGTTAAAAAATCTGCATAATATAAAAAAAAACACACTGCAATGTCCAATATGTAACAAACATACCTCCCAACACTGTAGGTAGAGGAGAAGAGACATCTGCGCGTCAAAAATTAGAGGGTTCAGCTACTACCGTGGAACTCCTGCGAGGCTACATCCCCCATTTTTTCCGCTATGGGGGCATGGTCAGCTCTCTAAGAGCTGTAGCCACATGGGGTGCGGCCATGGAAAATGGGGGTGTGATACACATATGCCCTCAATAGTGCAGTGCCAGGTACACATGACCCCAATAGTGCAGTCTGTGATACCCATTATAAATATGCCCTGCACCGTGATGCTCCATTATACATATGCCACACACACAATGCCCATTATACATATGCCCAACAACGTGATACTCCGTTATACAAATGCCCCACACCGTGATGCTCCATTATACATATGCCACACACCGTGATGCTCCATTAATCATATGCCCCACACCGTGATGCTCCATTATACATATGCCACACACCGTGATGCTCCATTATACATATGCCACACACACAATGCCCATTATACATATGCCCAACAACGTGATACTCCGTTATACAAATGCCCCACACCGTGATGCTCCATTATACATATGCCGCACACCGTGATGCTCCATTATACATATGCCACACACCGTGATGCTCCATTATACATATGCCACACCGTGATGCTCCATTATACATATGCCACACACCGTGATGCTCCATTATACATGTAACGATCAGATCAGGTGATCGATCAAATTAACGTATGCCTCCTGTTATGATTATCTGTTCAATCAATGTATGTCTGGTATGTTTGGTAAAATCATGCCGCCTGTGATTATTATGTGGGAGATCAGAACATGTCATGTATTATGTGTGTGGACTATTGGTGACCCAGGGAGTGTAGCCATCTGTGGACTCCTCTGGAGTTAGGATGTAAGATAAGATCTGAGACCCCTCATAAACCAGATTGGGGGGGAGAGCAATAGTGTCCAGCCAACAGGCCAAAAGGTGCTCTGGCCCTGCACTAAATCACCTCTTATCACTTGAGGAATGTAGAAAATCTACTTCAAAGCAGGGACAAATTCTTTATGGGAGAGATCCTATATCTGGAGACCTTCACTAGGCTCAGCAAGGGAATGGTTAAAAATCCCAAGGGTGGGAGGGATGAGGGAGTCTGCAAGGTATAACAAGACCCTTCTCCCTATAGTCAGTGTCACTACCTGGGGGTCTAGCAAAACAGGCTGTAGGCGACGAGAGATTTCTTGTGGAGGATCCCCCCACGTCAGGATCTGTATTTAAGTGTAAGATAGGTTCTGTCTTTTTTCCCTTTTTATTTTTGAAATTGCATTTAAAACTCGTGTGTACTTTTAAAATCACTGTAAAATCTTGTAACTATTTTTGTCTAAAGCTCTGTAGTATTTCTAGGAATAAATAATACATATTCTCAGTCCTGGTTCTGTGTTCTTAAGACTCATTAGCCTCATAAGAGAAAGGCTGGAAAACGTTACCATTGTTATCTTGTAGTGTGTGGTCAGGGGCGAGCCAAGCCGCCCCTTGCGCAGTTTCAGGCGCTAAAATCAGGTTTTGGCTGGTGGCAGTGTACCTCAAGGAAAGGACCCGAGTGTCCTGAGTGAACCCCAGTCACGGCCGGCGCTGCTCAGATTGACGTATCGGAGCAGGCGACCGGTGGGTCCGTGACATTTGGCGGCAAGCGGTGGGATGGAGAATTAATTTTTCTCTTTAAGAACTTAAGTGAGTGTGGGTAGAATTTTGTGAGAAATACCCACATCACCAGAATCAGAACTCAGAGCTTTACTATAGTTTTAAAAGTCACACAGTGAGTGCAATTTCTGTTCCCCTCCCTTCTCTTGTTTTTCTTTCCTATCATTTTATTTGACAAGTGTGAGACTCAGGATGGCTGATTACCAGCAGATGAGGAGAGATGACCTGGCGGTCGTGTGTGTGCAGAGGAATATCCCTTGGTCTGGCCAGAGTAGAAAACGTATGATTCAGGCACTAGTGGATGCCGATCGGACTCTAGCTGCTGGAGGAAACCAGTCCATGGACAATCCTACCCCAGGGGCTCAGTCAGCACTGGACAGTACAAACGATGTCGTGCCAGGGTCAGACACTTCTGCTGGACCCAGCAAGTCTACACTGCAGAGCGACCTTCTAGCTGCTAGCAGGCAATTGAAGAATGTGAACCCCGTATTCGCTTTGCAGCTGGTGCAGTTCTGCCAAGGCATTGTCGACAGAGAGGCTGCGGAGCGCAAAGCCACTGTGGACAGAGAGGCTGCGGAGCGCAAAGCTGTACGGGAGGCTGCAGAGCGTCAGGCTGAGCGTGAGTACCAGTTGGAACTGGTGAGGCTCAGGGGGCTGATCGCTGTTGGTGAACCAGTGGAGGGTGATACAGGGCATCATGATGGCGAACCTTTACGTGAGACTTTATCTGCCGTGGCTACTGAGTTAGCAGGAGATGGGCTTCGTACTGAACTTTTACTGTCTGCGGAAGTAAATAATGTGTTGGATCATGATGTGGACTCTGTTATCAATCATGGGGAGCCTAACAAGGGACAGAGGTCCCAAATCACCGCTGACGCGAATTTCACCGGACCGCGTCATGCACAGTTCCCTGTCTTGGAAGCAGACAGAGGAAGCCAAGTGAGTGTCAGCTTGGTTGTGAGTAATGAGCTGGCCCTGGACACTACAACCGATGCTCAGAGAGGTGACATCTCTGCTAGCACCAGGGAGACTGTAGGATGTGTGGCAGTCAGGGAGACTGCAGAGTACCAATCCCCTACAGCACCAGAAGAGCCCAGTGGGTATATTGACCCAGTGGAGGATGATGATATGTTTACCCTACTGAGCACAGAGGAACTAACGGAAGAATGCCAGCTGCAAGGTATCTCCTGCCACAACCATACTCGTGGGGAGATGATCACGCAGCTCACCCAGGCCAGGGACGATGAGTGCAATGCCTTCAGCCAGTATCGTGCAGCATTTCGTTTCTGGGGTCCATCCGCGTCTCCTTGGGTGCTGCTGAGAGAACTGGGACAATGTTACAAATTTGCGCAGCAGGAGGTCGATGCTTGGAGAAAGCTGGATACCCCATTTTGGGGAGATCAGTGCCGCCGGATAGGTGTGGAGTGGCGTCGCCTAGAACAGCTGTTGTTACCCGCTCTGGAAGCAGAGTTCCAGTTTAAACGGTTGAGAGAAGCAGAAGCTGAGGATGTCAGCAGCTTGCTCTCACCAGGAATGCCCTACCAGGGCAAGGTGCCTCTGCCTACTACAGCAGTCATGGAACCTGCTCAGGAGACCTCACATCACAAGGCCCAGTTTAAACTGCTGGAAGATGTGAGCAGCATGTTCCCACCCGTTGCTCCAGATTTGTTGCCGGAAGCGGCTGGCTGCATAGTGAAAGTATGCAGGGGAGAGACTATGTCGGAAATAGGAATGGGACTTTCTGCCTGTATGCACACAAGTATGTGTGGGACTACTGATGTGGGACTTTTATTAACTCCACACATATCTGTCGCTAACCCTTCTGAACCATATGATGCATCTCAGGTAGTATGTAACCATGCTGAACATTGCAATGTTGTTATTTTGTGTGAAGCCCCTGGGATGATCTGCGATAGTGCCGTACCTTCGGTACAGGTGGAGGGTGAGTTAGAGACAGGTATAGTGGGTACTCCTTGCCAGTTTGTGGGGTTAAATGAATGCCCTAATCTAGTTGGGAATGAGACACCCTCACTCACCAGTGGTAGGAGTGCTGATGGTGATGTCATTAAGGTTGCTGTGCTAGAAGTTAACCCTGTTCCTCCAGTGATGTCTGGTTGTGACATCGGGCATGGGGTCGCTAACTGCACGAATGGGACCGATCTGAGTTGGTTGCAGGCAGCGCATGTACCTGCCAATAAGTTACTGGTGACAACATGCTCAGATAACCCCATTCCTGCTCAGAGACAATGGGACCCAGATATAGAGTTTTTGCCATGGTGCAATTGTAAGCCAGCAGGATGGGCCCCATGTGTTGTGGAAGATGCACAGGCTAATTTGCAGGTATTGCAGGATGTCTCCCCAGGTTATGATATTGATGTTGCTGTTGATAATGTGATGTCTTGCGCTACTGTGGGAAATGTGGTACCAGGTATAATAAGTGACCCGGTGGGTCCTGTGTGCACTGTAGACCTGTCAGATAGGGAGAGAGTGTCCCTTACTGCAGCTTTCCCCCCAAACCCCCCTCCTTACTGTAGCCACACAAGAACAGATACAGGAACACAGCAGGAGTTCCCTCCAGACACTGAGAACCCTCCAGAGAGTGCATTTTTCCAGCATCCCTGGATAACGGATGCCTCTCCTGAGAACCTCAGTGGCAGCACCCCAGCCACAGAACCTGCGGGTCTGGGAGGGAAGGTCAGGCTCAGGAAGGTGTCCTGGACTGACATGGAAAGCTTGGCTTTCCACGCAGAACTGAGAATCAACCCTGCACAGGCTGCCCCATACCTGGGAAGTGGGAAAGATTCCCCTGGGTACAGTGAGAGGGTTGTTTCAGGAATAGAGCCAGTGGCTAGTAGGGAAGCTGCTGTGTGTAACCAGAAGGGTGGGAGGGCCCGCGAAGCACAGGTAAACTCAGCTCCATTAACCTCAGAAAAGCTGAGCTGGGATGTTCCCAAGACAGGGGACAATGACCTGCTGGTATTCCCCCTTGCAGAAACGTGCCCCCCTTCGCAATTCACACACACAGACAAAGAGGGAGAATCTCCTCACAAAAGGATGAGGTGTGAGGTGTTGAGTGAGTGGACCTTCCCCCCAGTGAAGGGGAGGGGGGGTCAGTCAGCTCAGGAGAGGTGCTGGGAAGACATTTTTCAGTCTGTATATAGTGCTGGGAGAATGCCCCACACCTGTGGTATAGTTAAACGTGCCGAGTTACGAGTCCCAGGGGGATGGCCGTTTGGGGTGTGGCGGAATGGTCTGGTACTGATCTCAGTGAGTAAGGCCAAACTGCCAGCTGCAGGGGAGAATCCGTGTCCAGGAGTCCGACGCACAGCTGTGGTGGGCTGTGTCATTGCCAGCCGGGATGGACACAGCTCCCACTATATCAGTGTGCTCACAGACTATGGGTTCGAGGACACCTGTGTGCTTTTAGTTTGCCATCTCCTGCGAGAGGGACAGGGACTATGCCCATTGCCCACCCTAGCCACGGCTATGGCGTCAGGTGGTGCCATGACAGACGTCAAGTATAGTGACGTGTTAGTACAGATCCCGCAGAATCAGTGGCAGTCTGTCTCAGCACAGAGACCACTGCTACCTGTCCAGGTGATGTAGTTAATAGCGCACTGATGAGACGGTGACGTGGGTCACCGCCTCTGTGCGCCATTTTAAAAGGGGGAGGTGTAACGATCAGATCAGGTGATCGATCAAATTAACGTATGCCTCCTGTTATGATTATCTGTTCAATCAATGTATGTCTGGTATGTTTGGTAAAATCATGCCGCCTGTGATTATTATGTGGGAGATCAGAACATGTCATGTATTATGTGTGTGGACTATTGGTGACCCAGGGAGTGTAGCCATCTGTGGACTCCTCTGGAGTTAGGATGTAAGATAAGATCTGAGACCCCTCATAAACCAGATTGGGGGGGAGAGCAATAGTGTCCAGCCAACAGGCCAAAAGGTGCTCTGGCCCTGCACTAAATCACCTCTTATCACTTGAGGAATGTAGAAAATCTACTTCAAAGCAGGGACAAATTCTTTATGGGAGAGATCCTATATCTGGAGACCTTCACTAGGCTCAGCAAGGGAATGGTTAAAAATCCCAAGGGTGGGAGGGATGAGGGAGTCTGCAAGGTATAACAAGACCCTTCTCCCTATAGTCAGTGTCACTACCTGGGGGTCTAGCAAAACAGGCTGTAGGCGACGAGAGATTTCTTGTGGAGGATCCCCCCACGTCAGGATCTGTATTTAAGTGTAAGATAGGTTCTGTCTTTTTTCCCTTTTTATTTTTGAAATTGCATTTAAAACTCGTGTGTACTTTTAAAATCACTGTAAAATCTTGTAACTATTTTTGTCTAAAGCTCTGTAGTATTTCTAGGAATAAATAATACATATTCTCAGTCCTGGTTCTGTGTTCTTAAGACTCATTAGCCTCATAAGAGAAAGGCTGGAAAACGTTACCATTGTTATCTTGTAGTGTGTGGTCAGGGGCGAGCCAAGCCGCCCCTTGCGCAGTTTCAGGCGCTAAAATCAGGTTTTGGCTGGTGGCAGTGTACCTCAAGGAAAGGACCCGAGTGTCCTGAGTGAACCCCAGTCACGGCCGGCGCTGCTCAGATTGACGTATCGGAGCAGGCGACCGGTGGGTCCGTGACAATACATATGCCACACCGTGATGCTCCATTATACATATGCCACACACCGTGATGCTCCATTATACATATGTCACACACCGTGATGTCCATTATACATATGTCACACACCGTGATGTCCATTATACATATGCCACACACCGTGATGCTCCATTATACATATGCCACACACCGTGATGCTCCATTATACATATTCCACACACCGTGATGCTCCATTATACATATGCCACACACCGTGATGCTCCATTATACATATGCCCCACTGTGATGCTCCATTATACATATGCCACACACCGTGATGCTCCATTATACATATGCCACACACCGTGATGCTCCATTATACATATGCCACACCGTGATGCTCCATTATACATATGCCACACACCGTGATGCTCCATTATACATATGCCACACACCGTGATGCTCCATTATACATATGCCACACCGTGATGCTCCATTATACATATGCCACACACCGTGATGCTCCATTATACATATGCCACATACAGTGATGCCCAATATACATATGCCACACCGTGATGCTCCATTATACATATGCCGCACACCGTGATGCTCCATTATACATATGCCACACACCGTGATGCTCCATTATACATATGCCACACACCGTGATGCTCCATTATACATATGCCACACACCGTGATGCTCCATTATACATATGCCACATACAGTGATGCTCCATTATACATATGCCACACACCGTGATGCTCCATTATACATATGCCCCACACCGTGATGCTCCATTATACATATGCCACACACTGTGATGCTCCATTATACATATGCCCCACACCGTGATGCACCATTATACATATGCCACACCGTGATGCTCCATTATACATATGCCCCACACCGTGATGCCCATTACACATATGCCCCACACCGTGATGCCCATTACACATATGCCCCACACCTTGATGCTCCATTATACATATGCCACACACCGTGATGCTCCATTATACATATACCACACACCGTGATGCTCCATTAATCATATGCCCCACACCGTGATGCCCATTACACATATGATGCACACTGTGATGCCCATTATACATATGCCACACAACGTGATGCTCCATTATACATATGCCACACACCGTGATGCTCCATTATACATATGCCACACACCGTGATGCTCCATTAATCATATGCCCCACACCGTGATGCCCATTACACATATGCCCCACTGTGATGCTCCATTATACATATGCCACACACCGTGATGCTCCATTATACATATGCCACACCGTGATGCCCATTATACATATGCCCCACCGTGATGCCCATTATACATATGCCCCACTGTGATGCTCCATAATACATATGCCACACACCGTGATGCTCCATTATACATATGCCCCACTGTGATGCCCATTATAAATATGCCACACACCGTGATGCTCCATTATACATATGCCCCACTGTGATGCCCATTATAAATATGCCGCACACCGTGATGCTCCATTATACATATGCCACACACAGTGATGCTCCATTATACATATGCCACACACCGTGATGCTCCATTATACATATGCCACACACCGTGATGCTCCATTATACATATGCCACACACTGTGATGCCCATTATACATATGCCCCACACAGAGATGCTCCATTATACATATGCCCCACTGTGATGCCCATTATAAATATGCCACACACCGTGATGCTCCATTATACATATGCCACACACCGTGATGCTCCATTATACATATGCCACATACCGTGATGCCCATTATACATATGTCACACACCGATATGCCCATTATACATATGCCACACACCGATATGACCATTATACATATGCCACACCGTGATGCTCCATTATACATATGTCACACACCGTGATGCTCCATTATACATATGCCACACCGTGATGCTCCATTATACATATGCCCCACACCGTGATGCTCCATTACACATATGCCCCACACCGTGATGCCCATTACACATATGCCCCACACCTTGATGCTCCATTATACATATGCCACACACCGTGATGCTCCATTAATCATATGCCCCACACCGTGATGCCCATTACACATATGCCCCACTGTGATGCTCCATTATACATATGCCACACACCGTGATGCTCCATTATACATATGCCACACCGTGATGCCCATTATACATATGCCCCACCGTGATGCCCATTATACATATGCCCCACTGTGATGCTCCATAATACATATGCCACACACCGTGATGCTCCATTATACATATGCCCCACTGTGATGCCCATTATAAATATGCCACACACCGTGATGCTCCATTATACATATGCCCCACTGTGATGCCCATTATAAATATGCCGCACACCGTGATGCTCCATTATACATATGCCACACACAGTGATGCTCCATTATACATATGCCACACACCGTGATGCTCCATTATACATATGCCACACACCGTGATGCTCCATTATACATATGCCGCACACCGTGATGCCCATTATACATATGCCCCACACCGTGATACTCCATTATACATATGCCCCACACCGTGATGTCCATTATACATATGCCACACACCGTGATGCTCCATTATACATATGCCACATACAGTGATGGCCATTATACATATGCCACACACCGTGATGCTCCATTATACATATGCCCCACTGTGATGCCCATTATAAATATGCCGCACACCGTGATGCTCCATTATACATATGCCACACACAGTGATGCTCCATTATACATATGCCACACACCGTGATGCTCCATTATACATATGCCACACACCGTGATGCTCCATTATACATATGCCGCACACCGTGATGCCCATTATACATATGCCCCACACCGTGATACTCCATTATACATATGCCCCACACCGTGATGTCCATTATACATATGCCGTGCACCGTGATGCTCCATTATACATATGCCACATACAGTGATGGCCATTATACATATGCCACACACCGTGATGCTCCATTATACATATGCCACACACCGTGATGCTCCATTATACATATGCCCCACACCGTGATACTCCATTATACATATGCCACACACACAATGCCCATTATACATATGCCCCACACCGTGATACTCCATTATACATATGCCCCACACCGTGATGTCCATTATACATATGCCACACCGTGATGCTCCATTATACATATGCCCCACACCGTGATGTCCATTATACATATGCCACACACCGTGATGCTCCATTATACATATGCCACACACCGTGATGCTCCATTATACATATGCCACACCGTGATACTCCATTAATCATATGCCCCACACCGTGATGCCCATTATACATATGTCACACACCGTGATGCCCATTATACATATGCCATACACCGTGATGCCCATTATACATATGCCATACACCGTGATGCTCCATTATACATATGCCACACACCGTGATGCTCCATTATACATATGCCCCACACCGTGATGCCCATTATACATATGCCATACACCGTGATGCTCCATTATACATATGCCACACACCGTGATGCTCCATTATACATATGCCACACACCGTGATGCTCCATTATACATATGCCACACAATGGCCCTTATTCTGGTTGGTGCGGTCAGAGCCGCACACGGGGCTCCGACCGCACAAACCAAGGGCCGCCCACCAGACGGATCGCCACGGCCGTCCGTACACGGACGGCTGGCGATCCGCATTAAAATGGTGGAGGCTACGCCTCCACCATGGTGGGAGCTGCCCCCTGCATTCGATGGTCGTCGACCATCGAAGGCAGGCCCGCACGCCGCGGCAGCTCCCGCAAGCTAAGACCACACGGACAATCGTCCGTGTGGTAGCTTGTATGGGGGCTGAAAGCTGACATCCGGCGACGTCAGCTTTCCGCCCCCATGTCATGGTAATGAGGGCGTCATGCCCTCATTACCATGCATACGCCCCGCGTTTGCATGGGAACGCCCATGAAACGCGGGGCGTACACATAGGGAAATGAGGGCATGAAGCCTCTCACGCCCCTATACGCCCCCTTTGCGGCGGACGAAATACGTCTGCGGCGAAGGGGGCTGCACATGCGCAGATTGACCTCTGCGCATGTGCAGAGTCCAAACATCGGCGGTACGGCCGCACGCGGGCCGTACCGACCGAATCAGAATAAGGGCCACTGTGATGCTCCATTATACATATGCCACAATGTGATGCTCCATTATACATATGCCACACACCGTGATGCTCCATTATACATATGCCACACACCGTGATGCCCATTATACATATGCCACACACCGTGATGCTCCATTATACATATGCCCCACCGTGATGCTCCATTATACATATGCCACACCGTGATGCCCATTATACATATGCCCCACACCGTGATGCTCCATTACACATATGCCCCACACCGTGATGCTCCATTACACATATGCCCCACACCGTGATGCTCCATTACACATATGCCCCACACCGTGATGCTCCATTACACATATGCCCCACACCGTGATGCTCCATTACACATATGCCCCACACCGTGATGCTCCATTACACATATGCCCCACACCTTGATGCTCATTAATTAATAATCATCAAGGTATCTGGGGCATATGCCACACACATGATGCCCATTATACAAATGCCCCACAGCATGAAGCTCATTATTAATGAGCATCAAGTGTGTGGCATCATGTGTGTGGCATATGCCCCACACACCTTGATGATTATTAATTAATGAGTATCAAGGTGTGGGGCATATGTTTAATGGGCATTATTTGTGTGGCATATGTTTAATGACTCATTAAACATATGTCATACACATGATGCCCATTATCCCTCAAGCAGTAAACAGTTGCGCACAGCTGCGCGGCAGGAGGTCACTGAGCTACTCTAAAACACCCGGCGAGCTACCCGTCGCTCGCGAGCGACGGGTTGGCGAACGCTGCTCTATCCAATCAGAGGCTTCCCTCTATCCCACCGGAGGCGTCCCTCTATCCTACAGGAGGTGTCTCTCTATCCCACCGGAGGCTTCCCTCTATCCCTCTAGAGGCTTCCCTCTATCCCACCAGAGGCATCCCTCTATCCCACCGGAGGTGTCCTTCTATCCAATCGGAGGCTTCCCTCTATCCCACAGGAGGTATCCCTCTACCCACAGGAGGCGACCCTCAGTCTCACCGGCGGCATCCCTCTTTCCCGCCGGAGGCATCCCTCTATCCCGCGGAAGGCTTCCCTCTATGCCGCCGGAGGTGTCCCTCTATCCTGCTGGAGGCATCCCTCTTTCCCACTGGAGGCGTTCCTCTATCCCACCGGAGGCGTCCCTCTATCCCACAGGAGGCTTCCCTCTATCCCACCATAGGCGTCCCTCTATCCCATCGGAGGCGTCCCTCTACCCACCGGAGGCGTCCCTCTATCCCGCCGGAGGCGTCCCTCTATCCCGCCGGAGGCGTCCCTCTATCCCACAGGAGGCTTCCCTCTATCCCACCATAGGCGTCCCTCTATCCCATCGGAGGCGTCCCTCTACCCACCGGAGGCGTCCCTCTATCCCACAGGAGGCTTCCCTCTATCCCACCATAGGCGTCCCTCTATCCCATCGGAGGCGTCCCTCTACCCACCGGAGGCGTCCCTCTATCCCGCCGGAGGCGTCCCTCTATCCCGCCGGAGGCGTCCCTCTATCCCGCCGGAGGCGTCCCTCTATCCCTCTGAAGGCGTCCCTCTAACCCACAGGAGGCTTCCCTCTATCCAGCCGGAGACGTCCCTCTATCCCACCGGAAGCATCCCTCTATCCCAGTAGAGGCTTCCCTCTATACCACCGGAGGCATCCCTCTATCCAATCGGAGGCTTCCCTATATCCCACCGGAGGCGTCCCTCTATCCCACCGGAGGCTTCCCTTTACCCATCGGAGGCGTCCCTCTATCCCGCCGGAGGCTTCCCTCTATCCCACATGAGACGTCCCTCTATCCCACTGGAGGCATCCCTCTATCCAGCTGGAGGCGTCCCTCTATCCCACAGGAGGCTTCCCTCTATCCGACCATAGGCGTCCCTCTATCCCAACGGAGGCGTCCCTCTACCCACCGGAGGCTTCCCTCTATCCCACAGGAGGCTTCCCTCTATCCCACAGGAGGCTTCCCTCTATCCCACAGGAGGCTTCCCTCTATCCCACAGGAGGCTTCCCTCTATCCCACCGGAGGCGTCTCTCTGCCCACCGGAGGCATTCCTCTATCCCGCCGGAGGCGTCCCTCTATCCCTCTGGAAGCGTCCCTCTATCCCACCGGAGGCATCCCTCTACCCACCGGAGGCGTCCCTCTAACCCACAGGAGGCTTCCCTCTATCCAGCCGAAGACGTCCCTCTATCCCCCCAGAAGCATCCCTTTATCCCACTAGAGGCTTCCCTCTATACCACCGGAGGCATCCCTCTATACCACCGGAGGCATCCCTCTATCCCACTGGAGGCTTCCCGCTATCCCACCGGAGGCGTCCCTCTATCCCACCATAGGCGTCCCTTTATCCCACCGAGGCGTCCCTCTATCCCACCATAGGCGTCCCTTTATCCCACCGGAGGCATCCCTCTATCCCACAGGAGGCTTCCCTCTATCCCACCGGAGGCGTCCCTCTATCCCACAGGAGGCTTCCCTCTATCCCACCGGAGGCGTCCCTCTATCTTACCGGAATATTATAGTTATTTGCTAGTCTGATATAAAATTAGATAGGTTGAACTCGATGGACTAACGTCTTTTTTTCAACCTAAATTACTATGTTACTATGTTACATGGGCAGTGGCAATTCTCCCTCGTAGGGGGTCCACGACCCCCAGCGTGGTGAGCACAATGAGCCCGTAAGGGGCTTCGTTGCGTACCTCCTGCTGTCTGAGTCCCAGCAGTTGGGATTCAGACATCAGGCTAATGACTGTCCAGACTGTCGGTGTGTTATACCACACCCCTGTGCAACATACCTGATCCATTGTCCTGGTTCCAGAGGCAGCCGGGGGGATCTTTGTGGGCGTTTCATCTGGAACCTGAGACAAACATTTACTGTGATTATTATACATCAACAACAGTTTGTATATATATATATATATATCCACAATGTTTGGGACCAGAAGAATTGTGGATAATGGATTATTCTGTATTTTGGAATATTTTTATTTTTCAATTAGGTATCTTGAGGTATCTTGCATGTATGTTGTATAAGCACATCAAACACATGAAGTACACACACATATGTTTTATTTGTGCATGAAACAAGGTTTGTGTCCTATCTCAGGCACTGAATGCCAGTTACATATTATATCCTCAGTAGTGCCAGTTACATACCATATCCTCAGTAGTGCCAGTTACATATCATATCCTCAGTAGTGCCAGTTACATATCATATCCTCAGTAGTGCCAGTTACATATCATATCCTCAGTAGTGCCAGTTACATATCATATCCTCAGTAGTGCCAGTTACATATTATATCCTCAGTAGTGCCAGTTACATATCATATCCTCAGTAGTGCCAGTTACATATCATATCCTCAGTAGTGCCAGTTACATATCATATCCTCAGTAGTGCCAGTTACATATCATATCCTCAGTAGTGCCAGTTACATATCATATCCTCAGTAGTGCCAGTTACATATCATATCCTCAGTAGTGCCAGTTACATATCATATCCTCAGTAGTGCCAGTTACATATCATATCCTCAGTAGTGCCAGTTACAGATGTCACAGTGCTTTTAGCAAAAATTACATTCTGGAAACTATGGATAAGGGATACTCAACCTGTATGTATATATATATATATATATATATATATATATATATATATATATATATACAGGGAGTTCAGCACTCACATCCAAATGTATTGAAGATAGGGGTGCACAACAAGGGTCATCCAAGCCAGATGGCCAAATAATAAATGCAGGTGCTTAATGAAAAGCGGAGGCACTCACCAATTGCAGAAAAGTCAGTCACTTTTATTCAGTGGTCATATCAGAGGTCGACGTTTCGACCCATATAGGGCCTTTGTCAAGACAGAGAACATAAGATCCATAGGTACTGCCTCTCTCTTGGTGTACCTATGGATCTTATGTTCTCTGTCTTGACAAAGGCCCTATATGGGTCGAAACGTCGACCTCTGATATGACCACTGAATAAAAGTGACTGACTTTTCTGCAATTGGTGAGTGCCTCCGCTTTTCATTAAGCACCTGCATTTATATACAGGTTGAGTATCCCGTATCCAAAATGCTCGGGACCAGGAGAATTTTGGATAACGGATTATTCCGTATTTCGGAATATTTTAATATTTCAATGATGTATTTTGAAGTATCTTGCATTTATGCTGTATAAACACATAATATACACACAAATATATTTTATTACCACATAAAATACACACAAACATATTTTAATTGTTCAAAAAACAAGGTTTCAAAACGTAAAACAAAATGTGTGTACTATCTCAGCACTGAATTTGAATGCCAAGCAATCATTGTCTTGCACATATATAGTGCCAGTTACATATCATGTCCCCAGTGATGCTGTTACATATGTCCCCAGTGAGTTTTTAGCAAAAAAAATTTTTTTTTTCACTTTCTGGAATGTCCGTATTTCGGAATAATTCGGATAACGGATATTCGGATACGGGATACTCGACCTGTATATATATATATATATATATATATATATATATATATATATATATATATATATATCTTATATATTTGGCTACATCTGTCACTCAAAGTGTGTCTGGAGCTGTAACGCTGGGTGGAGCCTCTGACTCACATGACTGACTCACATGACAGAGAACCAGCCCAGTGAGCCCACAGACAGTGCCAGACACCCTCTGCCTCTCCATGTTACACAGCAAAGACACAGCTACTCACCAGACACACCAGGTGAGCGCCCCACACCTCCATACCTCCCAACATGACCCTCTCCAGGAGGGACAGAATGCTCTGTTTGTGGACTTCAATCTTAATATATGATTGTCATCACCTGTTTTAAACAGGGTAATTGATAAGAAAGGTGTTTAAGCACAGGTGATGGTAATCCATAAATTAAGAAGAAAGTCCAGAAACAGAGCTATGTGTCATGTTGGGAGGTATGCACCTCCCTCCCTCCCCCCCCCCCCCATTTACGGCATCCCCACGATTAAATGGCACATGAAAAACACTGACATGGCTATGGTCGACAATGAAAAAGGTTGACAAGATTTATTTTTCACTTTTTCAATGTTTTCATATTCATTCTCATGTGTCGACATGGACACCAATGAAGTGCCACACATAATGTCAACATTTACATGTGTTGACCTTTCTGTGTTGATTTTTTCTTGTGGCGATTCGCGGCACCCCCGCGACCCCCCTCCCGCGATTTGCAGCATACCCCCCGCAATTCGCGGCACCCCCGGTGACTCCCGCGATACGCGGCCCCACACCGTGACACCCCCCCCTCCTGCGATTCGCGACCCCCCCTCCCACGATTCGCGCCAACCCCCCGGGCCCCCCCTCCCGCAGTTCACCGTGCCCCCCACGACCCCCCCTACCGCGATTCCCCACCCCTGACCCCCCTCCTGTCATTGCGGCAAGCCCCCGCGACGCACCCTCCCATGATTCACTGCAACCCCCCACGCCCCCCCCCTCCCACGATTCGCGGCACCCACACCCCCCCTCCCGCAATTCACGGCATCCACCCACGACCCCTCCTCCCGTGATTCGCGGACACCCCTCACCTCCTCCCTCCCCACCCCCGCGCGCGATTCACGGCAACCCCAGGATTAAATGGCACATGCAAAACACTGGCACGGCTATGGTCGACAATGAAAAAGGTTGACATGAGTTTTTGAAGATTTATTTTTCTTTTTTTGAATGTTTTCATATTCATTCTCATGTGTCGACATGGACACCGATGAAGTGCCACACTTATGTCAACATTTACATGTGTAGAACGTTCCTGTGTAGAACAGTTTCATGTGTATAACGTTCCACCCCCTTGACATCACCTCCCCCGCCCAGCCAGGGCTACAGTACACGCCCACCATCCACCATCACTCCACAGCCACCATCCACCATTACTCCTGCACATCCCTACCCTCTGCCAGGACCCCCGCGAATCGCGGGCCCCCCGCTACCCCCCCTCCCGAAATTCATGCCCCCCTCACGCAATTCACGGCACCCCCCACACCCCCCTTCCTGCGATTCACAGCCCCCCACGACCCCCCCTCCCGCGGTTCACTGTGCCCCCCACGACCCCCCCTACCGCGATTCCACACCCCTGACCCCCCCTCCTGTCAATGCGGCAACCCCCCGCGACGCACCCTCCCGTGATTCACTGCAACCCCCCACGCCCCCCCCTCCCACGATTCGCGGCACCCACACACCCCCCTCCCGCAATTCACAGCATCCACCCACAACCCCTCCTCCCGTGATTCGCGGACACCCCTCACCTCCTCCCTCCCCACCCCCGCGCGCGATTCACGGCAACCCCAGGATTAAATGGCACATGCAAAACACTGGCACGGCTATGGTCGACAATGAAAAAGGTTGACATGAGTTTTTGAAGATTTTTTTTTTTTTTTTTGAATGTTTTCATATTCATTCTCATGTGTCGACATGGACACCGATGAAGTGCCACACTTATGTCAACATTTAAATGTGTTGAACTTTCTGTGTTGATTTTTTCTTGTGGCGATTTGCGGCACCCCAGCGACCCCCTCCCGTGATTCGCGGTACCCCCCCCCCACGAGACCCCCCTCCCGTGATTCGCGTCACCCACCCCCCACGACCCCCCCTCCCGCAATTCGCGGCACCCCCCGCGACCCCCCCACAGCGCAATTCGCAGACACCCCCCACCTCCCTCCCCCGCCCCCCATTCACGGCAACCCCACGATTAAATGGCACATGCAAAACACTGACATGGCTATGGTCGACAATGAAAAAGGTTGACATGAGCTTTTGAAGATTTATTTTTCACTTTTTGAATATTTTCATATTCATTTGTGTCATATTCGACATGGACACCAATGAAGTGCCACACTTATGTCAACATTTACATGTGTTGACCTTTCTGTGTTGATTTTTTCTTGTGGCGATTTGCGGCACCCTCCCGCGATTCGCAGCACACCCCCCACAATTCGCGGCACCCCCAGCGACTCCCGCGATTCGCGGCCCCACCCCGTGACACCCCCCCCTCCTGCGATTCGCGGCACCCTGCGACCCCCCTCTTACGATTCGCGCCAACCCCCCGGGCCCCCTCTCCCGCGGTACCCCCCTACCGCGATTTCCCCCCGACCCCCCCTCCTGTCATTGCGACAACCCCCCGCCCCCGCGACCCACCCTCCCATGATTCACTGCAACCCCCCGCGCCCCCCCCTCCCACGATTCGCGGCACCCACACCCCCCTGCGACCCCCCCTCCCGCAATTCACGGCATCCACCCACGACCCCTCCTCCCGTGATTCGCGGACACCACTCACCTCCTCCCTCCCCCCCCCCCCGCACGTGATTCACGGCAACCCCAGGATTAAATGGCACATGCAAAACACTGACACGGCTATGGTCGACAATGAAAAAGGTTGACATGAGTTTTTGAAGATTTATTTTTCTTTTTTTTAATGTTTTCATATTCATTCTCATGTCTCGACATGGACACCAATGAGGTGTCACACTTATGTCAACATTTACATGTGTTGACCTTTCTGTGTTGATTTTTTTTTTTGTGGCAATTTATTTCCAGTGACAACTTTGTGCACGTCAACCTAGACATCATCACCCAATTCTTTGTATAATATATAACACCTGTTCTGTTTTACTGTAGGTGCTTTAAGTCAGATCTTTTGCTGCTACTATTACTGTTTATGTAAATGCATTCTGAATGACAGCAACATCCTACCATCCTTCTACAAGAATATATAACCAACTAGGTTGATTCATCGCACCCCGTGCCCCCCTCCCGCAAATTGCGGACCCCCCGCGCACACCCCCCTCCCGCGATTCACGCCCCCTCCCACGATTCACGTCACCCCCGCGCACACCCCCCTCCCGCGCTTTGCGGACCCCCGCCCTCTCCCGCGATTCGCGGACACCTGCGCCCCCTCCCTCCCTTGATTCACGGCACCCCCCGCGCCCCTCCCGCAATTCACGGCACCCCTAAGCCCCTCTTTAGTCCCCCGTATACTCACACGCCCCTATCACTACCCAGCTTCCTGCTCTCCTGAACCGTAACTTCCATCACTGGGGAGTCGCTGACGCTGTTTTGCCCACATGCCCCTATCATGCCTCATAGCCGAGCCTCCTGCTCTCATGCACCCTAACTCCCAACCAGTAGGAGGAGACACTGACTCAGGGCCACCATCCTGTACTCCTGTACTGCCACGCTGGACCCTCACCCACTGGCAGAAGCTGCACAGTATCTCCCACCCTCCTCTTTAGTCCCCCTTATGCCCACACACCCCTATCACTACCCAGCCTCCTGTTTTCCGGTGTCGTGACCTCCAGCCAGTGGAGAGCCGCTGACTCAAAAACACCCTACTATACTATTGCACACACACACACACACCTAAACAACATGCACACACAGCCCCCCCCCCACACCCACAAATGTCACTGTACCATCCACACTATCAATGTACATCTTACTCTGTAACCGCTTTTTAATTAAACAAAACAATACACCCCCTTCCACATCATATGCTCTCTATTTAACACATTTCACCTATAACTCAAGTTGCAATACCGGCATCTTTCATACAATTCTAACCATCTTTCTCATATACAAATGTTCACAAATTAAGGGGGCGCAGCCCCTTACGACGGTGTGAAGAGCGCCCGTAGGGTGCAATGAATCACCTAGTCTTTCATACAATTCTAACCATATCTCTCACAATACAAACGTTCACAAATTAAGGGGGCG
This sequence comes from Crinia signifera, assembly GCF_055691185.1. Taxonomy (NCBI): domain Eukaryota; kingdom Metazoa; phylum Chordata; class Amphibia; order Anura; family Myobatrachidae; genus Crinia; species Crinia signifera. The sequence continues at coordinate 12,052,118 of NC_139220.1, forward strand.
CCCGTAGGGCGCGATGAATCACCTAGTTGGTTATATATTCTTGTAGAAGGATGGTAGGATGTTGCTGTCATTCAGAATGCATTTACATAAACAGTAATAGTAGCAGTAAAAGATCTGACAAAACACCTACAGTAAAACAGAACAGGTGTTATATATTATACAAAGAATTGGTTGATGATGTCTAGGTTGACGTGCACATAGTTGTCACTGGAAAAAAATTGCCACAAAAAAAAATCAACACAGAAAGGTCAAAACATGTAAATGTTGACATAAGTGTGACACCTCATTGGTGTCCATGTCGAGACATGAGAATGAATATGAAAACATTCAAAAAAAGAAAAATAAATCTTCAAAAACTCATGTCAACCTTTTTCATTGTCGACCATAGCCGTGTCAGTGTTTTGCATGTGCCATTTAATCCTGGGGTTGCCGTGAATCACGCGGGTGGGGGGGGAGGGGAGGAGGTGAGGGGTGTCCTCGAATCACGGGAGGAGGGGTCTTGGGTGGATGCCGTGAATTGCAGGAGGGTGCCGCAAATCGACACAAGAAAAAAA
>NC_139220.1:12052871-12214529 GCF_055691185.1 Crinia signifera
TATATTTGGCACTGTGGGGGGCATTTCTGGCACTGTGGGCATATGTGTGGCACTGTGGGGGCATATCTGGCACTGTGGGGGCATACCTAGCACCGTGGGGGCATATCTGGCACTGTGGGGGCATATATGGTTCTGTCTGGCACTGTGGGGGCATATGGCTGGCACTGGGGGCATATGTGTGGGCATATCTGACACTGGGGGCATATCTGGCACTGTGGGGGCATATATGGTTCTGTCTGGCACTGTGGGGGCATATGGCTGGCACTGGGGGCATATGTGTGGGCATATCTGACACTGGGGGCATATCTGGCACTGTGGAGGGCATATCTGGCATTGTGGGGGCATACCTAGCACCGTGGGGGCATATCTGGCACTGTGGGGGCATATATGGTTCTGTCTGGCACTGTGGGGGCATATGGCTGGCACTGGGGGCATATGTGTGGGCATATCTGACACTGGGGGCATATCTGGCACTGTGGGGGCATATATGGTTCTGTCTGGCACTGTGGGGCATATGGCTGGCACTGGGGGCATATGTGTGGGCATATCTGACACTGGGGGCATATCTGGCACTGTGGGGGCATATATGGTTCTGTCTGGCACTGTGGGGGCATATGGCTGGCACTGGGGGCATATGTGTGGGCATATCTGACATTGGGGGCATATCTGGCACTGTGGTGGGCATATCTGGCATTGTGGGGGCAAACCTAGCACTGTGGGGGCATATCTGGCACTGGGGGCATATGTGTTGCACTGTGGGACATATGATATCTGGCACGGGGCATATGTGTGGCACTGTGGGGGCATATGATATATGGCACTGGGGGCATGTGTGTTGCACTGTGGGGCATATGACATCTGGCACTGTGGGGGCATATGTGTGGCACTGTGGGGGCATATCTGGCACTGTGGGGGTATATTAGTAATGAGCATCAGTTGTGCGGTGCAATGAGCATTATGGTGTGGGGCATAATGTGTAACGGGCATTATGGCTTGGGTCATATGTATGGGTGTGTGACGCATAACAGGCATTACTGTGTAAATTTTGGCCATGTGCCTTCGGCGTGCAATATTCTAGCCACTCCCCCTAGTGTCATGACCACACCCCTGACCACGCCCATGACTACGCCCATTTTTTGACGCGCGCCTACGCCGCGCAGCACAGTACCACTAAGTCATTTTTCCTACTTGCACCACTGGGCAAACTTGGTAGTCGCCCCCCCTCCCCCCCACCCCCCAGTTACTGGCGCCATAGGCAGCTGCCTAGTGGTAGAACCAGCACTGGTGGCAGCATACCAGGTCATATTACTTACGGTGTATGTGCCTAATCCAATCACTGGCATCCTGTTTCCATCACTGAGTAGAAGGTAGGAGTCCTTGGTGAGCTGGGTGCCCGCACTCTCCTGGGTCACAGCTGCCATCCTGTGTGTGCCTCTGGTTCCCCTGGGTCTGATCCGCTGTGTGCGAGATCTGGTTATTGCACAAGTGTATGTGTCCTGGCCAGGGCCGGATTTGTCACTAGGCCCGTGAGGCACGGGCCTAGGGGCGGCACCTGTCATGGGCGGCACTTGCTGTCACTCAGACACTGACACTAATACAGAGCTGGCGTTCGCCGCTCAATAAAGGATGCAGTCAGCAGGAAGGAGCTCTCTACTCTGCACCCCACTACTGTGCCTGTGCGCTGCTGCTGCTGCTGTACCTGTCACACTGTAGGCAGCAGCGCCGGCAGCCTGAAGGGACAGTCCCGTCCCTCCCTCCCTCGAGTCCTGAGCAGTGCATGCAGGCATATGTCACACACTGACAGCCTGAAGCTCTGAAACTCCGGAGTCCCGTCCACACAAGCTGTCCAAAAACTGAGTTACGTTACAAGTGTTTTATGTTCCTGACACTTGAGGCAAGAAACTATTCTCCCTGCAGTCAGTGCAGTGCACTCAGGTTACTGGGCCGAACCCTCCTTCCTCTCCTCATGCTGCTGCTGCACTGTGCCAATGTGTCTGGACTCTGGAGCAGACAGTTTAACTGTTTGCATCCCTACTATTAAAATAAACAGTAAGTGCTAATCCATTTTCATGTTAAAAGTGTGTTCCTCCAAGTGTGTCCCAGAGCTATTTATTGTGCTGCCATAAGTGCTATATATATATATATATATATATATATATATATATATATATATATATATATATATATATATATATATATATCTCTTATATATTTGGCTACATCTGTCACTCAAAGTGTGTCTGAAGCTGTAACGCTGGGTGGAGCCTCTGACTCACATGACTGACTCACATGACAGAGAACCAGCCCAGTGAGCCCACAGACAGTGCCAGACACCCTCTCTGCCTCTCCATGTTACACAGCAAAGACACAGCTACTCACCAGACACACCAGGTGAGCGCCCCATACCTCCCAACATGACCCTCTCCAGGAGGGACAGAATGCTCTGTTTGTGGACTTCCATCTTAATTTATGATTGTCATCACCTGTTTTAAACAGGGTAATTGATAAGAAAGGTGTTTAAGCACAGGTGATGGTAATCCATAAATTAAGAAGAAAGTCCAGAAACAGAGCAATGTATCCCTCCTGGAGAGGGTCATGTTGGGAGGTATGCACCTCCCCCCCCATTCACGGCAACCCCACGATTAAGTGGCACATGTAAAACACTGACATGGCTATGGTCGACAATGAAAAAGGTTGACATGAGTTTTTGAAGATTTATTTTTCACTTTTTCAATGTTTTCATATTCATTCTCATGTGTCGACATGAACACCAATGAAGTGCCACACTTATGTCAACATTTACATGTGTTGACCTTTCTATGTTGATTTTTTCTTGTGGCGATTCGCGGCACCCCCCGGTGACCCCCCTCCCGCGATTCGCAGCACACCCCCCGCAATTCGCGGCGACTCCCGCGATTTGCGGCCCCACCCTGTGACACCCCGCGACCCCCCCTCCCACGATTTGCGCCAACCCCCCGGGCCCCCCCTCTAGCGGTTCGCGGTACCCCCCACCCCCCGCGACCCCCCCTACCGCGTTCCCCCCCTGACCCCCTCTCCTGTCATTGCGGCAAACCCCCTGCGCCCCCGCGACTCACCCTCCCACGATTTACTGCAACCCCCCGCGTCCCCCCCTCCCACGATTCGCGGCACCCACACCCCCCCGCGACCCCCCCTCCCGCAATTCACGGCATCCACCCACGACCCCTCCTCCCGTGATTCGCGGACACCCCTCACCTCCTCCCTCCCCCCCCACCCCCGCTCGCGATTCACGGCAATCCCAGGATTAAATGGCACATGCAAAACACTGACACGGCTATGGTCGACAATGAAAAAGGTTGACATGAGTTTTTGAAGATTTATTTTTCTTTTTTGAATGTTTTCATATTCATTCTCATGTGTTGACATGGACACCAATGAAGTGCCACACTTATGTCAACATTTACATGTGTTGACCTTTCTGTGTTGATTTTTTCTTGTAGCAATTTTTTTCCAGTTACAACTATGTGCATGTCAACCTACACATCATCAACCAATTCTTTGTTTTACTGTAGGTGTTTTAAGTCAGATCTTTTACTGCTACTATTACTGTTTATGTAAATGCATTCTGAATGACAGCAACATCCTACCATCCTTCTACAAGAATATATAACCAACTAGGTGATTCATCGCGCCCCGTGCCCCCCCCTCCCGCAATTCACGGATCCCCCGTGCACCCCCCCTCCCGCGATTCGCAACCCCTCCCACGATTCACGTCACCCCCCGCACACCCCCCCTCCCGCAATTCGCAACCCCCCCCCCGCAATTCACGCCCCCTCCCACGCTTTGCAGACCCCCGCCCTCTCCTGCGATTCACGGACACCTGCGCCCCCTCCCTCCCTTGATTCACGGCACCCCCCGCGCCCCTCCCACAATTCACGGCACTCCTAAGCCCCTCTTTAGTCCCCTGTATACTCACACCCCCCTATCACTACCCAGCTTCCTGCTCTCCTGAACCGTAACTTCCACCACTGGGGAGTCGCTGACGCTGTTTTGCCCACATGCCCCTATCATGCCTCATAGCCCAGCCTCCTGCTCTCATGCACCCGAACTCCCACCCAGTAGGAGGAGACACTGACTGAGGGCCACCATCCTGTACTCCTGTGCTGCCACGCTGGACCCTCACCCACTGACAGAAGCTGCACAGTATCTCCCACCCTCCTCTTTAGTCCCCCTTATGCCCACACACACCTATCACTACCCAGCCTCCTGTTTTCCTGTGTCGTGACCTCCGCCAGTGGGGAGCCGCTGACTCAAAAACACCCTACTATACTATTGCACACACACACACACACACCTAAACAACATGCACACACAGCCCCCCCCCCACAATTGTCACTGTACCATCCACACTATCAATGTACATCTTACTCTGTAACCGCTTTTTAATTAAACAAAACAATACACACCCCCTTCCACATCATATGCTCTCTATGTAACACATTTCACCTATAACTCAAGTTGCAATACAGGCCATCTTTCATACAATTCTAACCATCTTTCTCATATACAAATGTTCACAAATTAAGGGGGCGCAGCCCCTTACGACGGTGTGAAGAGCGCCCGTAGGGCGCGATGAATCACCTAGTATATATATATATATATATATATATATATCAAACAAGCAGATCGGAGGAGCGCTCAGTCCTCTGCTTCACAGGAAAAATTCTGAGTTTGATCTCTAGACTTTGCCCCTGCAATCCACGGGGTTGTGCACTAGACCTTTTTTCTGGCCGCAGCTTCTCAAACAGAGAGAATCCCGGGAACCCACGGGATTAGAATTGATCTAGGTAGAAAGATGAAGAGAAGCGCTTCATAGTGCAAATATTGCTTTTTTATTCAAAAGACATTCTGTCACTTTAAAAATCAATATAAAACAATACACTGCGTACCCTGCTTTTCAGCAGCGTGGGCTTAAAAACCACGTGATTTTGATAAATATCAATGTTACCACGACCACATTCAGGATCTCCTTAGGTCGAATATGGGGACGGCTGCCGCATATGGCGTCTGGCTGATAGCCACGGCTTGCTGGCGCACTTTTCTCCTTACTGCTCTCCTGGTCTGTGTCGGGCACAATGGATTTGCGTCTGGTAGGACACGGCCAGCCGCGTTTCGTCGATGACTTCGTCAGTGGGCTGTCCCACCAGACGCTCAAGACTCAGTTTTCTACTATTACAGTACATCACAAATCAATTGCAAACAGGTGTATCAATTAGCTCCACTCATCAAGAGCACGGGCAGAATTATGTGGCTTCCATTTAAAAAACAGTGAGAGAAAAATATACTCCCCCCCCCCCTGATTATAATCAGCACCAGCCTGGTGTACAGCTTCTCTCCACCCTTGGCAAAATACAACCTACTGCCCCAGGCCCCCCCCCCCCCCCCCCACCCCACACTACCACTTTGCAACCATCCAAGTGAAAGTGTGGAGGTTCCACAGCTGCCACTTGTATTACGAGTACAACAAGCATGTCATCCTCTTAGTTATGATTGGCAAACTTGGTAGTCGCCCCCCCCCCCCCCCCCCCCCAGTTACTGGCGCCCTAGGCAGCTGCCTAGTGGTAGAACCAGCACTGGGCAGCATATAACAGGTGGCAGCATACCAGGTCATATTACTTACGGTGTATGTGCCTAATCCAATCACTGGCATCCTGTTTCCATCACTGAGTAGAAGGTACGAGTCCTTGGTGAGCTGGGTGCCCGCACTCTCCTGGTTCACAGCTGCCATCCTGTGTGTGCCTCTGGTTCCCCTGGGTCTGATCCGCTGTGTGTGAGATCTGGTTATTGCACAAGTGTATGTGTCCTGGCATGGCATGTAAGGTGTGGTGCCCGAGGGAGACGCGGAATAAGCTGATTATTCATTTCTGTTTACTCTTACAGATTTGTCTTCTCACCTAATGCTCACGGGAGCCCCTGAGCTCATATGTCATTATTTCTGCTTTAAGTCACACCTGACAATGTAAAGGAACGTGAGAGAAATATATACCCCCCCCCCCCCCCCGCCAGCCAAGTCCCTGCACTACCATGCAAGTGGTGCATGGAGGAAAAATAAGTTGATGACCTGGACAGAGATGGCCGAAATGGGGGCGGCCCTGATGTCATGTGACATCAGCCATTTGCCCCCGAGCAGGTGGTACGCTCAGCGTTTCTATGGGCATGCTCATAACATACTGGGTGGTCCACTGCATCTGCCCCCTGCCCGCCTAACCTGGAGGGAACGCACGGGGTATTTGAAACGCGCCGAAGCTATTCGCTCCTGGGGTTTGTGACGTGCGCATATTTGAGCATACGTAAACTGCAAACATCAGGGACGAATTCGGCCTGTATGGAACGGGTATGAATCAGCCCCTAAATGGCATCAGTAACCAGATCTAGGGGCCCATTTATCAATGATCGCATTTACAATGCGATCTGTGCGGAATGTTACCGAGCGATGGGATCTATTATTATTATTATTATAATTTTATTTTTAAGGCGCCACAAGTGTTTCGCAGCGCCGTACAAAGGAACAATACAGGGAGACAAAACTTGGCATAACATTGAATAAATAACAAAAATACAGTACAAATAAAGAGCACCACAGCTCAATACACATTACAGCTTAAATGTAAGTAGTGAGGACTCAATCAACATACAACTAGAGGCTTGAGGCCAATGATGGGAGATGAGTATGCAGACGAAGATGGTCACTGAGTGTTGGAGTATAGGAGAGCTGTGAGTGACATGTGAAGAGAAGAGGGCTTTCACAACAGGAGGGAAGAGGGCCCTGCTCGGAGGAGCTTACAATCTAGTAGGAAGGGGAGACAGACAGATTACAAGAGGTGCAAGCGAGGGAGTGGTGGTTAGATAGCAGGATGTAAACAGGCAAGGGGTCGGAGAACCAGCTGGTTTATGCAGTGGAAGGGTACGCTTTGATGAATAGGTGAGTTTTCAGATCTATCATCCCTGACACGCAGGGACAGGACTCTGAAAGGAGCTCGTCCCTGCGAAGTTCTGAGCCGGATGCGTGGTTAGCGCTGACCCCCCCACCGAGCCCGCTGATCGCACTGCCCTGGCAGCAGTGCGGTGTGTAGTCCATAGGCTACAATGCGCTATCGCCATCTCAGAATGGCGATAGCCCAGGGATCGGGGAGTCCTGCTGCTGTCCTCCTTTGGTACATTTCAGTGATACTTAATATTTGATACTTAATATTTGCACATAACCCCTGAAAACAGTCATATATGGCGCCCTCTACATAAGTAAAAAGGTATTTCCTGTCTTTCCTTATTTTACCAATCTATAATCAATAGAAATTTTCTTTAAATGTCCAGCATTTATTAAAATATAAACATTAAAACAAACTTTTCTTGGCACAATCTTGTTTTCCAGGAGTCTTATCCTTAGATTGTAGATGACATCAGAAACCCGACGCGTTTCATCTCTTTAAGAGACTTCATCAGGGGGTGTAACAATTTTTGTACCAATCTGGGAATGTCTTTATTACAAAGTTAAACCGGACAAGCCATCTCAAATTATTTTGGTGCTCCAGGAGATTTTATAGATTTCTCTCTCAAAAATGTATAGCCACCTTTTCTAAGGTAAAATCAGGACAAAATTCAAGTTGGACACTGAAGAGTGCACTTGTAGTTCAACAACAGCTGGAGTGTCAAGGTTAGCCATCACTGGTCTAGTGCAACGGTAGGCAACTGGCAGACTGTGGTCCATCTTCGGACCGCAAAGGACAGAAAAGCGGTTTGTCTAACTCCTGAAACTAGCGGCTGCAGCGGTCACAGGGATGTAGCCGCGCAACCAGGTGCCGCTAGTGAGGAGCTCAGTCGGCGCCATGTGGTGAGGCTGCCTCAGTGCTGGCAAGAAGTCTGAGCGTCAGCAGGAAGGCCCAGCAGGAGAAGCGGCAGCAGGAGGGCCCAGCGGGAGCAGTGGTGGCAGGAGGGCCCAGCAGCAGTAGTGGTGGCAGGAGGGCCCAGCAAGAGCAGTGGTGGCAGGAGGGAGCAGTGACGGCATGAAGACATGGTGGGAGCAGCGGCGACAGGAGGGAGCAGAGGGAAATGTGACAGCCAACTCCCTGTAAGATTTAATATATGATGGGAGTATTGTTTTTTTAATGGCTGCTGAACAGTGGGAGGGGAATGGGCAGGGGGGTCTCTTCAAGGGATGCGGTCATTCGTCAGACTGCATTTAGGTCTACAGTCATTAGGTCGACCCCACTAGGTCGACTGGCAGGAAGGTCGACCTGACTTAAGGTCGACATGGGCCAAGGTCGACATGACTTAAGGTCGAATTTGCATAAAGGTCGACATGAGGAAGGTCGACTGGTCATAAGGTCGACATGGGTTTTTCACTGTTTTTTGAGCCGACATGTGCCGACAGGCAGTATTTCATGCCCTACCATCCACTAGGGCGTGGTGGGAGAATAAAATAGTGTGCCGAGCGCAGCGAGGCACCGTGCCCGAAGCATCGCGAGCGAAGCGAGCGATGCGAGGGTCCGATTCTCATTGCCAACTGTGTCCATGTCGACTGTGTCGACATTCGGATAAAAAAATAGTGAAAAACCCATGTCGACCTTATGACCAGTCGACCTTCCTCATGTCGACCTTTATGCAAATTCGACCTTAAGTCATGTCGACCTTGGCCCATGTCGACCTTAAGTCAGGTCGACCTTCCTGCCAGTCGACCTAGTGGGGTCGACCTAATGACTGTAGACCTAAATGCAGTCTGACGAATGATCCCATTCCCTCTTCAAAGTAGTACTGTAGTGAATGGGATGGAATTTTGTCTATTTGTGAGTTTTTGGCATACTGTGAATTTTGGCTCAAACTGTGTGGCATAATGTGATTTTTTTGCATATTGTGAACTGTGTAAGGGGCGTATGGCACTGAGAAGGGAATATTTGCACAGGGGGTGATGCTGGTAGATCACTGGTAAGTAAGAGTACAAAAAGTAAATCCCGAGCTACAAAAGTCCGGCCACCCCTGGTCTGGATTATTTTGGTGCTGAAACTTATACTTCCATTTTAAGCAATGTAGTATAGGTTTCAGCACCAAAATAAAAACTTGTTATTAATGACATTACAGATATTTGATTTTGTGGACCTCGATCAAAATAATTAGAAATATCCGGACTCCATTAAAAATGACTTGCCTACCCCTGGTCTAGTGTCACATTGATCACAGTGAATATATAGTTGCAAACTAGAAACCCCATATTGCAGGCAGTAATGTTAGTATCAAAACTTCCCAAAATATATTGTTACTAAGAGCCACAGTATAGAAGGAGCCATCTGTACTAGCTGTGTAGCCATCGGAATGCTGGAATAATGGCCCTTATTCTGGTTCACTCGCAAAGGCAACTTCCTCAAATGGAAAAAAAATGTGCACTGCAGGGGGGCAGATGTAACATGTGCAGAGAGAATTAGATTTGGATGGGTTATTTTGTTTCTATGCAGGGAAAATACTGGCTGCTTTGTTTTTACACTGCAATATAGATGTCACTTTGTAGTAAAACCCCACCCTAATCTAACTCTCTCTGCACATGTTACATCTGCCCCACCTGCAGTGCACATGGTTTTGTCAATTTGAGAAGGATTTTGCCTTTGCGAATGAACCAGAATAAGGGCTAATATCTCCTTACATAACACTAACTGGTTTAGCAGCATTGTGTGTGTGTTTAACAAGAAGACAGCGTCCTGTAGGGTGGGAAATTCTGTACAGAAATGTCATGAAGCGGCGCTCAGAATAGACGACTTTTGGGTTAATGGGTATGGGTAAACATAGAGGGCGCTATTCAATGAGGCTGATTCGCCAGGTTTTTATGGCGATTTTGTGCTGTAAGGCAAATTTCTGACTAAAACGGTGAATCACCCTATTCAATGAGCAGATGGCGAATACATTTCAAGGTTTTTTTCGCCATGATTCACCGAGTAGCAATCGCTATCTTTTTATGGTGAAGTGGAAGGTGAACTTTTAAAGTGTTTTGTTTTTTACAATTGGTGTCCAAAAATCTGGAATTTTATTCTGAGAAGGGGCATGCTATTTTTATTAATATATATTTAATTAAAAAAAAAATATATATATATATTTTTTTTTACACAGACCAGCCAGCAGGGGGCCGGAGCCGAGCCGCTCATTACATATTCATATATTCACTTCACCCGATCATTACATATGCATGATCGGGTGTAGTGAATATACCCGGTCCCCTGCTGGCACCCCCGGGGGGCAGCCTGTGCTGCCTGGCACCCGGGGAGCCCACCTCCCCCCCCACAAACGTTCTGGGGCAGGCAGGGAGACTTCCATCTCCCTGCCTGCCACCATCCTCAGGCTCCCTGCGGCGTCCGCCGCAGGAGCTCAAATTCGCCGGTCAGGGGCAGCGAGCCCCTGACTCGTTGAATACCGGAGCCGGCGAGGCTCCGGAACGCAGCGAGCAGTGGCGAATGTGCAGCGAATCCTAAACAGGATTCGCTGCACGTCGCCAGTATTCACATTGAATACCACCCACAGTATCCATGGCGGCAACCAATAATCCAGTAATACAAATTGGATGCGAGGTCCAGGAGATTTTCTACCTCGATAAACCTCATACCCAATAGAATTCCCCCTGTAAGTGATTCACATGTATTCAGCTTGACATCTTCCAGTGGCTTAAAGTTACGGACACACTATACGACATTTCGGTAACGATATGCATGAAAACAATATCGTTAACACAAACAGAGCATTTAGTGTGTATGTACTATATCATTAACAATCTCCTCTGTTGTCTGAACATGCAGTCATATCAGCCTATCACTCATGGAGCTTTTCCTATAGTGTACACGCACTGCTTAACATATGAACAGTTTGTAACAATCAGAGGAAACATGTAACAGTTTGTGTAGCACATGGTATATTTGTAGTGGGAGGTGGTTAACATCCTGGTGATCTGGATGCCAGCATTGAAAATACAGAAATCAAAATCCTGACTTGCATCCAGAAGACCAGCACTGCAATACTGACATTGATGAGGATGCTATTGACGATACTAGAATCCTGACTGCCTTCATCCCAGTCATATGTTGGGGCGGGACTGATATAGGCACTAGTATGTGCCCAAAGTATTTGGACAGAGTGTGACACAACCCCTCATATTTCTTACCAAGTTACTGTTGTTAAGTGATTTGCCAGTCCATTCTTTGTCATGCAGTGGGACATTAATAGACTTTATACCTGTATTCCCCATGACCAAGGGATGCGAGTGGTGGTTTAATTAATCACTGATAATTCTGCTTATAAAGATCCACCTGTACAATTGTTTTTTGCAATTATTATATTTGGTTCACACATGGATTTATTTTGGATGTATTGGACATCTTTATTTACAGAAAGCTGGAACCGCGATGGGGTCTAACATGGCCCCATCGTTTCCCATTGCCTACATGTAGAAACAGAAAGTATATTTTTGCAGATAATATTCAGTACCTGAATATTTCAGTACCTGAGAATTTGTGATATATACACAATGTCTTAATCATTGAATCAGTTTCCTAATCTGCGTAAATATTTTCAGCCAATAATAGCGTGATTATTAGCTAGTTTTACCTCTCATTTATCTGAAAAGGATTTCCTACCCGTGTAGTATTGTGAATGCTTTAATTTCAATTCAGCTTATATATATGAATCTATGTCAGTAACTGTATGGGGGAAGTACTTTCACAGAAATGTGGCAGGGTGAAGTTACCAACCACCTGCAGGGATTCCCCACCTGCAAACATCAGCCGCCTTGTGGTGGATTCCCTTAATTCACAAAAAGGACAGAGACGTAATTGGTGAGAGGTCAAAGCTTTATTTAAAAAATGTTCTGCAAAATGGCGAAAAAAAACCCATTTCCGCAAATGCCAGATCCAGCCACAAAAAAAAATAGCAATTATTGGTGACAATCATGGGATATTGCCAACATGGGCATATTTGTTGGCAATATATTCAGGGGCTAGGTGGAGTCAAGCAAATTATTTCAGCAATAAAACTAGCTCTTTTCCCTTTGGAACAGACAGTGTAAAGTAAGACCAGACGCGGTTACAAAAGGTTTGGCAGTATATAGAGTGCGGTTCGTATTTTACAGCTATTCCATAGATATTGCCCAAAGAGCTTCACATCACTTTCCATGTTCTGGTTATCGTCCTATCACAAGAGAAGGCACCATCAGTATTCATCGTGTAATGGGTACTCCGGGTGATCCGCAAACCTGTACAGATAAAGCACAGTATTGTGAGAAGACACAGGGGTCAGTCTTAAGTAGTGTACAATGTACTTTTTATTCAATTCCGATCGAATCGGGATGGAATCGCACGTTGCAGTGTACACATTCGATGTAGACTATCTGTACTATATAGTCTTGCCTTCACAGTAATTTTTCTATTCGATTTCGATGCCGCAGGAAATTGGATTTGAATCAAAAGCGTTTGATTTCCATTCGATTTTGCTTTTATAAGCAAAATTGAATAGAAAAATAGACTATATCGAACTGTGTGTACGCCCTATTAAACTGTGTACACACTGTGGGATTTTGTGTTCGATTTTGACTATATAGTCAAAATAGAATCGAACTCGAATGGATATCGAACGGTTTTCAATCCCAATTCGATGCCGATGCGTGCTCCCATTCAATGTAAATTGAACAATAAAATAGACTGTGCAGGTAAGGCTATGTAGTCCCGATCTGTACTATATAGACCAAATTGAATGCGTTTTCCTTGCCATTTGATTTGATCCCAATCAAATCGGGATCGAATCACAAGCAAAATCGCACCATGTGAACACACCTTCATTTCTTACTTTTCATAATTTTCTGAGCATTACAAACAGCGGGGGTCTTTTATGAAGCCCCTTTCTGTTGGCACGTCTAGTTTTCTGCCAAAATGTAACCAAAAAGCATTCTGGTGCCTGGCCACACCCACTAAACGCCACTTGAAGATGACATTAGCCAATAACAGATGGTTAGGGAATCCTCCTGTCTGCAAATGATTCTCATTTTTGGCAAGATCATTTATTCTCATGCTTCTAGAAGGGTTGCACCTGACTACAGAGAAGCCTCAATAAATACTATTAGTATTACCGTTGGTGCAGTCGCCATCGATGGCGATACTGCAACCAGCCATGGATGATGGTCCTCCATTTTCTTTGAACGACTGGACTGAAAAAAATATATATATATCCGTTTTGCCATCGATGGCAAAAGTATTCAACATCGGGAATAAACCATCAATGATTTTGAATCATTGATGGTTGATGGCCATCCCTAACTATTAGGTTGCCTACTAGGACCAAGGCATTGGGTGTAGCTGTGGTGGGGGGATCCTCAATGCGCTTTCCTGCTGTCCACCAATCTGTTTGCATAATTACCAACGCTAAGTACCAATTAGCCTTTATTGCTTTTTTTTATAATCAACCTCATGCCATGCGTCCATGTGTTCTCATAGGGGGTAATTCAGGTCTGATCGCACATCCACAAATTGGCATGGCGGATGATTATGCCCTATAGTTTGTATGCGCAAGGCTGTCCTGCGATGAAATCCTACTACTATTCTTTTCTAGAAGCCGTTCGCAAGGTGATTGACAGGAAGTATGCATCTAGGGGAGGAAACCGGACGATTGCAGCAGTGCAATCCGGTCTGAATTACCCCCATAGCTCTTCATGAATGGATAGGATGTATTCTCGTAAATATTGATGAACCAGCGAAATGTTTGCCTCCATCGTGTCTAGGGGCGGATTTAGGGACGAGGGCCAGCCCCACAAAGTAACAGCTACGAACAGTGAATGATAAATGGGTCTCCAGCCAATCAGCTCCCACTTGTCATGTGATCAGCCCTCAACTATCATGTACAGTATTTGAAAAATGACAGTTGGCTGTGGCACCAACGAGTTTTAACTTGTTGATAAATGGACCCCTAATATACACTTGTATTATAACTAATTAATATTTGGCATACAAATATTAAAATATGGCGAAGTTGTATAACATATGGGACAGATGAAACCTTTCTGACCTATGAGAACACACCTGTATCTACAGAATCCAGCGATACCAGTAACAGCGCTGTCGAGATCTGGGGCCAGATTCTCTAAGCTTCAAAAAGTGATAAAATGGAGAGTGATAAACAGCCAGCCAATCAGCTCCTACCTGCCATGTCACAGACTGTGTTTGAAAAATGTCAGGCAGGAGCTGATTGGCTGGCTGTTTATCACTCTCCATTTTATCACTTTTGAAGCTTAGAGAATCTGGCTCACAGTTACAATGTTACACAGAGACCTCTGTTATTCGGTGACTGTGAAGTTGGACCAGAGGCATATTTAGATATTTGCACCAGAAATGTCCCTGGCAGTCTCTCCACCATCTTGTTCCCGTGTATACATCATGGTAAATTGACACCGGACCTAATGTGTTTATATGTAGAGAGTTGGGCGTTACTTGATATGGAGTAAATACCTCAAACCTCGCTCACATGTGGGTTTTATTTTCCAATTTAGCCCGACGGGAATTTACTATTACTTTTTCATTGAAACTTCTAGAATATTTCATAATTCTGTAATATGAGACACGGGGAGAATAATGGTTTATAGTGGTCTATAGCTTGGTGTATTAAGCAGTGCGCTACAAGGTAGAACGGGAATTCTGTTATTCAGAGCGGCGGAATAAGGATCAGGGTGGAGAAAAGAGTTCTGGTTAATAGCATACGCCCTTGTGCTTACTACACCTGCATAGAGTGCAGAGTGCTGTGCCAGGTAGTGCAGGCTGAAGGTGCAGTAGGGTGCTGTGCCAGGTGTAGTGCAGGCTGAAGGTGCAGTAGGGTGCTGTGACAGGTATAGTGCAGGCTGAAGGTGCAGTAGGGTGCTGTGACAGGTGTAGTGCAGGTTGAAGGTGCAGTAGGGTGCTGTGACAGGTGTAGTGTTGGCTGAAGGTGCAGTAGGGTGCTGTGACAGGTGTAGTGCAGGCTGAAGGTGCAGTAGGGTGCTGTGACAGGTGTAGTGCAGGCTGAAGGTGCAGTAGGGTGCTGTGACAGGTGTTATGCAGGCTGAAGGTGCAGTAGGGTTCAGGCTGGAGGTGCAGTAGTAGGGTGTTGTGACAGGTGTAGTGAGGGCTGAAGGTGCAGTAGGGTGTTGTGACAGGTTTAGAGCAGGTTGAAGGTGCAGTAGGGTGTTGTGACAGGTGTAGTGCAGGTTGAAAGTGCAGTAGGGTGCTGTGACAGGTGTAGTGCAGGCTGAAGGTGCAGTAGGGTGCTGTAAAAGGTGTAGTGAGGGCTTATAGTGCAGTAGGGTGTTGTGACAGGTGTAGTGTTGGCTGAAGGTGCAGTAGGGTGCTGTGGAAGGTGTAGTGCGAGCTGAAGGTGCAGTAGGGTACTGGGACAGGTGTAGTGTTGGCGGAATGTGCAGTAGGGTGCTGTGACAGGTGTAGTGCAGTAGGGTGTTGTGACAGGTGTAGTGTTGGCTGAAGGTGCAGTAGGGTGCTGTGGAAGGTGTAGTGCGAGCTGAAGGTGTAGTAGGGTACTGTGACAGGTGTAGTGTTGGCGGAATGTGCAGTAGGGTGCTGTGACAGGTGTAGTGCAGGCTAAAGGTGCAGTAGGGTACTGTGACAGGCGAGTGCAGGTTGAAAGTGCAGTTGGTTGCTGTGACAGGTGTAGTGTTGGCCGAAGGTGCAGTAGTAGGGTGTTCTGACCGGTGTAGTGCAGGCTAAAGGTGCAGAAGAATGCTGTGACAGGTGTAGTGTTGGCTAAAGGTGCAGTAGGTTGCTGTGACAGGTGTAGTGCAGGCTAAAGGTGCAGAAGAATGCTGTGACAGGTGTAGTGCAAGCTGAAGGCGCAGTAGGTTGCTGTGACAGGTGTAGTGTTGGCTGAAGGTGCAGTAGGGTGCTGTGACAGGTCCAGTGATGGCTGAAGGTGCTGTGACAGGTGTAGTGTTGACTGAAGGTGCAGTAGGGTGCTGTGACAGGTGTAGTGCAGGCTGAAGGTGCAGTAGGGTGCTTTGACAGGTGTAGTGTTGGCTGAAGGTGCAGTAGGGTGCTGTGACAGGTGTAGTGCAGGCTGAAGGTGCAGTAGGGTGCTGTGACAGGTGTAGTGCAGGCTGAAGGTGCAGTAGGGTTCTGTGACAGGTGTAGTGCAGGCTGAAGGTGCAATAGGGTGCTGTGTAATAATATAAATGGACAATATCCAGATGTATCAAGCTTCAAAAAGTGATAAAATGGAGAGTGAAAAACAGCCAGCCAATCAGCAACTACCTGTTATTTTTCAAACCCAGCCTGGGACATGGCAGGTAGGAGCTGATTGGCTGGCTGTGTATCACTCTTCATTTTATCACTTTTGAAGCTTGATACATCTGGCGGCTCAGTAGCGCACGCAGGGGGGGTTTCTGAGTACCCAGAAACCCCCCCAGGAGTCTAAGGGCCCTAGGCTGAAAGCTGAGGCTCCCCTCTTTCCATGGGTACAAGAATTGTAAAAATCGGCCCTTGGGAACCGGAGATATCTGACTTCAAAACAGTGGTCCCCATCCAAGCCTGTTAATTGCTCTTCCCAGTCAGATATTTCAGGTTCTGTCTGACTTAGAGTTTTTTTGAGGGTATATTCCAAAAGCTGGGACTCTCATCCTTTGATTGACACAAGTAGCTTGTCTCTACTATTCCCAAAACCAGAGATATCAGCCTTCCAGCAGCTGGTTACTGCTCCAGCTCCACACACCTGGTATGTAGTATTATATACTCGTTGGCAGATTGCTCTGCCTCCTGAACTCTGATCCCCTAGTCCCCAATACCATTTGGTAGGTGGGATTCTCTAGTTTTTAATTCCATTAAAATCTAAGAATTTTTTTGCCGGGAACTGGAGATATCTGCAGTCAAGCAAGCTGTCCTCCCACCAGAAAATTATGAATAATAAGCCCAATATCCACCCCTCCTCTGCATATTAAACATCCTCTACCACCCTGGAAGTTATGTATCAGGGCCCCTTCATTCAGCCCAATGCCCCCTTCTCCCACCCCATTTCCCACCATCTGTGCATTAAAGGGGTAATTAGTGGAAATTACTGATCCAGGCCCTACATGCTGAGTGGTTGATATAATACCCCCTATCACCCGAGGGACATCAAAGCTTCCCCCACCCCTACCACTGGAGGATCGGTAGGGGCCCCAATACATTGCTATGCCCAGGGGTCTACACTGCTGTTGACACCACCTGTATGTAATATATATATATATATATATATATATATATATATATATTTTTTTTTTTTATTTATTATTATTTATATACATTTGGTCTATCTATAATACTTTAACTGACCCGGCATATACTGGGTCACCTAAGTGTCCATCTCCGTGCTTTGCTCCGCCTCTCTGGAAACCCCCTTCTGAAAATCCTGCGTTTGCCACTGCGGCTGGCCCTATGTGTGCTGTTACTCTATCTATGCTGCCGAAACCATCGCTACTGTCTGACCACCCCCCCCCACACACACACACAGAGTATGACATCACCGGTGGTGTGCATATGTAACGGACCATATATGACCAATAACTGACATTAACATCACTTGGAAACCTGTAACCTCTACACATCTGGCTATATACTCTGAGAAAACCAACCAGTGGTCTCTGATGTACAAACAATGACCTGAATGATATAAGATTGAGACATACAGAGGGATATTCACATAGCGCAGGTTCTGGTTGAGTCCATCGATAGTTCTCATGTCGTCAGGCGTCAGCTCAAAGTCAAAAACCTGCAGAAAGAGCCAGATTGCTGAACACATCACGGAACCACTGAGGAACAAACGTCTAAACCAGTGGTTCCCAACCCCGGTCCTCAAGTACCCCACACAGCGCACGTTTTCCAGGTCTCCTCACAGAATCAAAAGTGCTATAATTAGCTCCACCTGAGGATCTTTTAAAATGTGTCTGAATAATGAGTGCACCTGCTGGGTGACCTGGAAAACGTGCGCTCTTGGGGGTACTTGAGGACCAGGGTTGGGAACCACTGATCTAATGTAACATTCACACTGTGACCAGTGGCCACATGCTCAAACAATTCCTGTGATTGGTCAGCTAGTATCACATGATTCTAACATTTCTCAAAAAGTAGATAAAAAGTCCCTGGGTGATTGGTGCTCACTGGGACCCCAGACTGGTTTCTGGGGGGGGGGTTGGTTGCCCTCAAAATCTGAGGCAAACTTTCCGCTGCCTCCTTTACCTGGAAGTTTCCCCTGATCCTCTCCGGAGTATAACTTTTGGTGATGGCCACGACTCCGCGCTGGATCTGGTAGCGGATGGCCACATGCGCCGGTGACTTATTGTACTTCTTCCCGATTTCAGCTAAAGTAGGGTCTTCCAGGAGCACCGGGGAGCTCTGATCCACCCTGGGGGGCAGAAAACATGGCTGGTAATTCTGTAAGTACATATCGATCATTCTCATTCTAGGTATAGGTAAATCAGGCAGCATCCCGCATAGAACCCGGGGATCAGCAGCCGGCAGGAACGGAGCCGGTGTGGGAGACATCAGCTGCAGTCCCTCATACATATATTCAGGGGATACTCTGGCATTTTCTTAAAGGGGCAATCACTTACAAGGTAAAACCAATGCTTGCAAGTGATTGCCCCTTTAAAAATCTGACATCCCACACTGTCGTCAAACATGGGAGGAATTACATCCCACCCAATAAATTGGGGTGGGGGGCTACACTGCACACTCCAACTAAATATACTGAGAGGTGCGACTTGTAGCCCCATATACAGAGAGAATGAATGCAGGTGCACTATCCAAACAGTACTCTGGGAATATGGCGTCCGCGCCTTGTTCACAGGGACATGGCGGCCATTTTCCGAGTGATTTGTGTCTGCAATGCAGAGACGCAGCTGTGGGATAGTATAATTTATGGGTGAAGTGTGTACGATGCAGTCCTCCCAGATCAAGGGGCACCCCCATCGGAACACAGCAGAGGGTGGTTGCCACCAATGCACTTGTGGGATTGAATTCTTCATCGGAAGAGAAACATCAATGGCGGCCTTGTGTGCGCTGCCACTGTCAGGGGGATAATGGCAGATGGGTGCGGGATACAGTCATTTGGTCTACAGCATGTTGGTCATCAAGCGTTGGGTCGACACCGTTAGGTCGACATGGGGATAGGTCGACAGATCATTAGGTTGACACAAGCATTAGGTCGACAGTCAAAATGTCGACATGGGGTTTTTCAATGTTTTTTGAGCCGACATGTGCACAGTATTTCATGCCCTACCATCCACTAGGGCACTGTGGGAAAATAAAATAGTGTGCCGAGTGCAGCGAGGCACCGTGCCCGAAGCATCGCAAGCGAAGTGAGCGATGCGAGGCACTGGAAACTGTGCCCATGTCGACTGTGTCGACATTCAGGTAAAAAAAAAACAGTGGAAAACCCCATGTCGACCTTTTGACTGTCGACTTAGACACTGTCAACCTAATGCTTGTGTCGACCTATTGACCTGTCAACCTAAACCCATGTCGACATTGTCCCATGTCAACCTACACCCATGTCGACCTAGACCCATGTCAACCTTTCCCCATGTTGACATAAGGGTGTCGACCTCATGTTTGTCGACCAACACGCTGTAGACCAAACGATCCCAACCCATGGGTACGTACCAATTTCTGTGCCTGTGTGATCCCAGCACACTGTACCCGGCCAGCAGGATATCCTGGGACTTGCAGTACGCCAGCAGTCTGCTTTGGTTTAGGTAAGGATGACATTCCACCTGCAAAGCGCTGCAATTACTCACTGAATATAATAACATATACATCATACATCGGCCATGGTTCCATGCAAGCCACCAGTCACAGAGGGAGATTCCTGACCTCTTCCCTCCAAAGGGTGTTGATCACTGACAGTCTGCCGCTGTCCTGCTTCCAGTGGCGCAGGACCCATTCACACATGTGCAAAGCACATAAAAATCTGAACTTTGCTCTAATGTTCGCAGGTGCCCAGGCGTTTGCGGGGAAGTCATGTGACGTCAGCTCCGCCCCCAATCAGCCTGAGTAAGTCCTGGGCTACGCATACACTGCACACACTGGGGAATCATTACATGGTGAGCGGCTGTTATATGGGAGTGCAAGGTAATATGCAGGCGTGGCCAGGTGTGTGAGGGGAAGTCATGTGACGTCAGCTCCGCCCCCGATCAGCCTGATTCTATCACAGCCGCTGAGTAAGTCCTGGGCTACACACAGACTGCACACACTGGGGAATCATTACATGGTGAGTGGCTGTTATTTGGGAGTGTCAGGTAATACACAGGCATGGCCAGGTGTGTGAGGGGAAGTCATGTGATGTCAGCTCCGCCCCCGATCAGCCTGATTCTATCGCAGCCGCTGAGTAAGTCCTGGGCTACACACACACTGCACACACTGGGTAATCATTACATGGTGATCGGCTGTTATCTGGGAGTGTCAGGTAATACGCAGGCGTGGCCAGGTGTGTGAGGGGAAGTCATGTGATGTCAGCTCCGCCCCCGATCAGCCTGATTCTATCACAGCCGCTGAGTAAGTCCTGGGCTACGCACAGACTGCACACACTGGGGAATCATTACATGTGAGCGGCTGTTATCTGGGAGTGTCAGGGATAATGCAGGCGTGGCCAGGTGTGTGAGGGGAAGTCATGTGACATCAGCTCTGCCCCCAATTACAGTAAGAAGGAATGGGGGAATACCTGGTTGCAGACCGGCTTATACTTCAGTCCGGGTTTATGGAGAATCTTTTCCAACTGGCGGCGATTAAAATTGGAGACTCCGATAGATTTTACCAACCCGGCATCTTTACACTTCTCCAAGGCCTGCACGGAATGGATAATGATTAGAGATGGGAGGCAAGGTCTGTACGCACCCTACTGCAACTTTAACTACATAGATTCCACGTGACCTTTATATCACCGAGGCTGAATTGGGCATTTTTTATGCTTTTGGATAAAGGGCCTAATTCAGGGTACCTGGTCGGCTAGTCGACAATAACTAGGTCGACCACTGATGGTGGGAAAGTATCCCGCTTTCCAGTCAGCCTCCCTGCGACCTTCCCTCAGCCACCCACAACAGAGTCCAAGCGGGCGGTCCGAGGGCGGAACTGATCATGGTATTCATTATAAATCCCATCTCCCTAGCCCCACCCCTGGCTATACAGTGCCTGATTTTTAGGAATGCATAGCAAGGGCGGAGCCACTATGACACCACCATAGAGCCCCGCCCCTGGTCAGACCACCTTTCTATCTGTCCATGCCCCTTATCTGCCCCCCCCCCCCCCAAGAGGAGGGGGGCAGCAAAGAAGGTATGCAGCGGCAGGTCCAGGGGTGGGGGCTGCAGCACAATCCAAAATTCATATAGGGGAGCCGCACCAACTGCCATTCCAAAATGGGTTATGGACATTTGAATTTTGGATTGTGCTGCAGCCCCCCACCCCTGGATCTGCCACTGAAGGTAAGTTTGAGAGTATAGTGATGTTAAGAGGGTGAAAACACGCAGTGCATTCTGGTATATTATATATGGAGGAGCTGCTGGACACTGGGGGTCATTCTGGTTCACTCGCAAAGGCTAATTCACTGTCTAATGGACAAAACCATGTGCACTGCAGGTGGGGCAGATGTAACATGTGCAGAGAGAGTTATATTTGGGTGGGTTATTTTGTTTCTGTGCAGGTTAAATACTGGCTGATTTATTTTTACACTTCAATATAGATCTCAGTTTGAAGTAAAACCCCACCCAAATCTAATTCTCTCTGCACATGTTACATCTGCCCCACTTGCAGTGCATATGGTTTTGTCCATTAGAGAGTGAATTTGCCTTTGCGAGTGAACCAGAATAATCCCCATTAGCCATATATGTCAGTGTTGTGCTATAAGATATGTACAGGAAACAACGATCATTTGGATTTAATGTGACCCAAAACTGCTCTTATCTGCTATAAATCTCCACGTTCCCGCCTGAGCCAAGCGGCACCACCTTACCTCCCACACGGCGCACAGATCGGTCGTCGTGTCCAGCAGCACTTTCCCATTCTCGTCCATGGGGATGAAATCTCCTCCAGCCTAGGAAATAAGAGCAATCCATCAGTTCTCTGACGTCCCCCCGAGGAGTTTACACTCCGGGAAATACTGGACGGAATCTCAGCTGCGGCTTCCAGGTGGCCGCGTCCCAAACTGATCCGCAGAGAACAGATTACAGTTCTAAGTGAGATTATATAATGTTCCCGGGTCACAGAGTCAACAGCGGCAGAGATCGGGGCAGATTCACAGCTACACAGACCAGCGGGTCACACATCATAGGCCCTGGCACGGTGGGGTGCCTCGGGAACACTGGCAGGGGTGCCCTAGGGTGGTGGTACAGGACCAAATCAAAACTTTTGACCTAGTTGAAAAGTTTTTGGGATATGGTCTCTGGGTAGACACTATGAAGGTCGATATACATTAGGTAGACCCCGAAAGGTCGATAGGTCCAAATTTGGGAGAAAAAAACTTGAGAAACTAATATCGAGCTTCCATTACTAGTATGAGGGAGAGGGGAAGGGGAGGTTTCACCTATGCACAAGTCTCTCTGTCATTTGAAATGAATATTTCTCTTAATGTATTGATTCCACAATGTATGATTTAATAGATACGGCTGTATCAGTTTCATCGAGGGTGGAGGTGCTCCCTAGGTGTTTCCAACATATAATCAAAAAATCATTAAGAAATTAATTGTACTGGTGCTGATACAATCTCAATTTCTCTTCCATATTTTGCCGATTTAGTTATATAATTAATCAGCAAGAGGGATTATCTCACTAAGGCCCTTATTCTGGTTGGTGCGGTAATATCCGCGTGCGTTCGTGCCGCTGATGTTTTGTGTCTGCGCATGTGCAGAGGCGTCTCTGCGCATGTGCGAGCGGGGCGTACGGCCAAATCCCGCATAAAATGTAAACACTACGAACAGGGGGTGGAGAGGGGCGTGAAGGGCTATTTGGGCTCATTACCATATGCATACGCCCCGCGTTTCATGGGCGTTCCCATGCAAACGCTGGGCGTACGTATGGTAATGCGGCCGTGACGCACGTGTAGGGGGCGGACATATGACATCGCCGGATGTCAGCTGCCCGCCCAGATCCCTGCTTTTGCACGGAAAAATGTCCGTGTGGTCTAAGGTTGCGGGAGCTGGCGGACCACTCGGTCCTGCATTCGATGGTCTGCGACCATCGAATGATGGGGGAGTTTCCCTGAGATGGAGGAGGCGTATTCCGTGAAAAATACATGTGCGGTCCGTTCGGACAGCTTCTTACCGCGTACGGACGGAGTTGGCGATCCGTATGGAAGGCGGGGTTTCGCACGCACGGTCCTGGCCGCATATTCGGATCCGGCCGCACCGATCAGAATAAGGCCCTAAGAGACTTACAATTACGAACTAGTGTTTTCAAATAAGTGTCTTGATGCTGATGTCATTTGAATTTTTTTTATCGCATTCCTTGTTTACTTTGCCCTTTTTTGTTATTTGTAATCTATCTGCAAGGAAGATTATCTCAATTAGAGATTGACGATTCACAATTAATACCCCTTTCACACCAGAAATGCAGAGACCAACCCAGGAATTAAATTCCAGGGACATGCAGGGACATTCCCGGGTTGGGACCCATTCACACATGCTTTTGAAGCAGGGACAGCCCGGGTCGGGACCTTTCACACTGAACCCGGGATGACCCTGCATTTCTATGAGAATAGCATTGAAAATTGCCTTTTTTAGGCTCACAAAGATGAAGTAATTAGGGAGAGTGGTAAAGGGAGAAAGGGAGGATGGGCCTTTGCAGACATTGCAGGCTTTCAGGGATGACATGAGCACTGCTGGGGTCTGTTGGGCCACAGAGCTTGCACAGTGTCTTCCTGTATGCTGTGTGATTGCCAATGCAGACATTCTTGGCTTTCAGGGGGTTGAAACGCACTTCTGGGGTCTGTGGTGCTACAGAACATGCACAGTGTCTCCCTGCACGCTGTATGCTGCCTCTGGGCGTGTCTGTGAGTGTCTACCACAACAGGAAGTTGCCCTGCTAGCAAATCAGCATTAGCAGAGGCAACACGGGAAGCAGGGACATGTCCCTGCCCTTTTTACACCAGCCAGTAACCCTGGAAGGACCCGGGAGCAACCCTGCTACCTAGCAGGGTTGAATTGCCGACAATTTTACCCGGGAATTTGTCCCTTGAACCTTTCACACCAGCACTAGTCCCGGGTTGTTCCCGGACCCGACCCTGGAATTTAGGCTGGTGTGAAGGGTATAAGTGTTGTTAATTCCATATGCAGTCTTTGACTTACAATTATGCTGTCTGAATAGGAATACGAGGACTGCACTGATGGCTAATTGCAACATTGATACAATTGACAGATACAATTGTTGCAAACCATATCATAAACAACAGTAGCTTTTTTTGCCTCACTTTATATGTCACAATTGTATAACTGCATTACAGTTACAATTTATATATAATTACAGAATCAGAGTGTAAATTCCGGCACTAGTATTTTCGCTAGCTCATTAACACTCAAATTTAGCCCCTCTGCTCCAGATTGTACCTGAAGCAAAGGGCAATTTTATCTTGTCCTGTCAAAAAAAAAACACCTTTTTTGACATTTTTCATGCTCGGTGTCATTTATGTATGTATAAATGTCCATGTCCAGATAGTTGGTTCGGAATCGGTACATCTGTCAGAATGAACTTAGGTCTACAGTCATTAGGTTGACCCCACTAGGTCGACTGGCAGGAAGGTCGAACTGATTTAAGGTCGACATGGACCAAGGTCGAATTTGCATAAAGGTCGACATGAGGAAGGTCGAGTGGTCATAAGGTCGACATGGGTTTTTCACTGTTTTTTGATCCGAATGTCGACACAGTTGGCAATGAGAATCGGACCCTCGCTTCGCTCGCCACAGCTTTAATAACCTCCTCCACGCCCTAGTGGATGGTAGGGCATGAAATAGCGCCTGTCGGCACATGTCGGCTCAAAAAACAGTGAAAAACCCCATGTCGACCTTATGACCAGTCGACCATCCTTATGTTGACCTTTATTCAAATTCGACCTTAAGTCATGTCGACCTTGGCCCATGTCGACCTTAAGTCAGGTCGACCTTCCTGCCAGTCGACCTAGTGGGGTCGACCTAATGACTGTAGACCTAAGTTCATTCTAATAGATGACCGCTTCCTGTTGGTTCCTTATAATTTTAGTAGAAAAATGTAAATAAAAGTTATATTTTAAAACTTAAAACTTACAAGTTGTGCCCCCAAAAAACAGAGCGTTATTTTCTTTCCTTCCTACTGACCTTCCATTACTCCTTGTGTCGACCTTCCAACCCTGTTGACCTTAGTCATGTCAACCTATTAAACGTGTCGACCAAAGCTCCTTCGACCTTTAATGGTCGACCTAAGCCCTGTGACCCTATGACCCATACCCAAAATAATTCTTATACTCCATGACCATGATTGTTTCTATCTCCCATTAGACTCCCAAATCCCCCCCTCCCTGGCATACTAACCCACACACTTACATTTTGGATGCCAGCCTCACCATCCTCATTGATGTCGGCGTTCTGGCGCCAGTCTTACAACCACAGGTCAGGATGCCAGCGTAAATAATCGTGAAGCCAGCATCCAATCCGCAGGATGCTAACCACACCCCTTATACAATGATAGGCAGGAACTGATTGGTTGACATGGCAGCTTCCCAGCTCCTCCCACACTGTGAGAGTGACAAACAGCCAGCCAATCAGCTCATACCTGCCATGTCACAGACTGTGTTTGAAAAATGTCAGCCAGGAGCTGATTGGTTGTTATAACACTCCATATTTATCACTTTTGAAGCTTAGTGCATCTGGCCCATTAATAGTTTGGTGACCTGGGTAACAGTATTTGTTATAGGCTTTAGAAATGCAGCTTGTAACATCCTTATACATTGCTAGAGGGGAAGCATTATCCCATCAATAAATAATAATAGATAAATACATCAATACTGTAGATAAATAAGTACATACAAAATACATAAATAATAAATACATAAATGAAATAAATACATAAAAAATAAAAACATAAATAAGTACATAAATAAATAAGTAAGTACATACATACATACATACATACATACATACATACATACATGACATACCTTGCAGGAAAAGGGCCAGTGTATGAGAAAGAGATCCATGTACTCCAGCTGCAGGCTTTCCAGAGACTGTCTCACATTTGGTTCCACCAATTCCGGTTGGTGGAACGTTGACCACAACTGAATAATGAAAATAAAGAACAGAGCGGTTCTGTCTGTGTGTCGGAATAATGAAATGCAATTTTTGTAGGTTTATTAAAATCTTTTCTCTTCACACCTCGTGTGCATGGCGCACTCCCCACCTCCAGGCCGACACCATTTGGTGTCAAACTACTTGTTTGTCGCCCCTTTATACCAAAACCATTCTCTACTCATTTAAGTACTTAGTGTTCTATCTTCCTAAACCTGAGCAGGCTCTTACAGTTCTGTGTCAGATTATATCACATAGTGGGGAGATTTATCAAAGCTTGTGGAGAGATAAAGTACCAAACTGGCATTTTTTTCAAACTGAGCCTGAAACATGTCAGTTAGGAGCTGATTGGTTGGCACTTTATCTCTCTCCAAGATTTGATACATCGACCCATGGGCTTAAATATAATGGGTCCAAGGGGTGCCGTTGCTATAGAGCCCAAAGACGTAGGGGGTTTGGACCATTTCTGTGTCAAACGTTTCATTGTGTCGGCCTTTTATCGATGTTGACCTCACCTTCCCAGTGTAGAACAGGTCTTCCCGTTTCACCGTACCGTCTGCGATCTTCTTCTGAATAGCCCGACCGACTTCTTTCTCATTGCCATATAAATGAGCCCCATCGATGTGGCGAAACCCGACCTCGATGGCAAGTTCTGTGGCTTCCTCACTCAATGACACTGGGACCTAGAACATTAGAGGAAGCAGGGATGAGCTGTGTGTAGCCTAGAACATCAGAGGAAGCAGAAATGGGCTGTGAGTAGCCTAGAACATCAGAGGAAGCAGAGATGGGCTGTGAGTAGCCTAGAACACTGGAGGATGCAGACATGAGCTGTGAGTAGCCTAGAACATCAGAGGAAGCAGACATGATCTGTGAGTAGCCTAGAACATCAGAGGAAGCAGAAATGGGCTGTGAGTAGCCTAGAACACTGGAGGATGCAGACATGAGCTGTGAGTAGCCTAGAACACTGGAGGAAGCAGAGATGAGCTGTGAGTAGCCTAGAACACTGGAGGAAGCAGTCATGAGCTGTGAGTAGCCTAGAACGCTGGAGGAAGCAGATATGAGCTGTGAGTAGCCTAGAACGCTGGAGGACGCAGACATGAGCTGTGAGTAGCCTAGAACACTGGAGGAAGCAGTCATGAGCTGTGAGTAGCCTAGAACGCTGGAGGAAGCAGACATGAGCTGTGAGTAGCCTAGAACGCTGGAGGAAGCAGACATGAGCTGTGAGTAGCCTAGAACGCTGGAGGACGCAGACATGAGCTGTGAGTAGCCTAGAACACTGGAGGAAGCAGTCATGAGCTGTGAGTAGCCTAGAACGCTGGAGGAAGCAGATATGAGCTGTGAGTAGCCTAGAACGCTGGAGGAAGCAGACATGAGCTGTGAGTAGCCTAGAACACTGGAGGAAGCAGATATGAGCTGTGAGTAGCCTAGAACGCTGGAGGACGCAGACATGAGCTGTGAGTAGCCTAGAACACTGGAGGAAGCAGTCATGAGCTGTGAGTAGCCTAGAACGCTGGAGGAAGCAGACATGAGCTGTGAGTAGCCTAGAACGCTGGAGGAAGCAGACATGAGCTGTGAGTAGTCTAGATCGCTGGAGGGCGCAGACATGAGCTGTGAGTAGCCTAGAACGCTGGAGGAAGCAGTCATGAGCTGTGAGTAGCCTAGAACACTGGAGGAAGCAGTCATGAGCTGTGAGTAGCCTAGAACGCTGGAGGAAGCAGACATGAGCTGTGAGTAGCCTAGAACGCTGGAGGAAGCAGACATGAGCTGTGAGTAGTCTAGATCGCTGGAGGAAGCAGACATGATCTGTGAGTAGCCTAGAACGCTGGAGGACGCAGACATGAGCTGTGAGTAGCCTAGAACACTGGAGGAAGCAGTCATGAGCTGTGAGTAGCCTAGAACGCTGGAGGAAGCAGATATGAGCTGTGAGTAGCCTAGAACGCTGGAGGAAGCAGACATGAGCTGTGAGTAGCCTAGAACACTGGAGGAAGCAGTCATGAGCTGTGAGTAGCCTAGAACGCTGGAGGAAGCAGTCATGAGCTGTGAGTAGCCTAGAACGCTGGAGGAAGCAGACATGAGCTGTGAGTAGCCTAGAATGCTGGAGGAAGCAGACATGAGCTGTGAGTAGTCTAGATCGCTGGAGGAAGCAGACATGATCTGTGAGTAGCCTAGAACGCTGGAGGACGCAGACATGAGCTGTGAGTAGCCTAGAACACTGGAGGAAGCAGTCATGAGCTGTGAGTAGCCTAGAACGCTGGAGGAAGCAGATATGAGCTGTGAGTAGCCTAGAACGCTGGAGGAAGCAGACATGAGCTGTGAGTAGCCTAGAACACTGGAGGAAGCAGATATGAGCTGTGAGTAGCCTAGAACGCTGGAGGACGCAGACATGAGCTGTGAGTAGCCTAGATCGCTGGAGGAAGCAGAGATAAGCTGTGAGTAGCCTAGAACATCAGAGGAAGCAGACATGAGCTGTGAGTAGCCTAGAACATCAGAGGAAGCAGACATGAGTTGTGAGTAGCCTAGAACACTGGAGGAAGCAGAGATAAGCTGTGAGTAGCCTAGAACATGAGAGAATGGGAGAACAGCCTAGAACGCTGGTCGTAGGACAGAAGATCTTGCAACAATGGAGGAAGAAAATCCTAGGTGGCGAGATTATGGCAGGAACCCTTGGAATATCCTTACATGTGTCAGAAGATATGAACACTGTAAAACCAACATCACAGAAGAACCTGGAACACGATGAGGCCAACACGAGCTTGCTTAAGGGCCCAGTTTGGGGAACACTGGGTAAGACCAGACTAATGCCTGTGGGTCCTAATCAGGAACCCAGATATCCTAGTACACGATTTAGTGTTGCACCACATACTGCTCTGTGACACCATATACCGCGCCACATACTGCTCTGTGACACCATATCATCACGTTACTGTTATACCGTCATGTTGTTAAGTAAGCAATCATCTTACAGCACCATACTCTGCCATGTGATGCCATACGCTGCCATGTGAGGCCATATTCTGCCCTGTGATGCCATATGCTGCCCTGCGATGCCATATTCTGCCCTGTGATGCCATATGCTGCTGTGTATTCTATTAACAGGTGACGAGAATCTTACACAATGCTTCTGTGCTGAAACTGGAATATAATACTGCACAGAATCCATTTTGCTCCTCTTGCGGGGAAGGGAACTGTTTTTTTTTACCTGAAGTTAAAGTGCCCCGCATCCCCACGCAACGATCGCTGCGCTCGCAATGCGTCGGGCACGGTACCTCGCTGCGCTCGGCACACTATTTTATTCTCCCACAGCACCCTAGCTGATGGTAGGGCATGAAATACCACCTGTCGGCACACGTTGGCTCAAAAAATTGTGAAAAACCCCATGTCGACCTTTTAACTGTCGACCTAGACATAGTCGAACTAATGACCTTTCAACCTAGAACCATTTCGAACTTTCCCACCTAATGGTGTCGACCTAATGACTGTCAACCATCATGCTGTAGACCAAATGACTGCATCCCGTACCAAGATGGCCACCAAGGCTACTACTGAGAATGTGCAGTGCCTTCTTGGTACAGTGCTGGAGTGCATCAGTTGGAGACAGCAGCATTCCAATCAGCCCCTGCAATATAACAGCATTTCCAGTATCACTACCCGGTACCTACATACACTCACTGACTCACTGCTCCTTCTACCAGTGGATATAACAGTGAGTACGGCTGTAACTGCTTAACTTCAATAAAACCGTACCATTGGTTAAGTAACTGACTTGTTTGTAGTTGTAAAGCATCCACTGGTGTGTACAGAAACTGTACCACATTATCCAAGCTGTACACACCTATCCCCATCAGTATATACCATCAGTATATATGCAACGCACTCACTTACAATACAAAAGAGATCATTTTTAAGGATAGAAGAGAAGAGGTGATGGTAGCAGCACAGAAGCACTACAGAGAGGCACTACAGAGAGGCGGTACACCCTGCTTTCAGTGCTTCTGTGCTGCTTTATATATAATATTCATATATCTGCACAACACAGTCTGTTTGGGACATTACATGAGATTTTCTTATTCCTCCTTGATGTTAAATGCATAGAATTTTGCACTGCATTAATCCACTTCTTGCAGCCATAGGACCTTTGCTGCCATCTTGTGTTGAATAAAGGTTACTGCAGGCACAGAAACTTATCTCTTATATATTTGGCTACATCTGTCACTCAAAGTGTGTCTGGAGCTGTAACGCTGGCTGGAGCCTCTGACTCACATGACTGACTCACATGACAGAGAACCAGCCCAGTGAGCCCACAGACGGTGCCATACACCCTCTCTGCCTCTCCACACAGCAAAGACACAGCTACTCACCAGACACACCAGGTGAGCGCTCCATACCTCCCAACATGACCCTCTCCAGGAGGGACAGAATGCTCTGTTTGTGGACTTCCATCTTAATTTATGATTGTCATCACCTGTTTTAAACAGGGTAATTGATAAGAAAGGTGTTTAAGCACAGGTGATGGTAATCCATAAATTAAGAAGAAAGTCCAGAAACAGAGCAATGTGTCCCTCCTGGAGAGGGTCATGTTGGGAGGTATGCACCTCTCCCCCCCCCCCCCCCCCCATTCACGGCATCCCCACGATTAAATGGCACATGCAAAACACTGACATGGCTATGGTCGACAATGAAAAAGGTTGACAAGATTTATTTTTCACTTTTTCAATGTTTTCATATTTATTCTCATGTGTCGACATGGACACCAATGAAGTGCCACACTTATGTCAACATTTACATGTGTTGACCTTTCTGTGTTGATTTTTGTGACACCCCCCCCCCTCCTGCAATTCGCGGCACCCCGCGACCCCCCCTCCCACGATTCGCGCCAATCCCCCGGGCCCCCCATCCCGCGGTTCACGGTGCCCCCCATGACCCCCCCTACCACGATTCCCCACCCCTGACCCCCCCTCCTGTCATTGCGGCAAGCCCCCGCGACCCACCCTCCCGCGATTCACTGCAACCCCCCGCACCCCCCCATCCCACGATTCGCGGCACCCACACCCCCCCCCCCCGCGACACCCCCTCCCGCAATTCACGGCATCCACCCACGACCCCTCCTCCCGTGATTCGTGGACACCCCTCACCTCCTCCCTCCCCCCCCACCCCCGCGCGTGATTCACGGCAACCCCAGGATTAAATGGCACATGCAAAACACTGGCACGGCTATGGTCGACAATGAACAAAGGTTGACATGAGTTTTTGAAGATTTATTTTTCTTTTTTTGAATGTTTTCATATTCATTCTCATGTGTCGACATGGACACAGATGAAGTGCCACACTTATGTCAACATTTACATGTTGACCTTTCTGTGTTGATTTTTTCTTGTGGCGATTTGCGGCACCCTCCCGCGATTCGCAGCACACTCCCCACAATTCGCGGCACCCCCAGCGACTCCCGCGATTCGCGGACCCACTCCGTGACACCCCCTCCTGCAATTCGCCGCACCCTGCGACCCCCCTCCCACGATTTGCGCCAACCCCCCAGGCCCCCCCTCCCGCGGTTCGCGGTACCCCCTGTGACACACCCCCCCTCCTGCGATTCGCCACACCCTGCGACCCCCCTCCCACGATTTGCGCCAACCCCCCAGGCCCTCCCTCCCGCGGTTCGCGGTACCCCCCTACCGCAATTCCCCCCCCCCCGACCCCCCCTCCTGTCATTGCGGCAACCCCCCGCCCCCGCGACCCACCCTCCCACGATTCACTGCAACCCCCCGCGCCCCCCCCTCCCACGAACCGCGGCACCCACACCCCCCCCCCCCCGCGACCCCCCCTCCCACAATTCACGGCATCCACCCACGACCCCTCCTCCCGTGATTCGCGGACACCCCTCACCTCCTCCCTCCCCCACCCCCCGCGCGTGATTCACGGCAACCCCAGGATTAAATGGCACATGCAAAACACTGACACGGCTAATGAAAAAGGTTGACATGAGTTTTTGAAGATTTATTTTTCTTTTTTTGAATGTTTTCATATTCATTCTCATGTGTCGACATGGACACCAATGAGGTGTCACACTTATGTCAACATTTACATGTGTTGACCTTTCTGTGTTGATTTTTTCTTGTGGCAATTTTTTTCCAGTGACAACTATGTGCACGTCAACCTAGACATCATCAACCAATTCTTTGTATAATATATAACACCTGTTCTGTTTTACTGTAGGTACTTTAAGTCAGATCTTTTACTGCTACTATTACTGTTTATGTAAATGCATTCTGAATGACAGCAACATCCTACCATCCTTCTACAAGAATATATAACCAACTAGGTTAATTCATCGCGCCCCGTGCCCCCCCCCCTCCCGCAAATTGCGCCCCCCTCCCACGATTCACGTCACCCCCGCGCACCTCCCCTCGCGCGCCTGGCGGACCCACGCCCTCTCCCGCGATTTGCAGACACCTGCGCCCCCTCCCTCCCTTGATTCACGGCACCCCCTGTGCCCCTCCCGCAATTCACGGCACCCCTAAGCCCCTCTTTAGTCCCCCGTATACTCACACACCCCTATCACTACCCAGCTTCCTGCTCTCCTGAACCGTAACTTCCATCACTGGGGAGTCGCTGACGCTGTTTTGCCCACATACCCCAATCATGCCTCATAGCCCAGCCTCCTGCTCTCATGCACCCTAACTCCCACCCAGTAGGAGGAGACACTGACTCAGGGCCACCATCCTGTACTGCCACGCTGGACCCTCACCCACTGGCAGAAGCTGCACAGTATCTCCCACCCTCCTCTTTAGTCCCCCTTATGCCCACACACCCCTATCACTACCCAGCCTCCTGTTGTCCTGTGTCGTGACCTCCGCCAGTGGGGAGCCGCTGACTCAGAAACACCCTACTATACTATTGCACACACACACACACCTAAACAACATGCACACACAGCCCCCCCCCCCACACACCCACAAATGTCACTGTACCATCCACACTATCAATGTACATCTTACTCTGTAACCGCTTTTTAATTAAACAAAACAATACACACCCCCTTCCACATCATATGCTCTCTATTTAACACATTTCACCTATAACTCAAGTTGCAATACAGGCATCTTTCATACAATTCTAACCATATTTCTCATATACAAATGTTCACAAATTAAGGGGGCGCAACCCCTTACGACGGTGTGAAGAGCGCCCGTAGGGCGCGATGAATCACCTAGTCTTTAATATATGTCTGGTGTCCGTGAGTCTCCGAAACACTGTCATCTGCTGACAGAGAGTGAAACTACATCTCTTTCTCACACATGCACAAACACATGAAGCAGCAGACTAGCTTTTGAAGCTTTTGCTTTGATCGGGCTCACTAGTGTCATCAATACTATAACACCTCCAGAATTCACAGCCGTGGAGTTGGCAGCAGGTCACGTACTGTAGGTAAGGCTGGCACCAGACTAGGATGGCCTAGGATGAAACGATAGCGAACATCGGTCACCCGTACACACTATGCGATACTATAGAACATGATTACACACTATGGGGTACAGTGGCGTAACTAAGTTTTGGGCGCCCCCCCGCCGCCGCCCCGCCAAGCACCCCCAATCCCCCGCCGCCCATGCAAACCCCCCCCCCAATCCCCTGCAGCCTTACCTATCGCGCTGGTCCCGGCGGCTCCGT
The DNA here is from genome assembly GCF_055691185.1 of Crinia signifera. Classification (NCBI taxonomy): domain Eukaryota; kingdom Metazoa; phylum Chordata; class Amphibia; order Anura; family Myobatrachidae; genus Crinia; species Crinia signifera. The sequence continues at coordinate 12,086,839 of NC_139220.1, forward strand.
TCTTCTTCTGCTGAGGACCACCACAAAATGTCCGCCCCCATACAGCAGACAGTTTCAGAGAACTGTGTGCTATATGGGGGCGGCCATTTTGTGGTGGTCCTCAGCAGAAGAACGGAGCCGCCGGGACCAGCGAGATAGGTAAGTCTGCGGGGGATTGGGGGGGGGTGTAACTATACCACCGCAGCCCCCGGCGCCCCCACATGCACAGCGCCCCCCCCCCCCCCCCCCCGCGGTGGCGGGGGCTGCGGTGCTATAGTTACGCCGCTGATGGGGTACATTTACTAAGGTGGGAGTTCTATTGAAGAAAGGATGTTGCCCATAGCAACCAATCAGATTCTATCTATTATCTTCTAGAAGTTGCTACATAAATAAGAAGTAGATTGGTTTCTATGGGCAACATCTCATTTTCAATAGAACTCCTCCCCGACACCCGGCTAAGCTGGGTTTCCTACCCTCCCGGAATGGCCTGGAGGATCCCAGGAATCGGTCCCCCTGTCCCAGTCTCCCCCACGCCCACCTACTCACTCTTGTCCTATTGTTTAAATATTTCGACGCGGTTTGAACACCGCGATTAACGGCTTTGGGGGAGGGGGAGGGGTGGGGCTAAAATGCCACCATTTAGCCCCGCCCCCTCAGTGGAGACCTGTTATTTGTCTAATTGGGGGATATTATTGAAACAATGTTATAGGACCAATACATCAGGCATAGGAAAGCCAATCCCGAGATTGGCTTCTCTAATACAAAAACCCGCCCGGCTGCCCCGCATATTATTTACTTACATGTGCGGTGCGGCCGGGAGCTGGGTGGGCGCGCGGTGCGGCCAGGAGCTGGGTGGGCTGGTGGTGCGGCTGGGAGCTGGGTGGTCGGGCTGTGTGGCCGGGAGCTTGGGTGGGCGCACGGTGCGGCCGGGAGCTGGGTGGGCGGGCTGTGTGGCCGGGAGCTGGGTGGGCATGCGGTGCGGCTGGGAGCTGGGTGGGCATGCGGTGCGGCCGGGAGCTGGGTGGGCGGGCGGTGCGGCCGGGAGCTGGGTAGGCGGGCGGTGTGGCCAGGAGCTGGGTGGGCGGGCTGTGTGGCCGGGAGCTTGGGTGGGCGCGTGGTGCGGCCGGGAGCTGGGTGGGCAGGCGGTGCGGCTGGGAGCTGGGTGGGCGGGCTGTGTGGCCAGGAGCTTGGGTGGGCACGCGGTGCGGCCGGAAGCTGGGTGGGCATGCGGTGCGGCCGGGAGCTGGGTGGGCGGGCGGTGCGGCTGGGAGCTGGGTGGGCGGGCTGTTTTGTCTGGGAGCAGGATGGAAATGAACGAAGCGGGCTTGTGCAGTGTGACCTCTGACCTCATCACACTGCGCAGAGCCGCACTTCCAGGACGGGAGAAGCCGAACAGTTTGCTCAGACGTTGCCCGGCATTAGACTGCGCATACCAAATCCTGGGGTCACGTCCAATCCTAATCCCACATTACTGTAAGACGCTGGTCCCATAGGACAGGGCGCGCCAGGACGGCTGTTTGCCGTGATTGCAGCAGAGATGTATGAGGACATATCTGTAATGTCTGTTAGATTGCGTACAGCTCATTCCCCCCCCCTCCTCCTGTAGTGCAGGTCATGCCCCCACAGCACTGGTCTCCCCCCTCCCATAGTGCAGTTCACGCCCCCACAGCGCTGGTCCCCCCTCCCGTAGTGCAGGTCACGCCCCCACAGCGCTGGTCATCCCCCTCCCATAGTGCAGGTCACGGCCCCCAGCACTGGTCCCCCTCTTCCATAGTGCAAGTCACGCTCCCCACAGCACTGGTCATCCCCCCGTAGTGCAGGTCATGCCACACAGTACTGGTGGTCCCCCCCCCCGTAGTACAGGTCAAGTCCCCACAGCACTGGTCACCCCCCCACCCATAGTGCAGGTAACGCCCCCCACAGAACTGGTCACCCCCCCTCCTGTAGTGCAGGTAAAGCGCCCCCAGCACTGGTCACCCCCCCCCCCCCTCCCATACTTCAGGTTACACCCCCCACAGCACTGGTCACCCCTCCACCCGTAGTGCAGGTCACGCCCCACAACACTCGTTACCCCCCCTCCCGTAGTGCAGGTCACGTCCCCACAGCACTTCAAAAAAGCAAGTAACTTTGTGTCTCGAGCAAACCATGTGCAAGGAGAGAAAATGCATTTATATTGTTTCTGTGCAGGGTAAATACTGTCTGCTTTTGCATGTAGCCCACAGATGTCTGACAGCTTTATCCTTAAGGCCCCCATACACTATGCGATTTGGGCACGATTTCACCCGATTCGGATGAATCGGGCCGTGAAATCAGCCCAAATCGCACTTGCAGACACCATGTCCGATCCGATGCGCGGTCCCGTGCGCATCGGATCGGGGTCGGGAGGTCGGACGGGCTGCACATAAGATTTGCTAAATCTTATGTGCAGCCCCGCAGCCGTGCGTGGAATGACAGCGGGCGGGGGATGCCGGCTATAGAGAGCCGAGCAGGGGGAGGCTGCATAGGGAGCCGGGCAGGAGGAGGGTGACAGCGGGAGCAGCGCGCCGGGCAGGGAGGATGACGCTGGCTGCTGGGCAGCAGCGGGAACCGGGAGGAACACACTAACTTGAAAAAAAAAGCCCATACAGATGACTAGCAAGCCATTGATGGGCTGAGACCTCTCTCAGCCAATCAGCGATATCTGTGTTCCTCCCGGCTCCCTCCCTGCCCGGCATCCTGCTCCCGCTGTCGCCCTCCTCCTGCCCAGCTCCCTATGCAGCCTCCCCCTGCTCGGCTCTCTATTAGCCGGCATCCCCCGCCCGCTGATGACCCCCCCCCCGCACGGCTCCCTCCTCCTGCAGCTCCCCGGGGACCGCATATGCTAAATCCATGCGATTTATCATATGCAAACCTTGGCACATCAAGTGCCTAATCGTGTGTCCCCCTCCCGGGGAGCTGCAAGGTGAAATCAGGTCTGACTTGTCCTTAGGACAAGTCGGACTAATGTATGGGGGCCTTTACACTGAAGTTTAGATATCAGTTCAAACAAACCCCACCCATATCTAACTCTATGCCAGGGGTGGCCGAACTGGTTTTTGAGAACTTCCAACAGTCCACATTTCCCAGATCACCTAGCTGGTGCACAGCTCTAGTCATTACTAACTGTCACATGACCCAGACCACCTAGCTGGTGCACAGGTGCAGTCATTACTAACTGTCACATGACCCAGATCACCTAGCTGCTGCAGAGCTGTAGTCATTACTAACTGTCACATTGTCAAACCTGCTGCATTCATTCCTAATATAGAGCCACAGGTTGCCTGATATACATGAACTGTTGGTAAATCTTGAGGACAGGTTTGGCCACCCCTGCTCTATGCATTTGTTACATCTGCCCCACCTGCAGTGCAGCTTGTCTTTGCCCAGTTGTGTGCTTTTATGCTTTGCTAACACAGCTGAATTAATCTCTTATATATTTGGCTACATCTGTCACTCAAAGTGTGTCTGACTCTCTAACACTGGGTGGAGCCTCTTACTCACATGACTGACTCACATGACAGAGAACCAGCCCAGTGAGACACCCTTTGCCTCCCCATGTTGCCCAGCAAAGACACAGCTACTCACCAGACACACCAGGTGAGCGCCCCCCCTCCCACTTTTCTTGTGGCAATTTTTTTCCAGTGACAACTATGTGCACGTCAACCTAGACATCATCAACCAATTCTTTGTATAATATATAACACCTGTTCTGTTTTACTGTAGGTGTTTTAAGTCAGATCTTTTACTGCTACTATTACTGTTTATGTAAATGCATTCTGAATGACAGCAACATCCTACCATTCTGCTACAATATATTACATATATAATACAATTCGCGGACCCCCCGCGCACCCCCCCTCCCGCGATTCACACCCCCTCCCACGATTCACGTCACCCCCCGCGCAACCCCCACCCGCAATTCGCAACCCCCCCCTCGTGCGATTCACGCACCCTCTCACGCTTTGCGGACCCTCTCCTGCGATTCGCGGATACCTGCGCCCCCTCCCTCCCTTGATTCACGGAACCCCCTGTGCCCCTCCCGCAATTCACGGCACCCCTAAGCCCTTCTTTAGTCCCCCGTATACTCACACACCCCTATCACTACCCAGCTTCCTGCTCTCCTGAACCGTAACTTCCACCACTGGGGAGTCGCTGACACTGTTTTGCCCACATGCCCCTATCATGCCTCATAGCCCAGCCTCCTGCTCTCATGCACCCTAACTCCCACCCAGTAGGAGGAGACACTGACTCAGGGCCACCATCCTGTACTCCTGTACTGCCACGCTGGACCCTCACCCACTGGCAGAAGCTGCGCAGTATCTCCCACCCTCCTCTTTAGTCCCCCTTATGCCCACACACCCCTACCATTACCCAGCCTCCTGTTTTCCTGTGTCGTGACCTCCGCCAGTGGGGAGCCGCTGACTCAAAAACACCCTACTATACTATTGCACACACACACCTAAACAACATGCACACACAGCCCCCCCCCCACAATTGTCACTGTACCATCCACACTATCAATGTACATCTTACTCTGTAACTGCTTTTTAATCAAACAACACAATACACACCCCCTTCCACATCATATGCTCTCTATTTAACACATTTCACCTATAACTCAAGTTGCAATACAGGCATCTTTCATACAATTCTAACCATCTTTCTCATATGCAAATGTTCACAAATTAAGGGGGCGCAGCCCCTTACGCCAGTGTGAAGAGCGCCCGTAGGGTGCGATGAATCACCTAGTCCCTATATACTCACGTATTCTGGAGCATAGGTCCCAAAGCCAATGGCTGGGATCCTGTTTCCATCGTTCATCAGGAGAGAAGAGGCTGAGCCGGCTGCCATGTCTGTAGCTGAGTCACCGTGTGTGTGAAATGTACAGTATGTGTGTGTGTGTGGGGGGGGGGGGGGGTATGGAGGAGGTGTGACAGTACAGCTGGAGGGGGAGAGGCTCCACAACACACAAACTATAAACAAGGGTTATTATACCAGACTACCAGTGCCTGCAGGTGTCCTCACTATTATACACACTGGTGTTCCTGTAACATAGCGAGTGTGTTATATAAGCTGCAGTCAGCAGAACAGGCCTGTCCCCTCCCCCCACACTCATTCTCAAAATGGGCAAAACCAGGCTGCACTGCAGGTGGGGCAGATGTAAAAGGTGCAGAGGGAGTTAGATTTGGGGGAGTTGTTTTGTTTCTGTGCAGGGTAAATACTGGCTGTTTTTATCTTTACAATGCAATTTAGATTGTATCTTAAACACACCCCACCCAAATCTAACTCTCTCTCTGCACCTGTTCCATCTGCCCCACCTGCAGCTCAGCATGTATTTGCCCATTGTGAGAACACATTTGTCCTGCGATCAGGTGTGCACTAGGCTTATTGTTCTCAGGGCTCCACTGACACGTTATATAAGACGTTACATAAGACTCTCGGCAGGTAAATAATACTGAGCAGCATTGTGTAACTAGTACGGGGATGCAGAGACTGGTCTGGGCGTGTGGATACAGGGCACACGAGGCCTCTCATTCAGATGTGGGCAGAGGAGACGGGATGCGGTCATTTGGTCTACAGCATGATGCTTGATAGTCATTAGGTTGACACCATTAGGTCGACATGGGAAAAGGTCGACACGGGTCTAGGTCGACATGGGAAATGTCAACATGGTTCTAGTTCGACAGTTCTTTAGTTTGACATTGTCTAGGTCGACAGTCGACATGGGGTTTTTCACTTTATTTTAAACATGTGCCGACAGGTGGTATTTCATGCCCTACCATCCACTAGGGCGTGGTGGGAGAATAAAATAGTGTGCCGAGCGCAGCGAGCGATGGGAGGGGCTGCGGTTCACCTCCAACTGTGTCCATGTCAACTGTGTTGACATTCAGGTAAAAAAACAGTGAAAAACCCCATGTCGACCTTTTGACTGTCGACCTAGACAATATCGAACTAATGACCTGTCGAACTAATGACCCGTCGAACTATAACCATGCCGACCTTTTTCCATGTCGACCTAGACCCATGTCGACCTTTGTATTCCGGGTCATAGGGTCTACAATAAGAAGTTCGACAGTCAATAGATCGACCACTATTGGTTGACAGGCCATAGGTCGGTGCGTGAGAAATGTCGACAGGGTCGCAATCGGTCAACATGGAAAATGTCGACATAAATTTTACACTTTTACCAGTGTCTTTGTCAACATACGTCGACCTGGGCACGTATAAGTGTTCCGCGCCCCTCGCATGGCTCGCTTCGGGCGCAAAATTTAACTCTGTGGGAGTTATTCAGATCTGAGCTCAGTGCAAATTTGTTCGGAAAATGGACAAAACCATGTGCACTGCAGGTGGGGCAGATGTAACAGAGAATGTGCACAGAGAATTAGATTTGGGTGAGTTATTTTGTTTCTGTGCAGGGTAAATACTGGCTGCTTTATTTCTACAGGATTGATACGAAATCCCGGCGGTCAAAATCCCCCCCCCCCCCCCTTGTGGGCACACTAATTTATTCTCCCTCTATGGGGGATTCCGGCGTCAGGATTTTGACCGCCGGGATTCCGACCGCCGGGATTTACACTGCATCCCATTTTTACACTGCAATTTAGATTTCAGTTTCAGCACACCCCACCCAAATGTAACTCACTCTGCACATTACATCTGCCCCACCTGCAGTGCACATGGTTTTGCCCATTTTCCAAACAAATTTATACTGAGCTCAGTTCTGAAAAAGGCCCTATGTCCACATGGATAGTAAAGTATGAAAAACCACCTGTTTTGGTAAAAAATGTGAAAAACTAATTGTCCACCTATTTCATGTGTCAACATACAGTATGGCCTGACGACCAATAGCGGTGGACCTATTGGACTCTTTCCATGGATCCTGTGACCAGTTTGCCGTATTACTCAGTAACTCTATGTAGTGTTTTCTCCCCGTACAATCTCCAGATGTGAAATCTCAGGTAAGGATTAGTTATCGTCAGCGGCAACTCCCTCCGCTGTTATCAGCCCATTGCATACAGCAGTAAGTATATATACAGCCAGGTAAGCAGGACACTTCCCTCACACTCCCAGCATGGCCCTCACCAAGGACACCCGTGTCACCCTCAGCGATGGCAACACCATGCCCATTTTAGGATTGGGCACCTACGCATCTCCTGACGTAAGTCTCTCCGGAGTTATCTTCATATTTATCTTAGATTTGGGTGTTTTATTGTTTCTGTGCAGGGTAAATACTGACTGCTTTATTTTTACACTGCAATATAGATATCAGTTTGAAGTTCACCCCCCCCCCCCCACCCAAATCTAATTATCTCTGCACATGTTACATCTGCCCCACCTGCAGTGCACATGGTTTTGTCCATTAGAGAGTGATTGTGCCTTTCCGAGTGAATCAGAATAAGCCCCACAGTGCTAAAACAATAGAAGTAGATTCTGATTTGTTGCCCATAGCAACATCCGATGTGAAACCGAACTTCCATGCGAGTAAGGGGGACCAGTAACTTCTAGTCTATGGTAATCTACATCTGGTTGGCTGGGTTCCCCTGTTGTCATAGTGTAATGGCCAATGGGAGATGAGATCGGCTGTTATTAGGAAACAGGGATTTATTTTGATAGTCACTACTTTTTTTTTATTACCCGAATGATACAATGAATGAAAATGAACATAAAGTTGTGTCCACACGCTTCAATCTGCTTTAGATTCGATGTTAGATTCGATTTTCCATTAGATTTGGCATTACATCTTTGCATTCTGTTTGGCATTAGATCTGTTCTTTTGCATTAGATTTCAAAATCGAAATTCGATTTACATTCAAGGTACATTGTACACATTCGATTTACTGGATCGAATTCGATATTTCCTTTCCTGCACAGTCTATTTTTCTTTTCGATATAGAGAAAATGGGAGCGTGCGTCGAATCGAATGCATCTTAAAAACGATTCGATTTCGATTGGATTTTGCTTCTAAGCAAAATAGAATCGAAAACCTGTCAAAATCGAAGCGTGGATTTAGAGTGACAGTGACCCAGAGATGTGCGCTGGACAGGGCCGCCGACAGGGGGTGCCAGGGGTACAGCTGTCCTGGGGTTCGGCCCCTGGGGGGGCCCGGACAGCTGCCCACAGTGACACCCCCCCCCAACCCCGCACACCGCCTCCCCCACCTGGCGGCAGCCCAGCCAGGCATGCACGATACACAGTGCAGCCTGCAGAGCGCCGAGCCTAGGATACAGAGGGGCTCGGCGCTCTGCAGGCAGCACTGTGCCTGTGTTGTGCACTGTTCACAGAGAGCGAGGTCAGCTGAAGTGAGTTCCGGGCGCGGCAGGGTGGGGGGCGGGTGTTGTGGGAGCAGCGCAGGGGAGGGCCCGGACTGAAGGTCAGTCCCGGGCCTCAAAATTACTAGTGGCGGCGCTGGATGATCCCGTACGCAGCTACAGTGAGCAAACATGCAAATGTCATACACACCGGCGTCTTTGTAAATGTCAGCAGCTGCGTACAAAGACGCAAGAAGATTGTTGGGTTTATGGGTAGCCTTTTGGATCAGCAGGTCTCTGGAAACATAGCGCCCGCGCCTTGTTCACAGGGACTTCTCCGGTGTGCATGCTCAAACCACTCGGCCATTTTCCAAGTGACATCTGTCTGCAGTGCAGGGACTCCACCACAAGACACCAGAGGGGTAAGTATAATATTTGGATGCACCTTGCACCCATTATAGAAATGCCTATGCACCAGAGCCATTGCAGCTTGTACGGGATCACATACTTGGAGAGAGATAAAGTACTCACTCGGAGAGAGATAAAGTACTCACCAATCAGCTCCTGGCATTTATCCAACGCAGCCTGTAACATGGCAGTTAGCAGCTGATTAGCCACGAGTGCCACAGCCCACCAATCAGAATGACTTTCATTAGCCAATCGCTGCTTAATGCTGGTATCTGGTGCAATTACTGGCTGGACATTGCTACATTATTCTGTAGGGATCCAAACACAGGATCCAAATCCATAAATGACAAATATATAATATATATAGATCTTATCCATATGTCACTGGCTGGTCAGGAAACCGGATCAGGCAATAATGGAATGTATAGTGTCAGGCAATACTGCTATCTCCCAGGCTGCACTGATAACAAAGTCCAGGGAGCCTGAGGAATAATTACAGGTAATTGCTTCTATAGACAATTCCTTCCAGGTGCAACAAATACACAATGGGGGTAATTCAGGCCTGCTCGCTAGGCTGCCTATATTTATTTGCGTTATTTTTACTTGGATTTTTCCTGCCTTTTTATATGTATATATATTTATGTATTTAGTTTTTTTGTTTAGGTCCCTAAGAGTGTCGGAGAAGAAGCGACCAAGGTCGCCATCGATGTCGGCTATCGACACATTGACTGCGCCTATATCTATGGCAATGAGGTTCAGATCGGGAGCGCCATCCGCGCAAAGATTGATGACGGCACGGTCCGGAGAGAGGACATATTCTATACGGGGAAGGTATTTATTTATTAACAGTTTCTTATATAGCGCATACATATTCCGCAGCGCTGTACAGAGTGTAGTACAACATTCACATGAGTCCCTGCCCCAGTGGAGCTTACAATCTATGTTCCCTACCACATGTACACGCACACACCGACATTCTAGGGTTAATTTTGTTGGGAGCCAATTACCCTACCAGTATATTTTTGGATTGTGGGAGGAAACCGGAGTACCCGGAGGAAACCTACGCAAGTATGGGGAGAATATACAAACTCCACACAGTTACAGCCATGGTGGGAATCGAACCCATGACTTCAGCGCAGTATTTAAGGCATATCTGACTCATTGTCCATTTGTACTCATTTAAATGGGAAAATGACCCCCATGAAAATATAACAGATACTAGAGTATAATTATGTAAGCGATAACTATTGTATGGACCATCAGCGTATATCTTAATGACAGCAGAACATCAAACTTAAGCTGCCCATGCAATAGGGCGAGTCCCAGAGGATAGAAGTTACCCATGATCCCCCCTTGAACCGCTTGTACGATGTATCGTATGCAATCCCAGCCAAGCCTGCCAAAATGCTTGGGGACATGATAAATTTATGGCCCAGCAGGTGCAATCCTCAGGCTCCGATGCGATGCGCGGTCCCTGGTGTCAAATATTTGCTATTTGGTCACTTTTCATCCACGTGCTGGTTGGAATCGCCCCGTGTGATTGGGCACCTTTATATTTACAAACATCATCGCTGAGTCTTCTACTGACACCGAATTCTCTGACCGTTATTTCCCAGCTGTGGTGCACGTTCTTCTCTCCGGAGCTTGTCCGGAAAGCTCTGGAAAAGTCTCTGAGCGATCTCCAGCTGGAGTATCTGGACCTGTTCATAATGCACTGGCCTTTCTCTATCAAGGTATGTGACATCGAACGACTATCGAGCAACTATACGTGCGCCGCAATGGTCTAGCGATGGCGATCGGACTGTCTAGGTGGAATGGTAGTGGCCTAGTATCTTGTGACCATCTATGGGGTGTGCGACCGCGATCCCATTCACAGCCGCGATGGTTTCGGCATCGTACTTCCTACACGACCGATGGCCTCTCCAGAAGTTCAATGATTGACTGATGCGATTGGTGCGATTTATACCTGCTTGGTGCAGCCCAGATTTGCTACCCAGGCCAATGTTTGGGATTTGCGCATGTGCGAATATACAGCGACCATGTCTGAATCAGGCCCTATGTACGCAGCCGCTGGTCTGGCAAAGCTGCCGTGGGCGTGACAGTAGACATCTCACATTTGCCTTTAGTAACATTGGGGGTTATTCAGACCTGACCGCAAAGCTGCTTTTTTTGGGTGGGGTGTGTTCAAATGGAAATCTAAATTGCAGTGTAAAAATAAAGCAGCCAGTATTTACCCTGCACAGAAACAATGTAACCCTCCCATATCTCTCTCTACACATGTTGCATCTGCCCCACCTGTGGTGCAGACTGGTTTTTACCATTTTCCATAAAGGCAGCTTTGCGATCAGGTCTGAATGACCCCCTTGTCTGACACATGTTACTTATTTTGTTATATAAATCATCATTGTCTGCTTTGCACATTTGTCCTTTGTCCTTGTAGTGACAGCTGCGGAATATCTGTCCCCAATTAAAAGCTATTCTGCGCCTAATGAATTTCATTTATTTCTCAGTTCTGATGAATCCCCTCCTAAGTCTGTCCGGCTGGGAGGTGTAGATGAGGCCACAGCAATAAAAACTGCAGTAAAATAGAAATCTGTAACATTCCGCTGCATCCTGAATATGTATGAATTCCGCCTATACTATTACTGTCCCCTGTCGTACAGCCCGCAGGTGCCGAGACGCCCCGCAGCCCCGATCCTTTCCAGTACGATAATGTGGACTTCTGTTCTACTTGGGAGGTGAGTTATTCAGTGATAAATACGCTTCTGCAATGTACTTTATCTATGAGCTGTGACAGTTTTTTCTTTCACTTTGAGCTGTGACAGTCTTTAGCCCACAAACTCCCCACCCCACCCCCAGTCCCTATCTGCTCCTACCTCGTATCTGTCTTCACAGCTCCCTCTCTCCATATGCAGCAAGTTTAAAACAGATCAATGTCCCTGCAAAAATTGCTTTCACTTTCTGTTATGCCATATTTTTTTTTTTTCACATCAAGTGGGCTCTAGGGGTCACTGGCGGTACTTCACCTCATAGAGGTGAGGAGTAGTTAGCCTTTTATATATACTGTAGAGATCCATTCCTGCGGTTTGTAGCCATGAAACGTGAATCCCGAGCTGTGGGAATGCCACGCCATGATTACGTATACCACATCGCGTGCCAGTCCCTGAGGAGATAAGTACGCGCTTAATCGATTTGTTAATTGCTGATTAATTAATATGGATCATGTTACTTTGTAATTCAATGACCCCAAGGGGATTATTTCACTGTTGGCATGTGGTAGATTACTCGTGGGTGTCACAGGTAATACTGTGTGTCAGTGGTACAAAGGTGTATTGCCCTGCATGCATTATCAGGTCGTTCTATGGGATTGGGGAAATGGTGGCTCACACGGGTGCCGGACAGGGTCCCGACAGGCATTTACCTGACGTCGGGATCCCGACTGTCAAAACACTGACAGCCGGGTTCCCGACGGCCACCTGCTATTTTCCCTTGTGGGGGTCCACGACCCCCATAGAGGGAGAATAGAATAGGTGTGGCGTGCCTGCAAGGGGCTTTGTTGCGTTGGCCATGCTGTCTCGGTCCGGCCAGCTGGGATCACAACGTCGGGCTAATGACTGTAGGGATCCCGACTGTCGGACCCCTGTACCACACCCGGCTCACACTGCTCTCTGTCACGTTCAGGAGACACTGCACACAGTGGCGTAACTATAGTCCCACAGCCACCGCGGCGGCGGGCGGGTGCTGAGAGGGTGTGGGTGCCGTGGGGCTGCGGGACTATAGTAACCCCACTGCCTTCTGCCCCTGCCGCCGGCGCTTCTGTCTGCGCCGGGTCCTGGCTCTCCTGGCTACTGCTGCTAATGAGAAGTGACACTCAGAAAATGGCTGCCCCCATACAGCAGACCGTTTTTAAGGTTGCTAGAGAAGGCAGCGGGGGGACGGGACGGGTTTGTTTACCCTACGGGGGGGGGGGGCGCTGCCAACATTTTCGGCAGGGCGGCGCCAAATTAATAGTTACGCCACTGACTGCACAGAAAGCCGTTGGCTGATGCTTTGTTATTCCGTCTTCCTGCAGGCACTGGAGGCGTGCAAGGATGCCGGCCTGGTGAAGTCCATCGGTGTGTCAAACTTCAACCGGCGGCAGCTGGAACGTCTACTGAGCAAACCAGGACTAAAGTACCAGCCCGTCTGTAATCAGGTGCCATTGCTGCAGGGACTGCTCTCATTATATTATACATAAAGTGCTGTCATATAACTGTATATTGAGAGGACAAACGTGTTACGTACAGCGTCATGGACGAGAGGGCCCTGTCCCAAAGAGGTTGCACTCTATAGACCCCTCATTCACTAGTGAGATTTGGTCCTATTTGACCCGATTCTGACGGTTCGGGCTTATAAATTGGACCAAATCTCATGTGTTTGACATTCCATCCGACCCGATGCACCAACCCGTGCCCCAATGAAATGTAGAATGAGGTAGATTAGGGTGATTCAGGTTGGCTCGCAAAGCACATTTGGGGCCTGATTCAGGTTGGGTCGCAAAAGCAAATTCTCTCTCTAATGGACAAAAATGTGTGGACTGCAGGTGGGGCAGATGTAACAGGTGCAGAGAGAGTAGATTTTGGGTGGGGTGTGTTCGAACTGAAATCTAAATTGCAGTGTAAAAATAAAGCACCTCTGCACAGAAACAGAATAACACCCAAATCTAACTCTCTCTGCACCTGTTACATCAGCCCCACATGCAGTGCAGCATTGGTTTTGTCCATTTGCAAACCAAGGGCCTATTTCTAGTTAATTCAGAACAGGGTGAATTCGGGCCCGTTCCAATGTCTGGGGGTCTGCGCCGTGGGGTGCGGGGGCAGGCGGCGGCGGGAACGGGGCTCGCCCAGTGTCTCAGGCTGAGGTGTGCCAGGGGTGGGTGGCTAACAGGACGTCGACTCGACCCCGTCTTTGTCCAGGCACACGCTAATAAAAGTGTGTGTGTGTGGGGGGGGGTGTCATGCGTTCTGACAGGCGGCGTCTCAGGCTCTCGGTAAGCTGAGATGATTTGCAGCTTACTGGGCCCAAATGTGCTTTTCAAGCCCGCCTGAATCACCCCATTATGTACTAGCATTTTGAATATGGGTTTCTGTTAACCTGTAACATCTGGGATTGATATTTGCCTCACCCTGTATATATAATGTTTTGTTTCCATTCAGGACACGGAAGCTTTGTAGCTTCAGTTCCGTTTAATAAGTAACAGTAACGCCTCTCAAATTTGCTGAGCACTCAGTACAGTGACCACTGCGTAGTCTTACAGCAAGTGTCCCTGCACCTTTGGTAGAACCCCCCCCCCCAACTATTTGGTTATGCTGTGCCACCGATGGAGGAGAACCATCAGGTTCTCCCCCATCGATGCAAGACTATTTTACATCGGTCTTAAACCATCGATGATTTTGGATCATTGAAGGTCGATGGCCATCCCTGCTGTGAGCCGGGGGTTGCGGTGTCGTGTTTAAAGAACACATTGGGTGCAGTCTGCATTAATTCGCAGACGGGTTTTCACCAACAGGCACTGTTGCGTGTAACCAGTTTACGGCTGTTTCTGTAAGGTAGGTTCCACCTCCAGATTACTTGAGTTTATCATATTGTACTCACCCTCATGCAACCTTAACCAGGAACACCTCATTGCCTGGACGATATTCCATTCTCACAGCAGCATGCCTTGTGCCCGCAGGTGGAGTGTCATGTGTATTTAAATCAGAGCAAGCTGCACGCGTACTGCAAATCCAAGGGTATTGTTGTGGTGGCGTACAGCGTCCTGGGGTCACACCGAGACAAGAACTGGTAAGTGCCATCGGGCAAATCATGTCACCACCGTCGCTACTACAGCGGACGTGCCCCAAAGCGGGATATGGTCTTTTGGTTGACATGCATAAGGTCGACCGCTAAATGTTGACATGGCTAAGATCGACAGGTTCGGAAGGTTGATACAAGCATTAGGTTGACAGTGTAAAGGTCGACGTGAGGATTTCTTGAGCCGACATGTGGTGACAGACGGCATGGAGGGAGTAAATTATAGTGTGTCGAGCGCAATACAATAATACGGTGTCCATGTCGACTTACGTCGAAATTCCGGACAAAAAAAACCCATGAAAAACTCAACCTTTAGTAGAAAATAAAAGACAATAAATTGACAGAGGAGGTAGAATGTAGGGATGGCCATCGGTGCAGTTGCCATCGATGTTTGCCATCGATGGTGATTCTGCATCCATCCCATTGATAGTCTGATGGATAACCATCGATAGTTTTAGCTATCGATGACCATACATTATCTTTGACTGATTGGCCTGCGGGCCAATCAGAACTCGGGGGGGAGACTTCCGGGTGTCGGGGGGTGGAGCTATGCTTCGTGTCCCACCTTGGGGAAAAAAAGAAGGAAACATCGGTTTTCCCACATAGATGACAAAAGTATTCAACATCGGCCATAAACCATCGATGGTCGATGGCGATCTTAGAATGTGGGTGAGGGGCGAGGGTAGTCTAACTCATAGGCAAATGAGTCTCAATTTCAGACCTCAAGGAACCTCAGCAGGTCATGTGTTATGGATTTCTTTAATCATGCACAGGTGAGCTAATCTATTTTGTGCATTAGTAATTATCCCACCTGCGCCCACACATAGAAATCCTGACATGTGTGTGACCTGTTGGGGCTCCTTGAGGTCTGGTGTTGAGAACCGCTGTTACAGGATAAGAGGTGCGGAGGACCAAGGCGGGGGGCTGGAGTACTGTACCCCACAAACCTGTACCAAGTGTGAAGCCGGGCACAGAGTATCAGAGTCACTGAATGGGACAAGAGACCAGGTGGCATGGCTAGCGCTAGGAGCTGTACATGAGGACGGAGGGCCCTGCCTGTAAAAGCTTACATACTTATCCACCCGCTCTACCTTCCCGCTGTCTGCAGGGTGGACCTGAGCACACCCATCCTGCTTGAAGATCCAGTCCTGGCCAGCGTGGCTGCCAAGTACAACCGCTCCCCGGCGGAGATTGCCATGCGCTATGTCCTCCAGAAGGGAATCGTGGTCTTAGCCAAAAGTTTCAGCGCCGCCCGCCTCAAGCAAAACCTCGGGGTGACTACAGCTACGTTATTACTGTGTGTTATGTCTTTGTCAGCGGATGTGTATTATACCATCATAAGTGTTACCAGGAATATTTATTGTAATGGTTCCAGTAGCCCTGCCCGGTGCAGTTGGGCTCATTACCTGTGTGGTTGGACGGCCTGCATAATTACATATTCTCCTACACCTCCAGAATGGCTGGGAGGCTCCCGGATCTCTGGTGGCACTCCCGCTCACCTGTACGATTGGGCAAGTCTTCTGGAGCTGCCGCTTCCCAATGCCAGTACGCCCACTGCCCCCTCGTTACCGCAGTCGTACAGATTTCTGGGTTAAAACCTACAGGAGCCTCCATGTGTTCCCCAATAAAGAGGCTTACGCATTTTCTATCCCTAGTCACTCGCGCATACGCGATGCATACACAGTCATTCGATAATCACTCCATTCTCAGCGATCACCTCCGAATCAGGCCCATAAATTGGATTCCTCCGTTCTGCTCAATTTTAATTCGCTTTACATTCAGAATTCGCTTTTTAGTGACTACAAATAGTTGGGGCACATTGAGGGGAAGATTCATCAAATCTGACAGAGCGATAAAGTGGAGAGAGATAAAGGTGCATTTTTATTAAATCTTAGAGAGATACCGTAGAGAGAGAGAGATAAAGGACCAGCCAATCAGCTCCTAACTGCAATGTTACAGGCTGGGTATGAAAGGGGCTGTTAGGAGCACTATGGGAAGGGGGCCACTTAGGGCCAGGCTGTGGGGGGGTAAGTTAAGGTTAGGCTGCAGGCAGGGAAGGTTAGGCACTTAGAAGGAGGGTTAGGTGGTGGGATGTGGGCCTGGGGGGTTAGGAGACAGTGTAAGCGGGGGACAGTGGGAAGGTACGTATACTTACCTGATCCCTGTTGGGATTCCCTCCATCTTTATCCCGGCGTGATCTGTATGTATCCCATCTCCTCTATTGCCAGTAACATCGCAGTGACGACCTGATTGGTTGTTATTTTATCTCCTCCCATTGATCACTTGGCCTAAGATCTAACATCTCCCCTGTAGCCCATAAAATTGCAGTTAGTGGCTGATTGATTGGTACTTTATCTCTCTCTCTCTCTCTCTCTCTCTCTCCGAGATTTGAATCCTCTGCCCCTGAAACTGATTTTGACTGAATGATCCCAAGCGCTGATTGGTCAGTATTATTCTACGTGCTGTTCCCTAACATGAGATCTCCTCGTTCCCATCGCAGGTCTTTGAGTTTGAGATAAATCCCGAGGACATGGTGACACTGGACGGTCTGGACAAAAACCTTCATTACGGACCTTTCAAGGAGTAAGTCTCCCCTTCCGATCACAGGCAAAATATACCGGTGGTACCGGGAATAATGAGCCGCACCTGATATCTCAGCTTGTATTAGGGGGACATTTACTAAGATAGGACTTCTGTAGTGGATGGGATGTTGCCCGTAGCAACCAATTTCTATGGACAACATCCCATCTTCCATACAACTCACATCTTAGTAAATGTACCCCAAACTGCCATTTTTACAGTGTGAGCGAGATAAATGGTAGTTTGGAGCTGATAGGTTGCTACGGCAACCCCTCTACTTTATCTTTCTAAAAGGTTTGATACATCTGCCCTCTAGTGTAGGGATGGCCATCGACCATCGATGATTCAAAATCATTTATGGTTCATCGCCGATGTCGAATACTTTTGCCATCGATGGGGGAGAACCAGATGGTTTCCATCCATTGACGGAACAGTAAAACTATGGTTTTTTTTTAAAGTGCCGGGACACGGAGCATAGCTCCGCCCCCCGACACCCATGAAGCCCCCCCGTATTTTGATTGGCCCACAGGACAATCAATCAAACACAATGGTAGACCATCGATATGTAAAAATATTGATGGTCATCCATTGCATAGTTTAGCACTATCGATGGCCAGTTGCAGAATTGCCATCGATGGCAACCATCAATGGCAATGGCAACGATGGGCAAAAGATGGGCGTTGAACACAGGTGGGTCTTTATGTAATGTTGTGTTTTCGCCCCTTGCAGGATGAAGCAGCACCCGGAATACCCCTTCCATGACGAGTACTGATCTCCGGAATGGAGATGACGCCGGTAGTCCCTAACCAACCAGCCCATTTCTGTGTGGTGTCTGTAACGCAGTAGGTGCACTGGGAGCGACGGGGAACAGCTTTTACTGTATGGGACATAGCCCTAGTGTTCTAGGACATATCCCCTTTAGGGACCGGTCATGTTTTTGCAATAAATGAGAAGTGGAACGAGTGTGATTTTATTTCTCACTTCTAGATGTGTAATGCTGGATTGATGGTCGGACGGTGCGATCATAATAATATGTCAGCGTGTACAGGGCTGCAGAAAGGATACCACCCGGGCCACAATACTGAACAGGGGGTGTGGCATAATTACGGAGGCGTGGCCATGCACCCTTTATACAACATAATATTAGAAAATTGCTTTTATGTGCTGTGCAGGGCGGTGCCATGTGCCCTTCTGCCAGGGTCAGATTCAAGGAGTGGGCAGGACCAGTGTACTTGCTCGCCCCACTTTCAGCCAGCCTGCATTCTGCGTCAGCAGCCCAGCACACGCTAGGCGTTGGACTGTGACATCATAGTGCAACTGAAACATGCATGGCACTACAGGTATCGGACTAAAGGTGCCCCTACACGGTGCGTTTGCACCGTGCGATGCCATGCGCGCTCCGGCGGCATCTCACCGCACAGTACAAAAAGTATGTGCTGCATGTACTTTTTGTACTGCCTTCTGATCACATTGCATGCAAAACGCATGCGTTGCGATGCAATCCAGCCCATAACGGGTGCGATCATCGCACCGTGTACGGGCACCTTAGGGGTCTAATTTGGTGATTTACACAAAGCCAATAGTTTCCTCACATCTCTAGTGTTTGTAGATCTGCAATGACCTGGTCTCCCCCAGTATGATTGACATGCTGCGCCCATTACAGAAAATGGAGGCGTGTCAGCCCCATTTCTGGGTAAGCAAATGCCAGTGGTGGATCCAGGGGTGGGGGGCTGCACCACAGTTCCAAATTCAAATAGGGGAGCATCACCAACTGCCATTACAAACTGACTCATAGGCAGTGGTTGTTCCTCCTCCATTTCAATTTTGAACTGTGCTGCAGCCCCCCCCCCCCCCCCCACCCCTGAATCCGCCACTGCCAGCGGCTACATCCCTGGACCTAGCTTCACTGGCTCCGTAAGTGTGAATTACAGGTACCCGAGGATCCAACCTTTTCGGTCCCGCCGTACTAACATTTCACCCAGCATGTACCACCTTCTTGGCATGAGTTCATTACCTTACCTGTAAAAACATAATCATGTCGTCGACAAATGGTATACGCACAGTGATTATATATGAGCCTAAGGGGGTTATTCTGGTTAACGATTTGGATGCGAATTCGCACCCTTGCGAGTCAACCAAATCCCACCTTGCGAATGTTGGCCGGCCGTCACCCATTCGCAAGGTGGATTCGAACACAGGGCTTGTGAAAGGATGTTACACAGTAGAAGGAAGCCCCCAGTGATGTCAGCGCAGCCAGCGCAGAGGACCTGGTATATGTCTGTGATGGTTTCTAGGCTGCGGCATATGCGTTACTTATACATTGAATACATAGTTGCTTTTATAGGTTTTTATTTGCAGCAGCCACAAGTGATATAGTTCTGGTACACGACAGTATATCTGAAAACATCATATAACCTAGAAGCATATGTATAAGCCAAATACAGTGACAGATACGTGTTTGTGGGGTCTGGGATTAGGAGAGCGCAGAGTTTGGGGTCACACACACACAATATAGTAGCTTGAAATATGGCATCTAGGGAATTGAGGAGACAACACTGGGGGGGGGGGGGGGGGGCAAATAACCAGAGGAACCTACGCCGGGGTAATGCATTCTGGGTAATCATACAGGTTACAGGTGAAGCGTTATTCAGAGATCTGAGCCATCTGCCGCATATGCTGGGACAGGACTGGTCTTATGGGTCTCAGTAGTCATCGTGGAAGGGGTACTCGGGGTGGGTAATCCACCTGAAAGGGAACATAAGTGATTGTATTAATCTCCCAGCAGCCCTAGCGGTCGGTCAGCTGCTACACTGAACAGCGGTATCCAGTCATTATGGGCCAGATTCACGTTCCGATGTTTTGAGTTACAAGTTACATACTGGCCCGTCTGATGTAGCACCTCTCCTCCAGCCCGTGGCAGCTAAGGGAATCTGGCCATTTCCTGCACTGGCAGAGAGGCGGAGCTGTGTACGTGTATATAGATAATAGTATATAGGTAGGTGTAGCCTGTGAGTATATGCTGCCCTAGCGAATAAGTCTGAATCAGGATCTATGTTCTTTCATAGTCACGACAGTGGTTCTTGTTCTCTTGTAATCTGACTTTGCTACCCCCCCCCCCCCCCCTTAGTGCGTTATGTTATATCACACCCTGATACAGGCTGTAGTACAGAACATAGTGTAATATGCGCAACCAACGCGTTCTACTCACTGCTTGGCTCCGACATAGCGATAATTCTTATTAAGAGCTTCCAGTTCTTTCAGGTCGTCCGGTGATAAGTGGAAGTCAAAGATCTGTAACAAATCCCAGAACAATGAGCTAGAATCATCAGACAACCTGAGTCATCTCCCCAAGATAGGGCCTTATTCTGGTTCACTCTCAGAGGCAAATTCCTTCTCAAATGGACAAATCCATGTACAGATTTAGCCCCTCTCATTCAGTCCCGGCGCCCCCCAGAACCTCCTCTCTGGCGAGCGCCGGCGTGGAGGGACTCCATTAAACTGGGACACGCGTGTGTTGCATGCGTGTCCCAATCTCTACTTTAGGGAGACGGGCAGGGTTAGGGTGGGGGGTCGGGGTGGTGAGGAGGACCGTCGTTGGCGGCGGGGACCCTGGGGGAGCTCCGTTGCCACGGGGTGCGCGAGCGTCTCCTGCGCGCGTAACACTGACAGGAGCTGGCGTTAGTTTCGCCAGCCCCTGCAAAGATGAAGCCGGCTACATCTGTACACTGCAGGTGGGGCAGATGTAACATGTTCAGAGAGTTTTAGATTTGGGTGAGTTATATTGTTTCTGTCCTGGGAAAATACTGGCTGCTTTATTTTTACACTGCAATATAGATTTCGGATTGAACACACCCCACCCAAATCTAACTCTCTCTGCACCTGTTACATCTGCCCCACCTGCAGTGCAGCATGGGTTTGTCCATATGAGAAGGAATTTGCATCTGAGAGTGAACCAGAATACGCACAGTCCAATCATTTTGCTGCTACAGACAGTGATAGATGACACAATCCCACTCATTGGATGTTACATGTTCCTGATGTAGTAAGGAGTATCAGGGGAATAATTGTTTGGTGTCATTTCCGGACTTGAAGACGAGACCATCAGGAGAAGAGAACGAGAAGTATCTCCTCTGGGGCCTATTTATTAAAGAGGAGTACGAGAGAAAAGCGATGTTCTCCCAGGATTGTGCCAAAATGAAATAATTGTTCTAGAATTCCGGAGAGATCCATGATATCCGGCGTTCACTTAATGTGCCACGGGTTGATGAAATTAAGCTATTAATTTCCTTTTGAGGACTCGGAACAGTTGGCTTGATATATATGGAATAATAGGTTTACTGTGCAAAGGATAATCGGCCCTCTGTGGTCATTATGGGTTGCTAGGAAGCGTCTAGAACAGGGGTGTCAAACACAAGGCCCGCGGGCCAAATCCGGCCCGCCAGACCTCTTCATGTGGCCCGCGCAGCCGCCGCCAGCCTTCACCTTTTATTCACGATTTTTTTTTTTAAACAAGAAAGCCGCCTCTTCAGCGCATGCGCGGCAGCCTACAAGCCAGAGAACGTCTGGCCTCTAGCGCAGTGCCGCCGGTCGTCAACCCCTCCTCCGCTCCCACCTGCTGTATAGGAGCCAGAGAGAGGAAAGAGCAGGTCCGTCGTGGTGAATGGTGCTGCTGCTGCTGTGTGCTCCAGGTCACTTACTGCTGAGTGTGCACTGCACAGTGACCGGGAGCACGCTGCCCCCCACTCCTGGATAGATAGTGCGAGGAGCGCTACTCACAGGAGGGAGGGGGAAATGCGCCTGTGTGAGAGCGCAGCTGTGTCCTTGGTGGTGGAGCAGCTCAGACTGGAGTGGACGCATCAGAGCGGGTAAGTGTCAAACTCTCTGCCTATGTGTGTGTGTGTGTGCACTGGCACATTGCAGCCCATCATTAATTGCTGTGTCCCATGATAATAACAGGACATATGCCCTAAGACTGAGTGCTGCCCCCCTGTGCAGGCAGCGTGTGCCCTAATGCACTGCAGTTCACAGCAATAGCAGGAGGGAAATGCTACTGCTGAGTATACAATAATTGAATGCAGTGACAATAATTTATGATAATAAAGAGTGGACACATAGTCCTACAGATACAACCGGCCCTTTGAGGGTGACCAAACTGCTGATGCGGCCCCCGATGAATTTGAGTTTGACACCCCTGGTCTAGAACATCCAAATATAAAACAATGGGGTTGATGTATCAGGCAAAGTAAAGTAGTGAGCCAGTGAAGAAGTTGCCACTAGCAACCAGACAGCTTCTACATACAGTATAGGAGGGTAATCAATGGGTGATGAGGTTTCTGAGAGTCAGCAATATCGGCTTTATAATGCGAACATGAAGCGCACGCAAATGTGACTTTTTAAAAAGTCAAATCTGCATCGTCAAAAACGAGCGCTAGATTGTTGAATCCGTAGCTGTTTTCGACAATCTGCGTCCGTTTCCGCCAATCCACGGCCTTTCCGACTGTCTGAACGTTTCCGACAGTCGGGAGATTGAATAACGGTGGTCAAATTGTCTGATATTTCTGACTGTACATCCAACGCAACATCTTAATTGTTTACATTTCCCAGATAATGTTGTGGAATTTGCAGTTATTGGACACCTGAGATTTGCTTTTCACATTGATCTTTAGCATACATTCTCCTGTGCAGTAACAGATTGCCATGTAGCCCCCCAGGACCACCCGGCCACCACCCCATACCCTCTCCTCATTGGATAACAGACCTGAAAATTCTCTCTGATCCTTGTGGGGCTGAAGCTCTTCACCAGGACAACCACGCCCAGCTGAAGGAAATATCTTAGCGCCACCTGAGCTGGAGACCTGTTGTGTTTCCTGGCAATAGCCACCAAAACGTGATCCTCAAGGACAGCTGGTGCATTCTGGTCAATCCTAAGACAATGATGTCATTATCCCAGTGATAATATACAAATTGTGCTATGGTAACGGGTACTGGGATGTGTTCAGCATCCTGTCGGATGGGAAGCGTTCAGTCCCAATAGCAACGCTGACATCCCAACTGCCGGGTTGCATTGAAACTAAGTTGCTGTGACATAACTACTGATGTGATGCTGTACCTGTGTATGAATCAATCAATCCATAATGTGCATTTCTTAGTGTCTCAGGTGTCAGTGTGTTCCGGTGTCCAGGGTGTCCGTGTGTTCCGGTGTCCCAGGTGTCAGTGTGCCACTGTTCCTGTGTCCCAGGTGTCAGTGTGTTCCGGTGTCCAAGGTGTGAGTGTGTTCCGGTGTCCCAGGTGTCAGTGTGCCACTGTTCCGGTGTCCCAGGTATCAGTGTGCCACTATTTCCCATGTCCCAGGTGTCAGTGTTTTCCGGTGTCCCTGGTGTCAGTGTGCCACTGTTCCGGTGTCCCAGGTCTCAGTGTGTTCCATGGGGGTCCCAGGTGTTAGTGTGTTCCGGTGTCCCTGGTGTCAGTGTGCCACTGTTCTGGTGCCCCAGGTGTCAGTGTGTTCCGGGGTCCCAGGTGTCAGTGTGTTCCAGGGTCCCAGGTGTCAGTGTGTTCCAGGGTCCCAGGTGTCAGTGTGTTCCAGGGTCCCAGGTGTCCGTGTGCCATTGTTCCGGTGTCCCAGGTGTCAGTGTTTTCTGGTGTCCCAGGTGTCAGTGTGCCACTGTTATGCTGTGTCAGGTGTCGGTATGCCACTGTTCCGGAGTCCCAGGTGTTGGTGTGCCACTGTTCCGGTGTCCCAAGTCTCAGTGTGTTCCGGTGTCCCAGGTGTTGGTGTGCCACTATTTCCTGTGTCCCTGGTGTCAGTGTGCCACTGTTCTGGTGCCCCAGGTGTCAGTGTGTTCTGGAGGGGTCCCAGGTGTCAGTGTGTTCCGGTGTCCCTGGTGTCAGTGTGCCACTGTTCTGGTACCCCAGGTGTCAGTGTGTTTCGGGGTCCCAGTTGTCAGTGTGTTCCGGGGTCCTAGGTGTCAGTGTGTTCCAGGGTCCCAGGTGTCCGTGTGCCATTGTTCCGGTGTCCCAGGTGTCAGTGTTTTCTGGTGTCCCAGGTGTCAGTGTGCCACTGTTATGCTGTGTCAGGTGTCGGTATGCCACTGTTCCGGAGTCCCAGGTGTTGGTGTGCCACTGTTCCGGTGTCCCAGGTCTCAGTGTGTTCCGGTGTCCCAGGTGTTGGTGTGCCACTATTTCCTGTGTCCCTGGTGTCAGTGTGCCACTGTTCTGGTGCCCCAGGTGTCAGTGTGTTCTGGGGGGGGTCCCAGGTGTCAGTGTGTTCCGGTGTCCCTGGTGTCAGTGTGCCACTGTTCTGGTACCCCAGGTGTCAGTGTGTTTCGGGGTCCCAGTTGTCAGTGTGTTCCGGGGTCCTAGGTGTCAGTGTGTTCCAGGGTCCCAGGTGTCCGTGTGCCATTGTTCCGGTGTCCCAGGTGTCAGTGTGCCATTATTTCCCGTTTCCCAGGTGTCAGTGTTTTCTGTGTTCCAGGTGTCAGTGTGCCACTGTTCTGCTGTCTCAGGTGTCGGTGTGCCACTGTTCCAGTGTTCCAGATGTTAGTGTGTGACTGCTATGGTATCCCAGGTGTCGGTGTCCACTATTCTGGTGTCCACTGTTCCGGTGTCCCAGGTGTCAGTGTGTTCCGGTGTCCCAGGTGTCAGTGTGTTCCGGTGTCCCAGGTGTCAGTGTGTTCCGGTATCCCAGGTGTCAGTGTGCCACTGTTCCGGTGTCCCAGGTGTCAGTGTGCCACTGTTCTGGTGTCCCAGGTGTCAGTGTGCTACTGTTCTGGTGTCCCAGGTGTCAGTGTGGTCCAGTGTCCCAGGTGTCAGTGTGTTCTGGAGTCCCAGGTGTCAGTGTGTTTCGGTGTCCCAGGTGTCAGTGTGTTCCGGTGTCCATGGTGTCAGTGTGTTCCGGTGTCCATGGTGTCAGTGTGTTCTGGTGTCCCAGGTGTCAGTGTGTTCCGGTGTCCCAGGTGTCAGTGTTCCCGTGTCCGTGTTCCGGTGTCCCTGGTATCAATGTGCCACTATTTCCAATCTCCCAGGTGTCAGTGTTTTCTGGTGTCCCAGGTGTCAGTGTGTCACTATTTCCAGTGTCCCAGGTGTCAGTGTGTTCTGCTGTCCCAGGTGTCGGTGTGTCACTGTTCCCGTGTACCAGTTGTCGGTGTGCCACTGTTCCAGTGTACCAGGTGTCGGTGTGCCACTGTTCCGGTGTCCCAGGTGTCAGTGTGCCACTGTTCCGATGTACCAGGTGTCGGTGTGCCACTGTTCCGGTGTACCAGGTGTCAGTGTGTTCCGGTGTCCCAGGTGTCAGTGTGTCACTGTTCCCGTGTACCAGGTGTCAGTGTGCCACTGTTCCGGTGTCCCAGGTGTCAGTGTGCCACTGTTCTGGTGTCCCAGGTGTCAGTGTGCCACTGTTCTGGTGTCCCAGGTGTCAGTGTGGTCCAGTGTCCCAGGTGTCAGTGTGTTCTGGAGTCCCAGGTGTCAGTGTGTTTCGGTGTCCCAGGTGTCAGTGTGTTCCGGTGTCCATGGTGTCAGTGTGTTCCGGTGTCCATGGTGTCAGTGTGTTCTGGTGTCCCAGGTGTCAGTGTGTTCCGGTGTCCCAGGTGTCAGTGTTCCCGTGTCCGTGTTCCCGTGTCCCTGGTATCAATGTGCCACTATTTCCAATCTCCCAGGTGTCAGTGTTTTCTGGTGTCCCAGGTGTCAGTGTGTCACTATTTCCAGTGTCCCAGGTGTCAGTGTGTTCTGCTGTCCCAGGTGTCGGTGTGTCACTGTTCCCGTGTACCAGTTGTCGGTGTGCCACTGTTCCAGTGTACCAGGTGTCGGTGTGCCACTGTTCCGGTGTCCCAGGTGTCAGTGTGCCACTGTTCCGATGTACCAGGTGTCGGTGTGCCACTGTTCCGGTGTACCAGGTGTCAGTGTGTTCCGGTGTCCCAGGTGTCAGTGTGTCACTGTTCCCGTGTACCAGGTGTCGGTGTGCCACTGTTCCGGTGTCCCAGGTGTCAGTGTGTCACTGTTCCGGTGTACCAGGTGTCGGTGTGCCACTGTTCCGATGTACCAGGTGTCGGTGTGCCACTGTTCCGGTGTACCAGGTGTCAGTGTGTTCCGGTGTCCCAGGTGTCAGTGTGTCACTGTTCCCGTGTACCAGGTGTCGGTGTGCCACTGTTCCGGTGTCCCAGGTGTCAGTGTGTCACTGTTCCGGTGTACCAGGTGTCGGTGTGCCACTGTTCCGGTGTCCCAGGTGTCAGTGTGCCACTGTTCCGATGTACCAGGTGTCGGTGTGCCACTGTTCCGGTGTCCCAGGTGTCAGTGTGCCAGTGTATTAGCTATGACTATGAGACACACATTTGCAGGACCATTACCCTGTGTTGCTCTCTCGTTATTTCTTAGAATTATCCATTTACATTTTTTTATTCCAATCCTGAGAACATAACGCAGGAGAAATGATAAATAACCATAACCAGATCATCAGGGGGAATTTACTAAGATGAGAGTTCTATATCACATAGGATGTTGCTATGGGCAACAAACCAGAATCAACTAGTATTTATTTAGCACCTTCTAGAAGATAATAGATAGCATCTGATTGGTTGCCCATAGCAACACCCCATGTGAAACAGGCTGTTGCCATGGGCAACCAATTAGTACATTTTTATTCTCAGGGGAAATTAGTAAATAGAATAATATAGACCTCTTCACTTTTTATTTTTGTTTTTATAAAAATACCTTTCTCTGCCTTTCAGTGATTGGTGGAGATCACTGAGGAATGATGGTCTATAGTGACAGTGATAACCCGTCACCAATGGTAACGGGTAATGGTGATACATTTATCCCGACGCCATCCTTTACCATTTCTTGTCCCTGCTGGACCCCAGCAAGCTGTATCCCACCAGGACGATATCCTGGGATGTGCAGTACTCCAGCAGCTTCCTCTGACTCAGGTAAATATGACATTCCACCTGTAGGGGGCAGAGGTCACCTGATCAATCCAGGCCCAGAGACTACCAGCAAAACTATCACAGGCAGCAGCTGGGTCAGGAAGTATGGGAGTGATTCAGGTTGGCACACACAAGAAAACTCCTTATTTAATGGACAAAACCATGCTGCAAACAGGCAACTCTAAATCACCACTCTACAGGGGCATACACACTGGGCTGAATCAGGCCCTAAATACTCCTAATACCTGGTTACAGACCGGCTTGTACTTCAGTCCCGGCTTGCTGAGAATCCGCTCCAGTTGTCTGCGGTTAAAGTTGGACACTCCGATAGACCTCACCAGCCCGGCGTCCTGACACCTCTCCATAGCCTGGAATAGCCGAAGGACGGAAGTTATCTACACCTGTCTGCCTTCCATCCCATCTTTAGCCGGTGAATGGTGGAAAACAAATGACTTAGAATAAAGGACAATGGCCCTTATTCTGGTTCACTCGCAAAGGCAAATTCCTTCTCTAATGGACAAAACCATGTGCACTGCAGGGGGGGGGGGGCAGATGTAACATGTGCAGAGAGATTTAGATTTGGTTTTGACCATTTGAGAAGGAATGTGCAGAGTGAACCAGAATAAGGACCGTCACTGGCTATACCATACAATACATGTGTATGTATATCACAACATACGTGTTTGTGTCACTCACCTCCCAGGTGTCCCGTAAGTCGGTATTGTGGAAAATGAGCTGACCGTTCTCATCCGTGGGGAAAGGACAATCTCCTGGCTGCCAAACACAATCCATACACACAGAGGTGGGTGTTATATGGGGAATACAGAATTCCGGAAAACTTGAAGATGGAAATCTGTAATGTGGACTGTATACAGGGGTTAGGTAAGAAGTGACGACACAAAGTAGGTCGACAGTGGAATACCGGCTCAACCTGGTAAGTATTTTCGGTATGGGTCATAGAGTCAACTATTAGGTCACCAGTCATTAAGTCGACCAACCTTTTTACTGTCGACTAATATGCAGGGTCAAAAGTAAAAAGGTTGACATGGCTTAGATCGACAGGGTCAAAAGGTTGACACAAGCAATAGGTCGACATGGAAAAGGCAGACATGAGTTTTTCACGTTTTTTGGTGTTGACTAATGTCAACATGGACACCGTCTACGTGTACCGCGTCCCCTCGCTTGAGGCACGGCGCCTTACTACGCTTGGAACACTATTATATTCTTCCTCCAAGTATAGCTATTTTGGAATTTAAAACAAAAAAACCTAATGTCAACGTTTTTCATGTTGACCTTTCACATGTATGTGTTGACATTTTGATCATGTCGACTTAAAGTATGTCGAATTTGTCATATCTCGATCAACAGTGGTCACCTATTGACCTATTTATTGTCGGCCTGCCAACCGCATCCCAGTATTTTTATCATAGCGCTATTCTGACCCCCCCCCATACACACACACATGTAACCATAAATGCCACTTCCTGCAGCCTAACCCTAACCACCCCTCATCCTCATCGACCTGCAGCCTAATCCGAATCCTCCCCCTAGTGTCTATCCCTAACCCTACCTGGTGCCGTCTTTCCCATTGGGTTTAATGGGCAGTTGCCCAGGGTCCCAAGGATTCTAGGGGCCCAACCCAATGGGAAAGACAGCACTGCCACGGGGAGCTACGGCTGCGGTGACTGGGGTGGCGAACAGCAGGGTCTGGGCACTGACATCCAGGCAGCAGGGATCCAGGTAGAGGCCGGCCAGATGCTGATTGGCTGAATTCTCTAAGCCAATCAGCGTCCGGCAAGTCTTTTTAAAATGTTTTCAAATTCAGCAGCGCTGCCCGCCCCGCCACCTGGCAAATAGCGCTACAAGCTGCTCGCCGCTGCTGCCCAGATCCCCGCTGCCTGGACGCCACTGTCCGGATACCCGCTGCCTGGATGCTGCTGCCTGGACCTGCTGCTGCACATAGGTGGGGTGTGTGTGGGGTGTCTGTGTGTGTGTGTGTGGGGGGGGGGGGGTTGCGTGTTGGGGGTGCAGTGAATTGTTTTGCCCAGGGGCCCACGCTGATGTTAAGAGGGCCCTGACCCTAACCCCTGTACTTACCTGCAGGCTGTGTCGGAATTCTGACCTTCGGAATCCTGCTGTCGGTACTCAGGGGTAGATTTATTAAGCTTGGTGAAGTGATAAAGTGTCTGGTTTTTATCACCGGCCAATCCGCTCCTAACTGTCATATTTCAAACCAAGCCTGTAACTTCACAGGTAGGAGCTGATTGGCCGGTGATAAAAACCAGCCACATTATCACTTCACCGAGCTTAATAAATCTGCCCCTGAGACTTTTCAGTTTCTGACAGTCGGTATTTTGACCGCATACCATGTACAGGACCAATAGACTAACCAGCCTAAATCTGTACAGGCACCCAAAAAGTCCTCTTTATGCAACAGGACTGAACTTGTGGTTCCCCCTGTGCTACAAACATGTCAGTCTTACACTGATAGGTGCAGTACCTTCATTTCCAGAGGCATGTGTATGATAAACAGGTCCATGTATTCCAGCTGGAGATTTTGCAGAGACTTTTCCAGGGCCGGCCGGACGAGCTCGGGGGTGTGGTACGTGCTCCATAGCTGCCGAAATAGTAAGGACACTATTAATAAGACATTACACCTGTACAGCGCCAGTCATGAGGACAATAGACCTTCCTGTACCTTCCCCGTGTAAAACAGGTCTTCCCTCGTCACTGTCCCATCTGCGATCTTCTCCCGGATGGCTCGACCAACTTCGGCCTCATTGCCGTAAATGTAGGCGCAATCAATATGGCGATACCCAATCTCAATGGCCACCTTGGTCGCTTCCTCTGCCAGGCTCTTAGGGAACTGGGCACAAGGAGAACAGCATCAATAAAAGCAAGCAGCAGACACTAGACACACATACATATATATATATATATATATATATATATATATATACACAGAGAGAGAGAGAGAGAGAGAGAGAGAGAGAGAGAGAGAGAGAGAGAGAGAGATGATATACATGGGTTGGGATCATTTGGTCTACAAGAAGTTGGTCGACAAGCATTGGGTTGACACCATTAGATCGTCATGGGTCTAGGCCGACATGACTTTAGGTCGAACAAACATTAGGTCGACATGGGCAAGGTCGACAGTCAAACAGTCGACATTGGGGGTTTTCACTGTTTTTATTTACCCAAACGTCGACACAGTCGACATGGACACAGGTTAAGGTGCACCACGTCCCCTCACATGGCTCGCTACACTCAGCACACTATTTTATTCTCCCACCACGCCCTAGTGGATGGTAGGGTGTGAAATACTGCCTGTCGGCACATGTCAGCTCAAAAAACAGTGAACACCCCTATGTCGGCCTTTTCACTGCCGACCTTGCCCATGTTGACATAATGCTTGTGTCGACCTAATGACCTGTCGACCTAAAGCCATGTCTACCTAGACCCATGTCCACCTTGACCCATGTTGACCTAGACCCATGTCCACCTTTCCCCATGTCCACCTAATGGTGTCGACCCAATGCTTATTGCCTATCATGTTATAGACCAAATAACCGTATCCCATATATTTAATTATATTATATAATAAATAATAAAAATATATATATAAATTATATTATACATTATATTTCTATCAGAGTAATACTCATATGCACTCACGTGTTCTGGGGCGTAGGTGCCAAACCCGATTACTGGCATTTTGCGTCCGTTATTCATGACGATGGCGGATTCTGCGTGCAGGTCCATGTTCGATGTATCTGTACTTCGCGGTATTTGGGATTTCTGTCGGTTTCTGTAAGACTGTCGGCTTTTATAGACTTAGTACACACCTCTGTTCCCATCAATATATGCCCTTTCCTCCCCCAAAAACCTAAATAGGACACATCACATTGTCCAGTCCCCAATTGGGCTAATGCTAGCTCCCCGCGGCCGCGGAACAATGAGCCTCTCTGTCAGTCCAGGGTTACAGTCCATTATCTGTCTCACAAGCTTTCAATGTATCATTTTCCCAGTTTTTAACGATTTTGAAATAAAAAAAAATTTCGGTTTCCACCTGTTTCCAACTCTATATTTATTTATAGCGGAGCTGAAAACACAGAGCCGGTTCCCGCATACAAATATCTGCCCAGCGAGGCAAGAAATTAACCCTTTTCTACAATGGGCCTAATTCAGACTTAACTCTAACCGTCATATCGGGTAACATGCAGCCCACGGGACACATGCGGCCCGCGAACAGCTCCTGACTGGCCCACCGCTGCTGTATTTGTGTCCGATGGTGGCTGTGTGTGTGCATGGTGTGCTCCTGTGTAGCCATCCTCTCCTGCAGCCTAACCCTAACTATCCCATCCTGAAGCCTTAACCTAACCTTACCCTCTCCTGCAGCCTAACCCTCCCCTCCTGCAGCCTAACCCTAACCTTACCCTCCCTGCAGCCTAACCCTAACCATCCTCTCCTGCAGCCTAACCCTCCCCTCCTACAGACTAACCCTCCCCTCCTGCAGCCTAACCATAACCTAACCCTCCCTGCAGCCTAACCCAAACCTTACCCTCTTCTGCAGCCTAACCCTCCCCTTCTACAGACTAACCCTCCCCTCCTGCAGCCTAACCCTAACCTTACCCTCTCCTGCAGCCTAACCCTAACCTCCTCTTCCCTGCAGCCTAACCCTCCCCTCCTGCAGCCTAACCCTCCCCTCCTGCGGCCTAACCCTCCCCTCCTGCAGCCTAACCCTAACCTTACCCTCCCTGCAGCCTAACCCAAACCTTACCCTCTCCTGCAGCCTAACCCTCCCCTCCTGCAGACTAACCATCCCCTCCTGCACCCTAACCCTAACCTCCCCTCCTGCAGCCTAACCCTAACCATCATCTCCTGCAGCCTAACCCTAACCTCACATCCTGCAGCCTAACCCTAACCATCATCTCCTGCAGCCTAACCCTAACCTTCCCCTCCCTGCAGCCTAACCCTAACCTTCCCATCCTGCAGCCTAACCCTCCCCTCCTGCAGCCTAACCCTAACCTTCCCCTCCCTGCAGCCTAACCCTAACCTCCCCTCCTGCAGCCTAACCCTAACTATCCCCTCCCTGCAGCCTAACCCTAACCTCCCCTCCTGCAGCCTAACCCTAACTATCCCCTCCCTGCAGCCTAACCCTAACCTCCCCTCCCTGCAGCCTAACCCTAACCCTCCCCTCCTGCAGCCTAACCCTTACCATCATCTCCTGCAGCCTAACCCTCCCCTCCTGCAGCCTAACCCTAACCATCATCT
Source organism: Crinia signifera (assembly GCF_055691185.1). Taxonomy (NCBI): domain Eukaryota; kingdom Metazoa; phylum Chordata; class Amphibia; order Anura; family Myobatrachidae; genus Crinia; species Crinia signifera. Next base: position 12,119,093 of record NC_139220.1, read on the forward strand.
CCTACAGCCTAACCCTAACCTCCCCTCCTGCACCCTAACCTCCCCCTCCTGCAGCCTAACCCTCCCCTCCTGCAGCCTAACCCTAACCTCCCCTCCCGCAGCCTAACCCTAACCTCCCCTCCTGCAGCCTAACCCTAACCCTCCCCTCCTGCAGACTAACCATCCCCTCCTGCACCCTAACCCTCCCCTCCTGCAGCCTAACCATAACCTAACCCTCCCTGCAGCCTAACCCTAACCTAACCCTCCCTGCAGCCTAACCCAAACCTTACCCTCTTCTGCAGCCTAACCCTCCCCTCCTACAGACTAACCCTCCCCTCCTGCAGCCTAACCCTAACCTTACCCTCTCCTGCAGCCTAACCCTAACCTCCTCTTCCCTGCAGCCTAACCCTCCCCTCCTGCAGCCTAACCCTCCCCTCCTGCGGCCTAACCCTCCCCTCCTGCAGCCTAACCCTAACCTTACCCTCCCTGCAGCCTAACCCAAACCTTACCCTCTCCTGCAGCCTAACCCTCCCCTCCTGCAGACTAACCATCCCCTCCTGCACCCTAACCCTAACCTCCCCTCCTGCAGCCTAACCCTAACCATCATCTCCTGCAGCCTAACCCTAACCTCCCATCCTGCAGCCTAACCCTAACCATCATCTCCTGCAGCCTAACCCTAACCTTCCCCTCCCTGCAGCCTAACCCTAACCTTCCCATCCTGCAGCCTAACCCTCCCCTCCTGCAGCCTAACCCTAACCTCCCCTCCTGCAGCCTAACCCTAACTATCCCCTCCCTGCAGCCTAACCCTAACCTCCCCTCCTGCAGCCTAACCCTAACTATCCCCTCCCTGCAGCCTAACCCTAACCTCCCCTCCCTGCAACCTAACCCTAACCCTCCCCTCCTGCAGCCTAACCCTTACCATCATCTCCTGCAGCCTAACCCTCCCCTCCTGCAGCCTAACCCTAACCATCATCTCCTACAGCCTAACCCTAACCTCCCCTCCTGCACCCTAACCTCCCCCTCCTGCAGCCTAACCCTCCCCTCCTGCAGCCTAACCCTAACCTCCCCTCCCGCAGCCTAACCCTAACCCTCCCCTCCCGCAGCCTAACCATAACCTTCCCCCCTCTGCAGTCTAACCCTAACCTCCCCTCCTGCAGCCTAACCCTAACCTCCCCTCCTGCAGCCTAACCCTAACCCTCCCCTCCTGCAGCCTAACACTAACCTCCCCTCCCTGCACCCTAACCCTAACCTCCCCCTCCCTGCAGTCTAACCCTAACCTCCCCTCCTGCAGCCTAACCCTAACCTCCCCTCCTGCAGCCTAACCCTCCCCTCCTGCAGCCTAACCCTCCCCTCCTGCAGTCTAACCCTAACCTCCCCCTCCTGCAGCCTAACCCTAACCTCCCCCTCCCTGCAGCCTAACCCTAACCTCCCCTCCCGCAGCCTAGACATAACCTTCCTCTCCAACAGCCTGACCCTATTCTTCCCCTCCTACAGAATAACCTCCCCCCCCCCTCCCCCCTTACTTACCATCAGGAGCCTGACTGCTGGTATCCTAACCGCTTCCGATCAGAACTGTGGCTAATCTGGACTTTAATAAATCCGTCAATCTGTAACGTGTATGAGATTTGGGTCGTGATACTGTATGTATATAGCCTGGATATAGCCCTGCACCTTTCCCTTCAGGGTGTGGATCATTTGGTTGACCATAAATTGGTCGACAGTCATTAGGTCGACACCACTAGGTTGAAATGCTGAAATATTGACATGGGTCTAGGTCGACTGGTCATTAGGTCGACACCAGCATTAGGTCGACATGGGCTAGGTCGGCAGTCAAAAGGTCGACATGGGGGTTTTCACTGTTATTTTACCCGAATGTCAACACAGTCGACTTGAACACAGGATAAAGTTCACTGCGTCCACTCGCATGTCTCGGTGCGCTCGGCACACGATTTTATTCTACCGCCACGCCCTATTGGATGTAGGGCATGAAATACCGCCTGTCGGCACATGTCGGCTCAAAGACCAGTGAAAAACCAAATGTCAAGCTTTTGATTGTTGACCAAGCCCATGTCGACATAATGCTTGTGTTGACCTAATTACCTGTCAACCTTGTCCTATGTCAACCTTTCAGCATGTCAACCTAGTGGTGTCAACGTAATGACCGTATCCCTCCCTTCACCCCCGTTCCCTTTAGTCTGCAAAGACAAGACGTCCGCACATAAGAAGTGGGGACTATCGGGTGCTGGATATAGACAGCCCTGAAGCTGCTGCATCACTTGTCCCGGACACTGTGCGCCGTCATTGTCTCAGCTATCTGTCTGTATACAAAGTTACATCTCCCCACGCAGCGAATTCCTATGTATCATCCACAATCACCTCTCTGTTATCGGGTATAAACACTGGTGGATTCCAAGGCGCAAAACACAGAAAAGCAGCTCAATATATTCACAAAAACTCGTTCAACCAAAAAACAAGTGAGACAGTACAATACAAAAATGTTTAGGATACTGTATATCCAAAGCGCTGTCTGTGTATGGTTCTCCTTCTTCTCCAGTTCTCACAGGAGATGTTTATGTAGAACAAAGTAACTTATTCTAGTTCACTCTTTCTGACAAATTCCTTCTTAGATGGACAAAACCATGTGCACTGCAGGTGGGGCAGATGTTACTTGTGCAGAGAGAATTAAATTTGGGTGGGGTTTACTTCAAAGTGAGATCTATATTGCAGTGGAAAAATAAAGCAGCCAGTATTTACCCTGTACAGAAACAAAATAACTCACCCAAATCTAATCTAATTCTCTCTGCACATTTTACATCTGCCCCCCTGCAGTGCACATGGTTTTCTAAGAATGATTCTGTCAGAAAGAGTGAACTAGAATAAGGCCCAAAGAGAAGAATTAAATGTGTAGGACTATTTATTTCTTCTAAAGGAAGATAAATTAGGACTAACATAGAACGTACCACACTCACAGAAAGTTTGTGTGTTAGAAACTCATAAAGGTTTCTTTGTGGTGATGTTGATAATAACCTTCACCGGAATACACCAAAGTGTCCAGAGAACATTTTTTTTTAGACGTCACATTTCCACTCACTCTAAATTAGAAGATATAAAGCATATAAAGGTTTCTTTTGAGTAAGCGTACCAGTGACTCACAATTCACGGGGGGTTTTCAAACACATCGAGGTTTCTTTTGCTTGGAGAATGTTTTTGAAGTAACCAATGATGGAAAATTCACATAAAAAAACTTTTTTTTTTTTTTAAATTGGACCACACTTAAGTATACTGGAATAATAAATCCAAAAGTAGGTGGATAACGATGTAAAAAACTCTCTATACAACAAACAGACCTTCCGGATAAGTCAAGAATGTTGGTGAGTAAAACCACCAAATACCTTAGATAAATGTATAGCAGTGACAAAAAAGTAGTCCACATAAAAGAAGTGCAGGTCCAGATAGCCATCCAACGCGTTTCAATTTCAAATCTTTATAAAGACCGGTGCTGTACTCACTCCAGCTCTCCATTGCACTGGTAACTGCTTGTAGCTGCTACCACAGCACTCCCACCATTCATTCATTCATCCTCTTCTGGCCTCGTCTACACTATGCATTAGTTGACCATACATCAAGCCAGCCACAGTCCATTGAATAGAATCTCAAGCCAGGAACCTGTATCTTAACCTAGTCTGGATTCACAAACCAAACCAGTTGTGCCAGTAAGTAGCATGGGCCCAATGGATCCGGTTGGTAGTGCCGGCTCAGGTACTTGCTGCAGTTTGTCTGGAAGGCCTTGAGAAAATCCAGCAACAGATAGTTATGGGCCTGCAAAAACCAAATCTGCACGACAAGATGGATTCCAGGCAACTCTGGCTACCTCTTCATCCCAAACTACTGCTCATGACACCGTACCAAATCTGCTTCCACAGGCCACCCGCCTCCCTATGCCAGAAAAATATGATGGGAACCCATGGACTGTCCTTTTGGTGGAGCTAATGGGAATTAAGAACCACATTTGGGAAGTTATGCCCTAAGACAGAGTTCCGTGGCGCAATTGAGTGCACTGAGCTGTACCCAAGTGTTCTCATCCAGATCTAGAGATGTCCGCACCAGTATACAGCCAGCCCTACTTCAACTGTTATTCGCTGGTCTTGTTTTCGTGTGAGGGCCAATGTATTTCATATTTTATACATGCGGGAACCAATGCGATTATTTTTTCATATGGGGGCCTATTGGATTGGGTTTTATTTCCTGTGGAGGCCAATGTGTTTTTCCATGTGGGGTCTGATGGTGTGCCTTGGCAATTTAAAAATCTTATTTGGCTTGCCACGAGCTAAAAAAAGGATGAAAATCACTGGTCTAATACAAATGAAGTAGAAAAAGTACCTCTCTCTCTCTCTATCCCTGACACTGTCTCTCAGCCCTTCTCTCCCTATGTATTTCTGATACCGTCTCTCTCACCCCTTTTCTCTTCCCTTTATCACTCCCCTCTCTCCCTCTCTATCCCTGACACAATCTCTCTCTGCGATACTGTCTTTCTCTCTTTTTGTCTTTCTCCCTATCTCCTGACACTGTCTCTTTCTCTCTCCCTGACACCATCTCTCACCCACTTCAATCTCTACCCTCTCTCACCCCAGTCTCTGTCTATCTATCTCGGACACCATCTCTCTTACCCCGGTCTCCCTCTCTATCTTGGACTCCCTCTCTCTCACTCCCTTCTCGCTTCCCTCTCTTACCCCCCACTTCCTCTCTGACACATTCTTGTTCCCCTCTTTCTCTGCCATCTGTAACACTCTCTCGCTCCCTCTCTATATCTTGCTTCTCCCTTTCTATCTTTCTCTCTCTCTCTCTGAAACCCTCTCTCCCTTTCCCTTCTCATCCTCTCTCCTGTAACTCCTCTTTCTCTTCTTGCCCCTCCCCCTCTGACACCCTTTTTGTCTCTCTCTTTCCTCTCTCCTGCGCCCCATGGTTGTGGTGGGGGTTCAAGATGTTGCTAGGGGGCCCACAAAGATCTAGTTACACCTCTGTTTTTTTACATTGTACATGTCAACCTTTTAATGTCGACCTAGACAGTGTAGACCAGGGGTGGCCAAACCTGTCCTCAAGATCTACCAACGGTGCATGTTTTCCAGGCAACCTGTGGATCTATAGTAGGAATGAATGCAGCAGGTTTTAAAATGTGACAGTTAGTAATGACTACAGCTGTGCACCAGCTAGGTGGTCTGGAAAATGTGACAGTTAGTAATGACTACAGCTGTGCAGCAGCTAGGTGATCTGGAAAACGTGGACCGTTGGTAGATCTCGAGGACCGATTTGGCCACCCCTGGTATATACCTTTCCATTCACACAAGTGACGGCTGTACAGGTACATTGCCAGCAAGCCAGCCGCTAAGCCCCATTGTGGGAAAATAAGGATCTGTGTGTTCCGGTCCTTTCAGTCTGGGAATATTCCGGCTTACAGTACAGAAGCATAAACAGGGTGTTCCCAACCTCCTGCTGTGCTGCAGGCTATTGCTGTACATTACTTCTCTTCTAATGGATTCCAGCAGAGCACTGGACTGTACTGATTGTATTTAATTGCTTATTGTTACAAATTTGTTACAACCTAAATTGCAACATTGTTGCATAAAACTACAGTGGATCACAAGCAGAGTATCTTATTGCTTTATTATATTGTTTCTTGTAATATAATTACTTTTGTGTTATTCATTGTTATAATTCATAATTTTGCAACCATACACTTTATTATGTGTTTTAGGATACCGTGTTCTGTTAATGTCCTTAGCACCACAAGATGTAACTTAGGGCCCCGTACAGACGCTGTGTGTTGGGACGCAGTGCGTACAGACGCTGTGTGTTGGGACGCAGTGCGTACAGACGCTGTGTGTTGGGACGCAGTGCGTACAGACGCTGTGTGTTGGGACGCAGTGCGTACAGACCCTGTGTGTTGGGACGCAGTGCGTACAGACCCTGTGTGTTGGGACGCAGTGCGTACAGACGCTGTGTGTTGGGACGCAGTGCGTACAGACGCTGTGTGTTGGGACGCAGTGCGTACAGACGCTGTGTGTTAGGACGCAGGAATGTGAAAATGCCGCAGGAGGCGTCTTGAGCAATTAGACTCCTCTGCATCATCAGATCCTGTGCGCAACCATCGACTGTCACCTTCTCGTTAAACAGGGGACCCAGGCAGTGTATGCACAGTCCCACAAACAAACAAACGTACATGATCATCTATGGGTCAGGGCCTTATCTCATAAAGAGACAAGTGCTATAAAAATGCCGTATTATAGTACACAGGAAAAGTCATCCAAAATATCGGGGTCATTCAGACTTGTTTGCTAGGCCGCATATATTTTTGCTGCCTAGCGAGCAGGTAAACAATGCCACGCCCATCACGTGCCCCCCTTCACCGACCGATTCCCCAAACCACGATGCAAGCGGATTTATAGTCTTACACATCCTCTCGTATTAGGCGAAACAGAGGAAAAATCATTTTCGATGGTCCCTCACCATCGAATGGTTTTGGGCGTTGACGTCATGTGCTTGCCCCAAGCAGGTAAGGGGGTGTGGCTTAATGTAAATAGGTGTGGCTATATCTACTTGCAAATAAATCCAGGAAACTAAGTTGTGTGTCATGAAGGGAACACCAGTGTGTCAGGTAGTGGGGAGGGGGGGGGGGGGGATTTTGACAGCGGTGCTCCCCCTCCCCCCCCCTCCCCCCCCCCCCCCCTCCTTCTACTTTGCACATACTAAGATTTATTTTCAGCTCCGTGAATTTAGGCCTTGTTACGATCATCATGCAAGAACTGGCAGCGATTTAATATTCTTCGTTGAATGGGAATTTGGGATGATCCTTCCACCTGCAGAAACAAGAACAGCAGCTTAGTAAATACCTGCGGTCAGAGTTCCCGCGTGCATTCAACTTTTATCCACAGGAACGGGCCGCAGGGTTGAACTTAGGTCGACAGTCAATAAATAGGTCAGTATAGGTCAACAGTCACTAAGTTGACACATGAAATAGGTCGACATCCATTACGTCAACATGGTCATTAGGTCAACACAAGGAGTGAAGGGGGGCACGTGATGGGCGTGGCATTAATGTGTCAACCTAATGTTTGTAGACCTAATGACTGCATCCCCCCCGCCGACCACCACCCATTGTAGATTTCAGTACCTTGCCAATATTTGGTGTGTGTAATGCAGACCCAAGATGATTGGACAGGAGATCATCCAATCAGGTGTCACACCCACTGTTTCATCTATTACTATTTATTACTGTCAAAACCGGATGACAAACCGACCAGGAACCGACCACATTAGAGCACCGGACAAACAATCGATCTTTTTATACATAGAAGACAATCGGTTCTGCAGGTTTATGTAATGGTCGGCTCAATGGACAGCTGCCCAAGGGCCCCCAATTCTAGGGGCCTTCGAGCTGGGGCAGATTGGTTTGTGGGCACCTGCCTCCTGAGCTGGTTGGGAGGCAGTAGAGAATTCTGCCTGGTCACACTGATTGTGCATCACACAGAGCAACCAGGCTGCATTCACTTCCTGCTTCCCAGCCTGCAGCCAGACAGTGACTGGCAGTTACCATGCCGATTGGTGGCTGGCTGGGGCTATCCACCAATCAGAGTCCACCTTTCTCTACCTACCTCCCGACCTGCAGCCAAACAGTGAATAGCTGTAAACATGCTGATTGGTAGTTGGCCGGAGCTATCCACCAATCAGAGCGCTGGAAGTAAGTGGAGAAATGGCCCACATGAGGGGCGTGTTATAAATGCTTTTTGTTTACATTTTTTTCCCATTAATGGGGTGTAGGGGCCCCAAATGCATTGCTTTGTACATCAACCACTGGGTTCGCACAGAATTCGGAATTATCATTTGTGCCCAGCATATACATACAGCAGGCCCAGCACAGGAGCGAGAGAACCGTCCGAGGCAGAGGGGTATAAATCACGCTACCAGGGGATTACACAGACAGTGATGCTATTGTATAATACTGATGTACCGGGAATAGGACTTACGTTTCCATAGTCAGGTAGCGCAGGTTTCGGCTGCGTCCATCGAGAGCTTTCATCTCATCCTCGCTTAACTCAAAATCAAAGACCTGAGCGATGAGATAATTATAACGAGCGCATTTCAGAAATCTCATTATTTATACGAATTGCTAATGAGATGATTTGCATACGTGTTACACAACGTTATCAATCATAGGAAAGGGGTCAGATGCCCAGACACGCTCAGCGAGGGTCTGCCCCCGGATTACCCAGGTTGCTAGCCACAGCAAATGCCAGTGTGGGCTAAGGGGTTCAGGAAAGGGTCCCCTAAATGTGGCACAGAGCCGCTGTATATTCTAGAGCTGTGTTATACCGAGGATTATCTTACATATTCTAATACATACGCTCCCCTGCGCATTGACACAGTGGAGCAATGGTTTGGGACTGCGCAGACACATGTATGAAGGGGGCGGGGTTTCACTGTGATTGTTCCCCTCCCCCATATAGCCAGAGGAAAGTAGCTCCAGTCCCTGGCGCCACCACAGCCACTAAAGCATGCTGGGATTTTGCAGACACATAAGTATGGTGTTGGCGGCAGACCTGCGTCTCTGCAGGCCGAGGAGAATTAGTACCCACTCCCCCCTCCCTCCGTGACCCTGCACATACCTGAAGGTTCTGTCTGATCCTCTCTGGTGTGAAGCTCTTGGCCAGGACAAGGATCCCTTTCTGAAGGAGGTGTCTCATCGCCACTTGCGCCGGGGAGCGGCCATGTTTTTTAGCAATGGCATTGAGCACCGGATCTTCCAGAAGGACCGGGGTAGTCTGGTCGTACCTCAAAGAAGAGATGTGAAATGCTGTGATTTACGTATATCTCTGTAGCTTCCATCTAACGTCAATCTGAATAGTGAAAGGAATCAGGATAAAACAGCAGCACAGAGTATACGGACTTACAACGCCTCCGCAGGTTTCACGCGACATGATAGGACAGCAGCTGTAGCAGGACAAGGGCTATGGGCCTATGGCATTGGTCGCTGGTTGCCAGGGTGACCCCATAGCAGTTCAACCTTTAGTACTTCAGTTATTTTGCTTTAACCCTTTGAGTGACAAAGTTGCTGTCAGAGATGCTCAGAATATCCTCTGAAAATCCCAGCGTCGCTCACATTTGTTATATAAAATTCAAATAAAAAATGTTGTGCAAAAAAAAGTTTATATTTCCTACATAAGGTAACATTACCGGTCATTATGATGAATACAAAGGTTTGCTTGGTCATTTTTACACCTATTTTGACAAATACACTTGGCACTCAAAGGGTTAAACCAAACTTCAATGACTCGGCTCGGCCGGATTTGTATTTATTTATACTAAAAGAGCAGGCGCTGTGGGCGGCGCAGAAAATTTTTTAGCAGATATTTTGAGGAACGCTCACAGCAAGGTTGGCACTCAAAAAGATTGACATGGCTTATGGTCGACAGGGTCATTAGGCCTAAAGACCATGTCAACCTAAAGCTATGTCGGTCTATTTGCATGTCGACCTAGTGACCGTATACCAGTGTGCCTTGAGGAACGCACTGAGCTACCCAACATTAAATGGCATCAGAGAAGGTGGCGATACCAACAACAGGCTGTAACCACTTCCTGCTTCCGCAGTTCTTGGCCAGGGCTGTAACGGGAACAGAGGAGTCTGGGAAATACAGGCGTGCGATGCAGATGCAATGCTTGCGGCAGGGGGTGTACATCGGGGCATAACAGGACACCAGGCTGCCTCTTACCATTTCTCAAATCGGCTGGAGCCCAGCACGCCGTACGCCATCATCACGATGTCATGTGACTTGCAGAACGCCAGCAGCTTGGACTGATTCAAGTAGATGTGACATTCCACCTGAAGAACAACACAAATCAATGTCACCATACGGGGGTAAAATCAGCAGCCTGTCACTTGCAGACATCGGAACGTTGCCGGCAGCTCTGGCCGATGTTTATATTGGCAATCATCTAAAATACAGGGTTGGTTTTGCCGTTTAACCTTTTGCGTGCCAATATTGCTGTGAGCAATCCTCAAAATATCCTTTAAAAATGCCAGCGCCTCCCACAGCGACTGTTCCTCTAGTAGAAATAAATACAGATACAGCTGACTCAATCCATTGAAGTTTAGTTAAATATTGCACCCAAAAACAGAACAGTCGCTATGAGCGGCGCTGGCATTTTTTGACAAGTTTCCTTGGCACTAAAACGGTTACATGATTCTAACTCTCTGCACATGTTACATCTTCCCCACCTGCAGTGCAGCACAGTTTCGTCCATTAAAGAAGGACTTTGCTTTTGTAAACCAACCTGAATCACCCTCAAATATTATATTGTGATCTTTGGGAGGAATTATCCTTTAATACAGACACATGGGGGGGCAAGTGTTACCTGGTTAGGGGGCAGAGGCGTACCTAGATATTCGTAGGCCCCATAGCAAAAGTTTGTAAGGGCCCCTATTTAGCAACTGATGGTGATACATGTATATAAAACATATTAGTTAGACAGCTAAGATGGGCCCCCTTCAGCTCTGGGCCCCATAGCAGATGCACCCCTTGCACCTATGGTAGTTACGCCCTTGTTGGGGGGGTTTGGTGTTACCTGGTTGCAGACCGGCTTGTATCTCAGTCCCGGCATGGTGAGAATAAGGTCAAGTTGTTTGTGGTTAAAGTTGGAGACCCCGATGGATTTCGCCAGTCCGGCATCTTTACAGTCCTCCATAGCCTGCACAATAAGACATTAAGGGGGATGTACCAAATCTTGTTCAAAATGGAAAAATCACCCGTAGCAACCTATTAGTTCCGAGCTAGCATTCATCGTGCTCTGTCTCTTGCAGATAATAGACTACAGCAAGCAGACCAGCGTTTGATTGGCGTTCCCCTGGAGATGAAGACGGGCCTGCTCACATGACATCAGAGCCTGCCCCCATTTCAGCAATCTCCATGGTAATAAAAGTAATTTCAGACTGACAGCGGGGCAGCGGGTAGCGCTAATCTGTTCGCTAGGCATTCTCAGCCAGGTCTGAATTAGGCCCTCAGTGCAGCGCATTGATGAATTGAAATCATTTATATGTACACAAGCATCCATTGTTAAGGAACGGACAGAGGGGGCAATTCAATTAGCCCTGACATTTTTCCAGGCCCGGAAAAAGTTTTTCACAATTTTTTCTTCACAATTTATTTAAATTTAATTAGTTCCCTTTTTTGAGCCTGAAAAAAATATCTATATTCCCCGTGACTAATTGTCAATTTCCAACGGCGACCCGATTTTGGGACACCCTAATTAAATAGGTGTAATGAATTGAATCTCCTCCTGCTAGAGGAGACTTTTGGTGTCCGAATCCAGTGCTCATATTCCGTACCCTCCACGTGTGTCTTATGTCCGTGTTGTGATAAATCATTTTTCCGTTCTCATCCATTGGGTACAGGTCGTCTCCGGGCTAAAAGGTAAAAACAGAAAATAAAAATCAAAACACAATAAAAGCTTTGCAAGGCTGCCAACGAAAATATAGGGAGTGCCGTATTAGTATGACATCGTCTATGTTCCATTTATTCTTGGATTATATAATAACCTTCAACTCAACGGGGGTGTGAATAAGGAAAAGATCCACATAATCCAGTTCCACAAGTTTCAAAGACTTTTCAAGGCCGACACGGACTTTGTCAGGGGAGAAGAACGTGCTCCACAGCTGCGGCAAGATGAGGAGAGAGCAGATTAGGACTCATTGCATGGGTGTTTTTTAAGCAAAATCATAAATTCATTTATATCCCTTTCACACCAGAAAATACAGGGACATTGAATACAGTCCAGGGATCATGCAGGGAGATTCCCGGGCTGACCCCTTTCACAACAGCCTAGTCCCTGCATTTTCTGGTGTGAGGGGGGAGAGTTAGTGAGGGAGGCGGGGTGAGTGGGATGATGCTGGTGGGGCCGGCCTGGGATTGGCTGAGAGCTGTGAGTGGGATGCAGGGGGCTGCATGCGCCTGGGATTGGCCCGGGTACCGTCACCTTTGTAGTGTAGAACACGTCCTCTCTCTTCACCGTCCCGTCTGCGATCTTGGCGTTAATACCGCGGCCCACCTCAGCCTCGTCATCGTACATTAAGGCGGAGTCAATATGGCGATACCCGACTTCCAGGCAGACTTTCACGGCCTCTTCTACCTTAGCCTTTTCAGCCTGGGAATAGCAAGGAACCAGTTACTGATATACATTTCTGTCACCTCTAATAAGTACAGATATACTGTACAAATATTATAACCCTGTCACTTTAAGCACAAGATGTAAATCCTATTGTAAGTGCCTGAGCGTTGAACCAATTCTGCTGAATGTAACCCGTGTGGCCGCTATATGTAGCCCGAGCCTAGTGGACAAAACCACTGCAGGTGGGGCAGATGTAAAATGTTTAGATGTGTATCCAGCTTTAGATTTGGCTGGGGGGGTGTTCAAACTGAAATCTTAATAGCAGTATAAAAATAAAGCAACCAGTATTTACCCGGCACAGAAAAAATTAACTTCCCCAAAGCGAACTCTATCTGCACAAGTTACATCTGCCCCACCTGCAGCATGGTTTTGCCCATTATAGAAAGATTTTGCTTTTGAGATCCTCCCTAGGAGAGACTAGCATCCCCAGATCTGCACGAGCAAAGATCTATGACCATCCCCAAACTGTGAAAAGCATTAAAATAGCGCCCACCTCTGAATCAGCCCCAAAGAACAAAAACATTTGGATGTATTAAAGCAGTGGTTCCCAACCCTGGTCCCCAAGTACCCGCAACAGAGCACGTTTTCCAGGTCACCCGGCAGGTGCACTCATTATTCAGGCACATTTGAAAAGATCCACAGGTGGAGTTAATTATTTCACCTGTGATTCTGTGTGGAGACCTGCAAAACATGCACTGTTGGGGGTACTTGGGTTGGGAACCACTGTATTAAAGTCATAGCTCTTCTTAATTTGGCATCATCTGTGTGGAAACACCTGTCATCAATTTGGGAAACGGTCATCTGTCAGAAGAGACTTCGGTCGACTGTCATTAGGTCGACCCCGGAAGGTCAACTGGCCCCAAGGTCGACAGGGTTAAAGTTCGACATGGGTCAAGGTCGACATGACTTAAGGTCGACATGGTTCTAGGTCAACAGTCATTAGGTCGACATGAGTTTTTCACTGTTTTTTGAGCCGACATGTGCCGACAGGCAGTATTTCATGCCCTACCATCCACTAGGGCAGGGCTGGGCAATTGCGGCCCTCCAGATGTTGAGGAACTACACATCCCAGCATGTCTTGCATCAGTTTCAGCATGGCCACATAGCAAAAGTAACGCAAAGCATACTGGGATGTGTAGTTCCTCAACATCTGGAGGGCCACAATTGCCCAGCCCTGTACTAGGGCATGGTGGGAGAATAAAAAACTATGCCCGAAGCATTGCGAGCGAAGCGAGGGGCTGCGGTTCAACTCCAACTGTGTCCATGTCGACTGTGTCGACATTCGGGTAAAAAAAAACAGTGAAAAACTCATGTCGACCTAGAACCATGTCGACCTTAAGTCATGTCGACCTTGACCCATGTCAACCTTTAACCCTGTTGACCTTGGGGCAGTCGACCTTCCGGGGTCGACCTAATGACTGTAGACCTAAGTCTGTTCTGACAGATGTACCGCTTCCATCAATTTACCTGTTCAACACAGGAGATGGCAATCCTAAAATTACGAAGAAAGCCCAGGAGCAGAGTATTGTGTCCTTCCTGGAGCGGCTCATATTGGGATAATTACATTGGATTTCTGCCGGATTTCCGATGTCACAATCGGAGTTGCGGAATCCTCTGTGTTTACAAGTTTGATTTTGAACTTTGTCTCTGCACCTGTCACATGTAGCAACGATCTCACTAAAGGGCCCATTTATCATATAATATTGGGGCTAATTCCTCAAAATCACCTATTTTTAAGGATTAGCTGCAAATATTAAGCATCACCTGAATGTATCAGGAGGGAGCGCAGCTCCGCCGCCAGCCGCTTCGTCCACAGGCTTACTGTATATAGGGGATGCGATGCTGCCTGCATCGCATTGGGTTCCAGAGCTACCACCATAGTAAGATGTCACTGTTCCGGTCACATGCAGCCAGGGCTATTTTTCAGCAGGCTCCAGCAGGAACGGAGGCCCTTATTCTAGTTCACTCTTTCTGACAAAATATTTCTTAGATGGACAAAACCTTGTGCACTCAGTTCCTGCTGGAGCCTGCTGAACAATAACCCTGCATACAGCCCTGTCCTCACTGATACATCACTCATCTCCTGATATACTCTGTGCTGCTGGGGATCCTGCTCCTCACACTATATAACACTCAGTCTGTGGCTTCCTGCTGCCTCCATTCCTCTCCTCACATCATGTCACTGCCCGTGTCACATGCAGCCCTGTCCTCACTGACACATCACTCATCTCCTGATATACTCTGTGCTGCTGGGGACCCTGCTCCTCCCACTATATAACTCTCAGTCTGTGGCTTCCTGCTGCCTCCATTCCTCTCCTCACATCATGTCACTGCTCCTGTCACATGCAGCCCTGTCCTCACTGACACACCCCTCACCTCTTGATATACTCTGTGCTGCTGGGGACCCTGCTCCTCCCACTATATAACTCTCAGTCTGTGGCTTCCTGCTGCATCCATTCCCCTCCTCACATCATGTCACTGTCTCTGTCACATGCAGCCCTGTCCTCACTGACACACCCCTCACCTCCTGATATACTCTGTGCTGCTGGGGACCCTGCTCCTCCCACTATATAACTCTCAGTCTGTGGCTTCCTGCTGCCTCCATTCCCCTCCTCACATCATGTCACTGCCTCTGTCACATGCAGCCCTGTCCTCACTGACACATCCCTCGTCTCCTGATATACTCTGTGCTGCTGGGGACCCTGCTCCTCCCACTATATAACTCTCAGTCTGTGGCTTCCTGCTGCCCTCATTCCCCTCCTCACATCATGTCACTGCCTCTGTCAAATGCAGCCCTTTTATTATATCTGGAATATTACTCCTGGTTTTAACAAACGGATCCCAGCGGAGAATAGAGCACCCCTGACCAAGTGCTGCCAAGCATGAAATGCATTGGCCTAAAGGGAACCTGAAAATAAGCAAAGATTGGTAGTGACGTCATCATCCTCTGCTTCCGAAAAGAAGGATTCTGCTGGCGTGGGGCAAACACCTGGAGAGGACTGAGGCCAAACAGCATCGTGAGGACCAGGTTGAAAACCAGGGACAGACTAGGGAATAACTGTGTACGGACAAAGGGCTCAGCCCGCCCAGCTGCCGTGTTATATAGTTATTTATATACATGAATTTTATAATAGACATCTTAGTCACATGGGGGAATAAGGAGGGGGGCGCTTTGGTGGTGGGGTCAGGAATGGGTCCCTGCCAGAGTGACAGCAGAAGGAAGAACCCACCTCCGTTGGGGCATAAGTGCCCAATCCAATCAATGGTATTGTGTTGCCGTCATTCAGTAGGACGCGGGAATCCGGTGTCAGTGCCATGGTCGCTGCCAGCTGTGACTGCTGCCAGGGGTGCACTGTGACTCTCCCTAATCACAAGCTCCAGCCGCCTAGAAGAGCCCAGAAATAATCAGATCACAGACATGCAGCATACAGGATAATGATACATTATCTTCCCTGGGGCCTCGGGGGCGGGGCACATCTAGGGATACCCAGGTCAGCCCTGCTTTTCCCTATGGATGACATTAAAAATGTAAATTTTAGGACTGATAAACTGCCAGCCAACCTTCCCTCAATGATTTAAATTAAACGACATGAAAAGTTATCATTGAAAAATATTGGTTAGTTTATTTTGCAAAATATTTTTTCAAAAAGATATATTCAGTGCTCAAGCACACATAGCGGTATAAAAGTGCAGCATCTCCCATGTGCTCCCCCCAGTCCCTTCCCCTGCAGCCGCAGCAGACCGAATCTCCCATGTGCTTCCCTGGGATACGGTTGGTTGACCTAAAGATGGTCGCATTCATTAGGTCGACACCACTAGGTTGACATACTGCAAGGTCCACAGGGGTCTAGGTCGACATGGGACAAGGTCAACATCAGTCCTTTATAATCTGTAGCATAAGGTAGTAATTCAGACTCAGGCTGCAGAATCAAGTAATACAGTCACTTTGGATTCGGCTCAGCCCCATAGTGTACAGGGAGCGCTGCTGGTATAATGTGCAGGGAGTGCTGCTGGTATAATGTGCAGGGAGGGCTGCTGGTATAATGTGCAGGGAGGGCTGCTGGTATAATGTGCAGGGAGCCCTGCTGGTATAATGTGCAGGGATAAGAAAGGATATGTCCAAGGAAGGACATATAGAAGTCTCCCTGTGTGGGGCACAAGCCTTGTGAAAAGATATTTATTAAATAAAATATAGCTTTTAATAGATATGTATTAAAATTTCCTCTAAATCCATGAGGAATATGATACAATCAACATAGAACATGCAGATAGACAAACATAACGTAGACAACAGTAATTATTTACAGTATAGTAAGAAAGCGGTGAAATTATTGGGGCTTTCTGAATCTATGGTATCCCAGGATATCCGAATATGGTAGTAACAAGTGTTAAATATTATCCTGGTTTAGATACAATTCTAACAGTCTGGAATTAAAGTATAAGATTGGTGTGCAGGTCGGCTCATGCAGAGGGGAATCTATCCTTGATAATTGCTCTAATAGCCATTTCCCTAAAATACATGAGCAAAACACACTCAATTAAAGCGTCTGTCTGAGTCTTTGTCTTTTAATAGGTAAGCAAAGATATTTAGGTGAGGAAAAATAGCAAGCAGTATAAGATTGTCAGATTGATCTTTACTATGTTGCAAAATGGAGAATTACAGAGAGAATTGAGAAAGCCTCGTTTGGTGAAACGTACGTCTTGGAATAAACCTAACTCCCGCTGTGCACGAGCGGGAGTTCCGTCCATCTAACAGTCTGATGGTCTGTCTGAGCCCCCCGCACAGCTATCACTTCAAGGACCGGCGTGACTAACACACCTGCTACCTCCGGTGGAACTTTGCAGCCTCCAGCTAAAGACTTAGCCATTCAGGAGAACACGCTGAAAATTCCACCATTGCAGCTTCCCCAGAAACCGTGTGCTACCTGCACAGAGTCGACAGGAGACATCTCTACTAGCGGGTCCCGCCACTGATAACACTGAGTCCCGGTCCGTAAGTCAGCAGTACCCTGACAGGGTCTGCCTCATTACCCTATTATTGAATATATCTTACTACTACCTTGGATAGCAAACTTCAATATATGTCTCATCTGTGGCACATGTCAGTGTACACATTTTTCTACAGTAGCAGCATTTATTTAATTTGCTTAATACAAATGACATCTGATAGTGTCAATCTTAGTGTCAATCAGTAGCACCTATCAGTGCAACAGGAATATTAGCCACAACTACTATCAGCACTAATTTGCCGCAATATCCATAGCATAGACAGTGTCACTTGCTGGAGAAACTGTAGCACTCTCGGAGATTGCCTAGCTAATAGCTGCAGCACCAGCCAGTGCCCACTTGCTTTCTTGTGGCACCAGACTTTCACATCTGTCCAGGTATTATTTAACCACTATACCTTTTACCTGTCCTCAAAATTGGTGTTATCCTACAGTGCCACTTATACGCTTTTCCTGCAATATCAATCAGATAACAGGACAGACATCAAAGGTCACTGATAACCACCACAGAGGTCACTATTGTATTTCACTGGGTACGCTGCCTGTGTTAAGTCGCTCATCCCCTGTTCACTACGAAGGTATATTTCCAACCGTACACAGGGGACAGCAGCACTTTACAAGGGAACACAGTAAACCCACTTTTCTATACTCTTCGTGAGTCCCCCCTCTTTTCTGAGGTTCTCTCATTCCCACTGATTCCACCCTATTTTTGCTCTGCTCTGCCTTCTGACAACAGAGCAGGGGAGGTTACCAGCGGCAACAGCAGAAACCTATACTACACTTTATTACTATACTTGTGACGCATCCTGAGTCCGCTCAACTACGCATCCACTGAACCATTTTGGGCACATGCGTAGGTAGCAGCCACCCAGGGTGCATATACAACTCAAGCATCTGCTATACTCACCACTGCCTCTAACTCTAAAAATATCAAAGTGCCATCCAGAGAAGTCATGAACTGTGCCTAAATTGCAGACATTAATTGTTACAAATTCTCTCTGTAATTCTCCATTTTGCAACATAGTAAAGATCAATCTGACAATCTTATACTGCTTGCTATTTTTCCTCACCTAAATATCTTTGCTTACCTATTAAAAGACAAAGACTCAGACAGACGCTTTAATTGAGTGTGTTTTGCTCATGTATTTTAGGGAAATGGCTATTAGAGCAATTATCAAGGATAGATTCCCCTCTGCATGAGCCGACCTGCACACCAATCTTATACTTTAATTCCAGACTGTTAGAATTGTATCTAAACCAGGATAATATTTAACACTTGTTACTACCATATTCGGATATCCTGGGATACCATAGATTCAGAAAGCCCCAATAATTTCACCGCTTTCTTACTATACTGTAAATAATTACTGTTGTCTACGTTATGTTTGTCTATCTGCATGTTCTATGTTGATTGTATCATATTCCTCATGGATTTAGAGGAAATTTTAATACATATCTATTAAAAGCTATATTTTATTTAATAAATATCTTTTCACAAGGCTTGTGCCCCACACAGGGAGACTTCTATATGTCCTTCCTTGGACATATCCTTTCTTATTGTACTCACCCTACTCCCAGGGAGCACCTCCTCGACCATATTATAAACTAATTTGTCGTGTGGAGTCAGCCTTTTCTCTTTCACTAAGGTCAGACTGCCCAGTGCCCTAGAACCTATGCCCCATCCCCCCAATTCCCCCTTTGCTTTGATAATGTGCAGGGAGTGCTGCTGGTATAATGTACAGGGAGTGCTGCTGGTATAATGTACAGGGAGTGCTGCTGGTATAATGTACAGGGAGTGCTGCTGGTATCATGTGCAGGGAGTGCTGCTGGTATAATGTGCAGGGAGTGCTGCTGGTATAATGTGCGGGGAGTGCTGCTGGTATAATGTGCAGGGAGTGTTGCTGGTATAATGTGCAGGGAGTGTTGCTGGTATAATGTGCAGGGAGTGTTGCTGGTATAATGTGCAGGGAGTGCTGCTGGTATTATGTGCAGGGAGCGCTGCTGGTATTATGTGCACGGAGCGCTGCTGGTATTATGTGCACGGAGCGCTGCTGGTATTATGTGCACGGAGCGCTGCTAGTATACTGTACAGGAAGAGCTGCTGGTATATTGTGCAGGGAAAACTACAGTACTGATATTATGGGTGAAGAGTGCTGCTGGCATAATGTGCAGGGAGTGCTGCCGATATAATGTGTAGGGAGTGATGCTGGTATAATGCGCAGGGAGAGCTGCTGGTATAATGTGCAGGGAGAGCTGCTGGTATAATGTGCAGGGAAAGCTGCTGGTATAATGTGCAGGGAGAGCTGCTGGTATAATGTGCAGGGAGAGCTGCTGGTATAATGTGCAGGGAGGGCTGCTGGTATAATGTGCAGAGAGGGCTGCTGGCTATAATGTGCAGAGAGGGCTGCTGGCTATAATGTGCAGAGAGGGCTGCTGGCTATAATGTGCAGAGAGGGCTGCTGGCTATAATGGGCAGGGAGGGCTGCTGGCTATAATGGGCAGGGAGTACTGCTGGCTATAATGGGCAGGGAGGGCTGCTGGTATAATGTGCAGAGAGGGCTTCTAGTAAAATCTACAGGGATCACTGCTGGTATAATGTGCAGGGAAAACCACAGTACTGATATTATGGGTGAGGAGTGCTGCTGGCATAATGTGCAGGGAACGCTGCTGATATAATGTGTAGGGAGTGCTGCTGGTATAATGTACAGTGAGCACTGCTGGTATAATGTGCAGGATGAGCTGCTGGTATAATGTGCAGGGAAAGCTGCTGGTATAATGTGCAGGGAAAGCTTCTGGTATAATGTGCAGAGAGGGCTTCTGGTATAATCTACAGGGATCACTGCTGGTATAATGTGCAAGGAGGGCTGCTGGTATAATGTGCAGGGAGAGCTGCTGGTATAATGTGCAGAGAGGGCAGCTGGTAAAATCTACAGGGATCACTGCTGGTATAATGTGCAGGGAGTGCTGCTGGTATAATGTGCAGGGAGTGCTGCTGGTATAATGTGCAGGGAGTGCTGCTAGGAGTGTTGCTGGTATAATGTGCAGGGAGATCTTCTGGTACAATGTGCAGGGAGTGCTGCTGGTGTAATGTGCAGGAAGTGCTGCTGGTGTCATGTGCATGGAGTGCTGCTGGTGTCATGTGCATGGAGTGCTGCTGGTGTCATGTGCATGGAGTGCTGCTGGTGTCATGTGCATGGAGTGCTGCTGGTGTCATGTGCATGGAGTGCTGCTGGTATCATGTGCATGGAGTGCTGCTGGTATCATGTGCATGGAGTGCTGCTGGTATCATGTGCAGGGGGTGTTGCTAGTATAATGTACAGGGAGTGTTGTTGGTATAATGTGTAGGGAGCTCTGCTGGTATAATCTACAGGGATCACTGCTGGTATAATGTGTGGGGAGTGCTGCTGGCATATTGTGTGGGGAGTGCTGCTGGCATAATGTGCGGGGAGTGCTGCTGGCATAATGTGCGGGGAGTGCTGCTGGTATAATGTACAGGGAGTGCTGCTGCTATAATGTGTAGGGAGCACTGCTGATATAATGTGCAGGGAGTGCTGCTGGTATAATGTACAGGGAGCGCTGCTGGTATAATGTGTAGGGAGCGCTGCTGGTATAATGTGAAGGGCATGTTGCTAGTATAATGTGCAGGGAGAGCTGCTGGTATAATGTGCAGAGAGAACTTCTGGTAAAATGTGTAGGCAGTGCTGCTGGTGTAATGTACAGGTATGCTGCTGGTATCATGTGCAGGGAGTGCTGCTGGTATCATGTGCAGGGAGTGCTGCTGGTATCATGTGCAGGGAGTGCTGCTGGTATCATGTGCAGGGAGTGCTGCTGGTATCATGTGCAGGGAGTGCTGCTGGTATCATGTGCAGGGAGTGCTGCTGGTATCATGTACAGGGAGTGCTGCTGGTATCATGTGCAGGGAGTGCTGCTGGTAATATGTGCAGGGAGTGCTGCTGGTATCATGTGCAGGGAGTGCTGCTGGTATCATGTGCAGGGAGTGTTGCTAGTATAATGTGCAGGGAGAACTGCTGTTATAACGTGCAGCAAGTGCTGCTGGTATAATGTGCAGGGAGTGCTGCTGGTATAATGTGCAGGGAGTGCTGCTGGTATAATGTGCAGGGAGTGCTGCTGGTATAATGTGTAGCGAGTGCTGCTGGTTCCCCCCTGGAGCCCTCCAGCAGCCCCCCTCTCAGCGCCGATGCTGCATTGAAAGGGGGTAAATACTGGCTGATTCCGCATGTAGTGCACTAATGCTGCTATATTTTTACACTGCAATTTAGATTTAAGTTTATAAAATGTCTCTCAAATATAAATTCCTGCACCATTTTTAAATCCAGACCCGATAGCCTGAAACAAAATGAGATTCGAGAGAAGTGGACAGGACACTTGACAATAGCACTAAAGCTGTTTATTATGGCTATGGGGCATTAGGCTGCCTGAAGGCCAGTGGTGGTTTGAAAGTACACAGGCCTGTCCTTCCTTTTAAAACTGGATCAGCAGTTTGTGGCAGCATAGGCCTGGCAGGCTAGTGAGGGTTAAAGCAGGGGAGAAGTTCAGACATTTCAGAGCGCAGCACAGGAGAGATTCAGCTGCTGTGTGGGGCCTGTGGGCTGCCCAGCAGAGAGCTTTTTTATCCTACCTGAAAGAGTCAGCATGGAGGTCCCAAATGAGAGGGCAGTGGGGAGGGAGGAGAGCCTTATCTCCACAATTCTGGGGGGGAGGAGGAGAAGGTGGGCAGAGGGCCCATTTCAGCATGGACTTGGGGAACAAGAGGCCAGCTGAGCTGTTTGGTAAACATACTACTAGAGCGCCACCTGGTGGCCAAAATGCACCAAGGACTCTACATGACTGATAAAGGAATCTATTTATTTACAG
Source organism: Crinia signifera (assembly GCF_055691185.1). Taxonomy (NCBI): domain Eukaryota; kingdom Metazoa; phylum Chordata; class Amphibia; order Anura; family Myobatrachidae; genus Crinia; species Crinia signifera. The sequence goes on from NC_139220.1 coordinate 12,141,169, forward strand.
TTTCTGAATCTAGTTGCAAGTCTGCATTTAGGACACAAAAAAGCAGTGGCACTTCCTAGCACAGAGAATCCACAATGGGTGGATGAATCATTTATCAGGTTTCCCCTGTGGTCATAGAATCTGACTACCAGCTTAAAGTGGCCAGGCAGAGGTGGGGGAACTCATTTCTCTATGCCACCTAATTAACCCCCCTCCCCTACCCCCATTAGGCAGAGACAAGGCCAGTGGTAGGGTATTTGGCATCCCCCTGCAAACTAGAATGCTTTTCTGTGAGAATTACTGTTCAGGGCCAATATGAAGGTTAAAATGTTCCATCTCACCATGAGACGTGGTGGAACTAGGTGCATACACACTATACAATTTTTTGACCAATTTAGTTGAAAGACACTTCCATTGAACCCAGTGTCCTGGACGAAAGATGTTGACAAAAGATATTGACAATAAACAAACAACGAATGATGATGCGCATACCCGCCAGTTGTTCATCAAGATTGTTCATCAACTATGCAGGCAGCTCAATTTGGATATCTTTCAAAAAGTGCCTATACACTGTAGCTAGATCTTTCGTCTGTCGTCAATATCTAGTACTGTCGTATCTACCTGTCTGGTGCCTAGTACTGCCGTATCTACCATCTGGTCTGGGGCTCACTGCCTAATACTGGCGTATCTACCTGTCTGGTCTGGGGCTCACTGCCTAATACTGGTGTATCTACCTGTCTGGTCTGGGGCTCACTGCCTAATACTGCTGTATCTACCTGTCTGGTCTGGCGCTCACTGCCTAATACTGCCCTATCTACCTGTCTGGTCTGGGGCTCACTGCCTAATACTGCTGTATCTACCTGTCTGGTCTGGCGCTTACTGCCTAATACTGCCCTATCTACCTGTCTGGTCTGGCGCTCACTGCCTAATACTGCTGTATCTACCTGTCTGGTCTGGGGCTCACTGCCTAATACTGCTGTATCTACCTGTCTGGTCTGGGGCTCACTGCCTAATACTGCTGTATCTACCTGTCTGGTCTGGCGCTCACTGCCTAATACTGCCCAATCTACCGTCTGTTTTGGGGCTCACTGCCTAATACTGGCGTATCTACCTGTCTGGTGCCTAGTAGTGCCGTATCTGCCGCTGCAGTGCCACTCTTACATGAGCCACGTGTTTGTGCCGCACACTTGTGTGGCTTATCATAGTTATCCAGCTACCTCGGTGCAACCTTTTGCCCTAAAAACAATATTGTGAGGTGTGAGGTGTTCAGAATAGACTGGAAATGAGTGGAAATGAATGTTATTGAGGTTAATATAGCGTAGGAGCAAAAAAAAAAAAAAAATCTGCGATTTTAGCTGTTTTTATGCTTTTTTAACAAAAAAAATCAGAACCCAAAACCCAAAAATTCCAAACACAAAACACTTAGGAGGTGTTTTGCCAAAACCCATTAGAATCCAAAACCTCAAGGTAATCAGAACCTAAAACCCGAAAAGTGGCCGGTGCACATCCCTAACTTTTTCTACAGAAAAATTTTGAGGAAATTTTTTTCTACAAAAAACCCCACCTGTGATATAAAGTGGGACCTCTAAAGTAACTGCTACGTGTGGGGAAATCCTTTGTTTCTTAGTGAGTGGGGAACACTTACTAGAGTTAGGCTATCTATTGATGTGAGATATTCTCTGTGGTTTAACTCTTAAAAGAAACTGCTATGGGCACATTCTATACATTTTCTGGGGTGAGTGAGGTACGTCACCCCCCCCCCCCCCCCTTGTCATTACTGTGATCCGGTCCCTAAAGAAACCACTATATGGACATCCATTCCTATTTCTAGGTAAACCCATTATTGCCTTACCTTCACATATAAAGATACCCGTATGTGTTCTTTATTACACTAATCTTGGTGAGTGACAGTGGCGTAAGTTCATACGAGATGCCCGGAGGCGGTATGGATATGGTGGTGCCCCCCCCCCCCCCCCAGTGGTGCCATCTAATAGTACAAAAAAATTATATATATATATAAAACACACAACACACACATATACATATACTAGCCTAATGACGCCACTAAATATCCCCCTTCCCTTTTTTGTTTGTTAATAACTTTGTTACTCCCCCTTATATATTTTATGCTCATTATTACTCAAGCCCTTTCTATTTTTTATATCCATCACCCCCCTCCCCCTATTTTCTGCCCATCAACACCCTGCCCCTCCCCTAATATGTTTAATGCACAGCATAAGTTAACATACAGTGTATGTACATTTCAGCATGTCATATATAATTCAGCCAGCCCTTCTATAATGTTTGCCTCTCTGCTCCCTATTTACCTTTGTATAGAAGGTTCTTCAAGGAAGTGGGGTGCAGAAAGCTGAAGCTGGAGCCAGGGAAAGTGAGGTGCAGTGATCCGGATCCGAGGTCAGTGAGGTGCAGGGAACCAAGGACAGTGAAGTGCAGTCAGCGGGGGTCAGTCAGGTGCAGGGAGGTGCAGGGAGCAGGAGACAGCCAGTGCATCAGCGCACCGCTGGTGTACCATAATAATTGTTAAAACTGGTGCCCGGCAATGCTGCTTGCTTCGGCAGCAGCATAGAAGGATGGGCGGGCTGAGGCATTGGTCCAGCCCCACTTCCCACCCTGTGGTCCTCCGTTCCTAACCTGCAGAGGCATCAGTGTGTGAGTGTGGGACGGGTACGTGTGTTGCAACTGGTACGTGGTGCGGTCCACACTCCCTAGTAAGGCCGCGGCTTCCTTCCTCCAGGTAGCCTGCGCACCAGCCAATCAGGGTGCTGCAGGTTATAGTTTTAAATATCATTGGACGCTGAGCCGTCGCTCAGCAGTGTCCTGACTGTGCAGACCATCCTGACTCACGCCTCACAGCAGAAGGGAGGGCAGCGGTGCAGATTGGATCCGTAATAGAGATCCGATCCGCGGCGAGTGGCAGCACTGGCAGAAGGAGACCCTTTCAAAGCGGGGGTGGGGGCCCGGGTTTTTTGCTAGTGCCTGCTCTGTGCCCCCCTGGTGGCTAACGCCCGGCGGCAAAAGCCTCCATTGCCTCCAGGAGTTACGCCACTGGTGAGTGAAGTATGCCGTTTAACATATTATACACTAGTCTATCTCAGATCACATTCACTATTAATTAATATAAAAGGTATTATTTTGTTTTACTTTCCCATATCGGGAGAAATACTATTGATCTCCATCGGTTGAACCCAGCGCATGAAGATTGGGGACATGTCTGTAATTAAAGAAACCTGTATATGTTTGAAGACACCTTAACCTACTGTGAGTACACTATCATCTTCATCTACCTTTCAGCAATAGGGGAAATCATAGAAATAGATGGTATGCAGTTTTTAATATACATGAAATACCCCATATATATCTATATACCCCAGATGGTTACTTCAGATGGTTCCTCTGTGGGCAGGATGTGCTTCATGTGGATCTTCCCATACAGTGTATATCATACTACACACGTGTCATTTCTCCCATATAGGCATTGTGCCCTAGTGTGGCCAGCTTCCCATAGTGTAACCTTCATAAGGCGCCCAACATGGCTGCCTCACCTGGTACCTTATGAGGGTGACCGTGGAATACATTACTCGGGGAAACTATTACCCAAAATTCCTACACCTGCATTACGCTTACTGTGTGCTGTAGGTTTTTCGCTTTCTGTCTGTGCGGCTGTGTATTGTTGTGTTACTTACACCATCTGTATTATAGGCTGCAATTATTGTAGATGGACAAACCCATGCTGCACTGCAGGTGGGGCAGATGTAACATGTGCAGAGAGAGTTAGATTAGAGCCGGGTAGTGGGGAGAGAGATGACAGGCTGCCAAAGCAGCACGACCTCTCTCCCCAGCTCAGCACACGCTGCAGCTACAGCCTCTCATTTCTCTCTCCTTCTCGTTTTTTTTTGGGGGGGGGGGGGTTCCCATGGAGGCATGGACACACCCCTCCTGGAGACACCGCCCGGTGGCCACACCCCCTCCATTTTACCGGGGCCCGGCTGACCTGTTGACGCCCCTGGTTATCCGAGATTGTTCGTTGGATACTTCAGGTACCCAAAAAGCGCTTTTTTTTTTTTTTTAGCAAAAAAGCTTTTGGGTTAATGGGATCCCCCTTTACCCTTTTGTTTGTTTGTTTTGTATTTACTAACATTGTTAGAGTTTATAACTGATAAAATGGTGCATTATGTGCATTTTTTTAATCTTGAACACAAGGTAAAGATGTAACATAATGGATAAAAATTTTAAAAATATAGTAAAATGCTATATAAATGTACACAGGAACAATCATCCAAAATTATGTAAAAAAAAAAAAATGTGCTAAAAAAAAAATGCAGTCATTTAATATTCTTCATGGAATGGGAATTTGGGATGATCCTTCCACCTGCAGAAACAAAAACAGGAGTTTAGTGAATACCTACAGACCCGCCCCAAACAATAGACCTGAGCGCGACAGCTGAATTTGGCAGATTACAATGATCTGCGCAGACTTCTCTGGGGTAAATGTAGAGAGAGGTTTAAATTTAAAAAAATGTTGGGGTTCTGCCCTTACAAATCAATAATTAGCCCCAAACCCACCAGCGTGGTCTGGTACTGAAAAATCCTGCATGGTGTTCCCCCTACCAGCGGCAAAGGGGTTAAAGGACACTTTCACCTTAAGAACACCAGATGGTATGACAGACACAGTGATGATATTTTTTAACTCTTTGAGTGCCAAGGGAATTTGTCAAATTTGTGAAAATTGGCAAGAAAACATTGTTATCCATCCTAATGACCTGTAATGTTACCTTATGTAAGGAAATATAATCTTTTTTTTTTTTTTTTTTACAAAACATTTTTTATCTGAATTTATATAACAAATGTGAGCGACGCTGGGATTTCTAAAGGGAATTTTGCCCATCTCTCACAGAGATGTTGGCACTCAAAGGGTCAGTACTTGGAATAGATAACGTTGCGGCACTTACACATCCATAGTCAGGTAGCGCAGGTTTCGGTTGCGTCCATCGAGAGCTTTCATTTCATCCTCGCTTAACTCAAATTCGAAGACCTGGGCAATGAGATAATTAGCCAGTGACAATTGGTGATCCGATCAGGATTGGAGAGATCGGGATTATTAAACACGTTTAATATTCCCGACCCCATGATTCCACTGTCAGAGATTGTCCCATTGCCCCGACACATCTCTGATGTATGTAGGCCTCACCCACTTAGCAGCATTCCCCATGGACTTAGGGACAGTCACTGAAGAGTCAAGCTTGCACATCAACTAAGGGGGTGTCTACAAATAACTAATTAGGATATTGGGGCTCATCATCCCAGTGATCACAATACCAGATCTGGAATCCTGACAGTGAGAATTCTGGTTAGGCAATAGGGGTAGGGTTAGAGTTAGGCTACAAGGGGGGGTTGGGTTAGGAATTGGGTTACGATTCTTACCAGAAGTCGATGGGATTCCGTTACCAGTATTGTGACCATAGAGATGGTCCCTGTGGGATTTCATACCCAACCCCAGTTAAATAGGTTGAAAAAACTAAGAAAAAATATAGATATATCCGAAATTATGTTATAAGTGCTGTTATCTGGTGTTACTGCTCAGTGGCATGACTAGAAATTTTGTTCCCCTCTGCCCAAAAAAAGTTTCTGTCTCCAACAAAGCGGGCAGCCATCTTTTCAGGGCCATTTTAGCAGATTCAATATGGATTGCCAAATCACATGGATTTGACCTGATGCACTGGCTTCCCTGTGACTGACAGTGACTTCCTATTGGAAGTTCGACCTGCCAGTCACTCAAGGCAGTCCCATTGGGAGGTGTTCCCTCCATCCGGGATGCCTCTCTATGTGCAGCTGCGGGGCAGCCCCTAAAAACAGGTTCTGCGAAAGCCCATTACCGCGAATGATACTGCATATGCACCAGACCCAAGACTGTCAATACAATTCTATGGGTCAGCTACCGAAGCAGCCCCATAGAGGCTGGGGCCAGCGCATACGCAGTACAGAAGAGGCCAATGTGCATGTGCCGGTCCCACGACGGTGATCTGGACAAGAAGATGGAGGTGGCGGGGACCTGCAGGAACCAGCAGGGGGAGGGGGCGGCATCTCGGTAGCCCCTCCCCTCCGACACTGCTAGCTATGCCACTGTTACTGCTTTATAACGGTGATACCATGTCCCTCGCACATACCTGAAAGTTCTGTTGGACCCTCTCCGGTGTGAAGCTCTTTGCCAGGGTAACGATCCCACTCTGAAGCATGTGTCTCATCGCCACTTGCGCTGGGGAGTGGCCATGTTTTTTGGCAATGGCGGTAAGCACGGGATCTTCCAGCAGCAGCGGTAAATTTGGGTCATACCTCAAGGAAGAGAGATAAAGCGATGTGTCTTTCGTATACTTTTGTAGTTCACTTTTACTATAAAACTAAACAGTGAAATGAAATAGCGACAGGATATTTGCAACAAATAAGTCTCACACAATGTGCCCACTGTACTGACACTATTCTATAAATGCAATTGGTGCCACTCTGCCACCTACATAAAAGATTTATCTAAGGTTTCCCTCCCCTATCAATCAGAAGCCGTGATTAAGCTGAACCAGCAATTTCATACAAATAACCCACAAATATCGTCAGAGGCCGAAATAGCTCATGATTGGCCATTCTGCTTACATGGTTCTTGGCCAAGGCTGTACCAGGAGCATAGGAGTCAGGACGGTACAGCTCCAATGCTCCTGTTGGGTGGAGGCCTTGTAGTTTCTTAGTTAGGTGGTTGTACATCATTCAAATGAAAGTCTCAGGGTTGCCTCTTACCATTTCTCAAATCGAGTGGAACCCAGCACAACCGTACGCCACCAGCGCGATGTCCTGTGACTTGCAGAAGGCCAACAGCTGGGCTGGTTGAGGTAGAGGTGACATTCCACCTGAAGAACACAGAACACTATAACACTATGGGGTGAGGGCATCAGAGTACTAAGGGGACCATTTATCACATATTCAATGCAATCTATCCTGGATCTTATTGCCCAGGACCATATTGCATTATGAGATCAAATTGGCGTCACCAACAGGAACATAAGCTCTGAGTTCCCGCAGCTTTGGCTGATGTTTGTATCGGCAGTCATCTAAAATACTAGGTTGGTTTTGCCGTTTAAATGATTGCCACGTTGTTTGGGAACCGGGATTTCCATGGAATATTCCACCTAGTACTGAACTGTGATCTTTGGGTGGAATTATCCTTTAATATGGACACATGGGGGGGGGGGGGGGGTTAAGTGTTACCTGGTTGCAGACTGGCTTGTATCTCAGTCCCGGCATGGTAAGAATAAGTTCAATTTGTTTGTGGTTAAAGTTGGAGACCCCGATGGATTTCGTCAGTCCGGCATCTTTACAGTCCTCCATAGCCTGCGCAATAAGACATTAAGGGGGAAATGTATCAAATATTCTAACGAATGGCGAAATCACCCATAGCAACTATTTAGCCTCAACCTCCACTTACAAAATGATGATTTGAAGCTGATTGGTTGCTATGGGAGGGTACTCCTGCGCTTTTCTACTCTAAGGGGTTAATTTACTTAAATGGGAGTTGTTTGAAGATGAGGTGTTGCCCATAGCAACCAATCAGATTCTACTTCTTTTTTAGTTAGCACCTTCTAGAACATGGGTCTTCAAACTGTGGCCCTCCAGATGTTGTAGAACTACATGTCCCATCATGCCCTGACAGTTTTTGCATGCTCTTATAGGAAAAAAATGTGGCAATGCATGCTGGGACATGTAGTTTCACAACATCTGGAGGGCCACAGTTTGAAGACCCATGTTCTAGAAGATAATTGATAGAATCTGATTGGTTGCTATGGGCAACACCCCATCTTCAGTAGAACTCCCATTGTAATTAAGAGATGCTGTAACACCAGATATCTACAGATATCTATCCTGAGCCTCAGGGAGAGATAAAGTGGAAGGAGATAAAGTATCAACCATCCAACTATTTTACTGTCATTTTGCAAACAAAGCCTGTAACGTGGCAATTAGGAGCTGGTACTTTATCTCTCCACTTTATACCTCTCCAAGGCTTAGTACATATCTCACCCCTATTGCTAACACCCTACCTCTAACCCTCCCCGCCAGCATTCTGAACTCGTCAACACTTTATACGGTGACATTTCAGATGTCAACCGTTTCAGAATGTCGACAAGGTGTCTATCATCAGTTTGAATCATGTTGATGTTCTGATGCTGATATTGTGGTGTCAACCTGGTGATGTCAACATGGTAACTGTCGACCAACAGGGTTAAAAAAATTCCATGTCTCTTCTAGAGGAGATTTTGGGTCCCTAATCGGGTTGGGACAATTTGGTCTACAGCATTATGGTCGACAGTCATTAGGTCGACATGGGAAAAGGTCGATATGGTTCTAGGTCGAAAGGTCATTAGTTTGACAGGTCATTAGTTCGACAGGCCGTTAGTTCGACATTGTCTAGGTCGACAGTCAAAAGGTTGACATCCGGTTTTTCACTGTCCTAGACCCATGTAAACCTTTTCCCATGTCGACCTAATGGTGTCGACCTAATGACTGTCAACCATAATGCTGTAGACCAAATGACCACATCCCCCCTAATCCCGTACCTTCCATGTGTCTCTTATGTCTGTATTGTGATAAATCAGTTTTCCGTTGTCATCCGTTGGGAAGTGATCATCTCCGGGCTAAAAAGTTAAAGAAAAGATAACAACAAAAAATTTAAACTCTATGAAACCGCCTCAGGGCAGCCGAGAAAACGATGTCGCCACTGCCTGTACTGCAAGAACATGGCCACGTTTTCATGATTACCTTAAATTCAACTGGAGTGTGAACAAGGAAAAGATCCACATAGTCCAGTTCCGCAAACTTCAAAGACTTTTCAAGAGCCACGCGGACCTTCTCGGGGGTGTGGTAGTTGTTCCACAGCTGCGGCAGGAGGAGCAGAGATCAGATTAGGGATACACGCAGCGCTATTTCTCAGCAGGAACCTGCAGGAACTCAGGTCCTGAACCTCTAAGTAAATATGACATCATCATGAACTGGGTTCCCGAACCTGCTCTGGGCCAAAATCTACTTTCCATAAGATAAGTTTTATTTTAAAATCCCCCGTGGAGTGCCTTTGTTTCTAAATACAATACTGTATATACATCTCTCTCTCCCCGTATGTATGAAGAAGGGACCTACTGCGATCCCTCCATTCCCATAAGATGCTATAGGAAATGCAATGATGGCCGCACTGCATATCTGACAGGTTGGGATAATTTGGTCTACAGCATGATGGTCGACAGTCATTAGCTTGACACCATTAGGTCGACATGGGTCTAGGTTGAAAGGTCATTAGTTCGACAGGTCGTTAGTTCGACAGATCATTAGTTCGACAATGTCTAGTTCAACATTCAAAAGGTCGACATGGGGGTTTTTCACAGTTTTTTTTTTACCTTAATGTCAACACAGTCAACATGGACACAGTTTAAAGTGCACCGCATCCCCTCGCATCGCTCGCTGTGCTCGCCATGCGTCGGGCACGGTGCCTCGCTGCGCTTGGCACAATATTTTATTCTCCCACCACGCCCTAGTGGATGGTAGGGCATGAATTACCGCCTGTCGGCACATGTCGGCTCAAAAATTACTGAAAAACCCCATGTCGACCTTTTGACTGTCGACCTAGACACTGTCGAACTAATGACCTGTCGAACTAATGACCTTTCAACCTAGAACCATGTCGACCTTTTCCCATGTCGACCTAATGGTGTTAACCTAATGACTGTCGACCATCATGCTGTAGAACAAATGACCGTATCACATATCTGACTGGGAAGAGGGATCCCTTAGAACCCTCCCCAGAAGTGGCCACTGTGCAGCGTGGTCCGTCTGACCTCACATGCGCGGACTCTGGCAGGCGCCGTCACAGCAAATATGGCACGGCTAGTGTGTCTGTCTGTACATGTATACATGCGTCACCATAGGAAACAGCATACATAGCGCTGCGGTGTATTAAGTCACACCCGGAGCACTGCGCGCCATGTGTGCGCTTAGCCGCACTGACAACGAGCTGGCGCTGTCTGAATAATTATTTCTAAAGTGATAAGTGATGGCGGCAGTTGTGATGCCCATTATAAGCCCCTAGGTTACAGCCACCTTTGTAGTGTAGAACACGTCCTCTCTTGTCACCGTCCCATCTGCGATCTTGGCTTTTAAGGCGCGGCCCACCTCAGCCTCATTGGCGTAATTTAACGCAGAGTCAATAAGACGATACCCGACTTCCAGGCCGACTTTCATGGCCTCTTCCACCCGAGCCTTGGGATTCTGGGAATATCACAATAGTAAAAGACACAAGAGGTATGATGTCTGACAATGTGACCGGGGGAGGTCGCATGACCAGTGGTAGTTAGAGGCGAGCGCCAGTTGGCGAGATATTTCTATATAACATTAGTAACAATATATTTGGAAATTTTGCAGGTACTGATACTAACATTGCTGCCTGCTATACGGAGTTTCTTGTTTGCAGCTATATAATCGCTGTGATATTTATTTCCTTCTCACACAGCACAGACAGTATACATGATTAATGTGATGGCTATGCAATAAATTCCAAATGCAATTTGACCTTGTGTGAATTCATCCCTAAGCATATTACTATGTTTTCAGTGTATTAGAAGTTATTTTATTGTGAACACTGCAACTTGTAGGCAATACCTATATTTATTGGAATCACTGTTTTCCGTTCTATTATAGCATAAACCAAATCAGTATGGACACCAGATGGACAGACTAACCCTAAATCACAGATAGAAAGATCCTGTGTGATCATGTGCTGCTGTCTCTCTCTCCTGCACAGCATACAATGTGACATTCACAGTAATTATATATCTGGGGTATTGCACAATATTTCTCTTGCGTTAGGTTGGCCTACTGTTATGTGCTCCCCATTGCGTTTCTGTAACGCCACACACTATTGTGTATTGCTTTAGCCTGGTCTTCTAACAGTGTGCTGATCCCGCCTCCTTGTGTGTTAGCCCCACCCACTGTTTTTGGTCCTACCTACATGAAGCCACTTCTAAAAGCTTATATATTGACATTTTTCATTCCCAATCTGCCCTGGCCCCGGCCATAGAAGGTTACAGCAGAAGGAAGAACCTACCTCAGGGGCGAAAGTGCCCAATCCAACCACAGGTATTGTGTTACCGTCATTCAGTAGGACGCGGGTATCCGGAGTCAGTGCCATGGTCGCTGCCAGCTGCTGAAGGTGGTCCTAAAGTTCCAGGTGATGCCTGTGACTACTTCCAGGGGTGCACAGTGACTCTCCCTAATCACAGGCTCCAGCCACCGGCTTCCAGATACCTAGAGGAGCCCAGAAATAATCAGCATTCTGCATACAGGATAATGATACATTATCTTCCCTATCTATATGCACAGAATGCGGTCCCACAACTTACTGAGATAACTCCAGAGTCTGCAGCTAGAAGACAGGATTACATATATAAGTGCAATGACCCAGGTATATAGCTTCTTTGGGGGGCGGGGCTCAATGTGACAGGTCAAAGAGCAATATCCTACACCTCCCCTCCCCCAACATGTATATAACGGTGAACTATATACTGTAACGACTCCATATATGTCCGGGATAAAGTCCAAATATATAGCACTGTATAACTGCTCAAAGGAAAACCTTAATATAGAAATATTCAATATATACAGTATAACAATGAGATAAAAGAAAAGATCTGCTTATTGATAGCATAAGGAAGGTTCTGATGAGTAGGGGCAAGAATTATATTGGCGTTGTAATTGGTAACTTTGTTTCGGAGCTATGTGGCAAAACGCCCATCTGCCATGTACAATGCCTCACCATTGTGCTCTGGAATAATAACAGTTGGTGAACTCTTGGAATGTGACCTGCTGGGTTTTCTGGAAACTGTGACAGTTATTTGCAGCCACCCACTAAGCAGGGACCCTGGTGAAAAAGGGTTAAAATGTTCCACACAGCAAATCTTTGCCCATTTAAAACTGGGCACATAAGCTAGTAATAGAAAATGGCAATTACCTGCAGCTGCTGCTTTCTCCCATACTGTATATGTTTTGTCTGATATATTAACGTCTCCGGTTTTTCTGATGTCGGCTTTGGGAACAGTGCGCTCCTGTGTGAGCGGTGCAGTGTGAAGGTAAAAAGTATATATTTGGCAGCTATTAAGAGGGCGGTGACGCGTTTCACCTCCTAGCAAGACTTTTTCAAGACTACCCTGGAGCTAGGGTGTTTTGGTTTAAATAGGTTGAATTTCTAGAGAGATCCACCCTCTTATCACTTTGATATTCCAAACGTACTGTATACAGTAGCAAAACAAAAAAAAATGGTAAAAATACAAATATGTTAAATTAATTTCTTCTTATAAGTGAGCCTCCAATTATTTTAAACATTTAGTTATTTACAGTTATTTATATAGCGCACACATATTCCGCAGCGCTGCACAGAGAATATTTAAACATTCACATCAGTCCCTGCCCCAGTGGAGCTTACAATCTATATTCCCTACCACATGTACACGCACACACAGACATTCTAGGGTTAATTTGTTGGGAGCTAATTAGCCTACCAGTATATGTTTGGAGAGTGGGAGGAAACTGGAGTACCCGGAGTAAACCCACGCAAGTACGGGGAGAATATACAAACTCTGCACAGTTAGGGCCATGGTGGGAATCGAACCCATGACCTCAGCACTGTTAGGAAGTAATGCTAACCATTACACCGTCCATACTGCCCTAGTTACGCCCACAAAAGAACTTTAGGGTTAATTGTTATATTTTTTACATACTGTTTTAACTCACTGCACCTGTGATCGTGTTATTTAAGCCCCGCCCCCTCACCATGGACCCGCAATTTGGGGCTATGAATAGAAAGCGGGAGACTTGCCCTCCTTCCTTGGGGGGCCGTGAGGCGGACCTGATTTTCGGGAGGCTCCTGGCCATTGAGGGAGGGTAGGTAAGCCAGCTGTAGCGGGACCTTTTAGGAGCTCTGGGCTGCACTATGGGCAGTTACAGCACCAGTGTGCACCAAAAGTTAATGTTCCCCCTTTATTTGGAGAGTTGGGGCCAAATGTAATAGGGTGTGAGAATCATAAAGTGAGAGATTTTGGCAGAGTTTTCCAGCGACCTGTGTAAAATGTTGCCCAAATCCAGCGGCGTAGCTACGTTTTGGGCGCACCCCCCCCCCCCCCCCCCCCCCGCCGCCCATGCAAACCCCCCCAATCCCCCGCAGCCTTACCTTTCGCGCTGGTCCCGGCGGCTCCATTCTTCTGCTGAGGACCACCACAAAATGGCCGCCCCCATACAGCAGACAGTTTCAGAGAACTGTGTGCTATATGGGGGCGGCCATTTTGTGGTGGTCCTCGGCAGAAGAACGGAGCCACCGGGAGCAGCGAAATAGGTAAGTCTGCGGGGGATTGGGGGGAGGTGTAACTATAGCACCGCGGTGGCGGGGGCTGCGGTGCTATAGTTACGCCGCTGCCCAAATCAGTATGTGTAGTACGTGTGTGTGTGTGGGGGGGGGGGGTGTCTCATTTTGGAATCAAAGCCTTGCTAAGTTGCTGGTCCCTTGAGTCAGGGCCCAAATTCACTTGGATTCTCGATGTTCAGGCTGGTTTAAATTAAGCTAAAATAGTGAAACCATTAAAAAAATGACCACTAGGTGTCGCTATTAGTTAAGAAAATATATGAAAACTTATCGAAGAAAGTAATAGGGTTATATAACTGCAGCCAGATGCTATAATCACTGAGATAACCCAAAATATTAATTAATGGGAAAAAAAGAGAAAAAAAACAGCCACAGATTTTTTTATCTATAAAATTAGAGGCGAGCTACTCGTATAATGTGCAGGGAGCTGTTGGTGTAATGTGTAAGGAGCGCTGCTGATATAATGTGCAGTGAGAGCTACTCGTATAATGTGCAGGGAGCTGCTGGTATAATGTGTAAGGAGCGCTGCTGGTATAATGTTCAGGTAGTGCTGCTAGTATAACGTGTAGGGAGAGCTACTGGTATAATGTGTAGGGAGAGCTGCTGGTATAATGTGTAGGGAGTTCTGCTGGTATAATGTACAGGAAGTGCTGCTGGTATAATGTGTAGGGAGAGCTACTGGTAAGGAGCGCTGCTGGTATAATGTGCAGGGAGAGCTACTCATATAATGTGCAGGGAGTACCGCTGGTATAATGTGCAGGGAGTTCCAATGGTATAATGTGCTGGGAGTGCTGCTGGTATAATGTGCAGGGAGTTCCAATGGTATAATTTGCTGGGAGTGCTGCTGGTATAATGTGCAGGGAGAGCTGCTGGTATAATGTGTAGGGAAAGCTGCTGGTATAATGTGGGGGTAGAGCTACTCGTATAATGTGCAGGGAGTGCCGCTGGTATAATGTGCAGGGAGAGCTACTGGTATACGGTGCAGGGAGAGCTACTGGTATAATGTGTAGGGAGCTGCTTGTGTAATGTGTAGTGAAAGCTGCTAGTAAAATGTGTAAGGAGAGCTGCTGATATAATGTGTAAGGAGAGCTGCTGATATAATGTGTGGGGAGAGCTACTTGTATAATGTGCATTGAGAGCTGCTGGTATAATGTGTAAGGAGCGCTGCTGGTATAATGTACAGGGAGTGCTGATGGTATAATGTGTAGGGAGAGCTGCTGGTGTAATGTCCAAGGAGCGCTGCTGGTATAATGTGTAGGGAGAGCTGCTGGTATAATGTGTAGGGAGAGCTGCTGGTATAATGTGTAGGGAGGGCTGCTGGTATAATGTGTAGGGAGATCTGCTGGTATAATGTGCAGGGAGAGCTGCTGGTATAATGTGTAGGGAGATCTGCTGGTATAATGTGTAGGGAGATCTGCTGGTATAATGTGCAGGGAGGGCTGCTGGTATAATGTGTAGGGAGAGCTGCTGGTATAATATGCAGGGAGTGCTGCTGGTATAATGTGTAGGGAGAGCTGCTGGTATAATGTGTAGGGAGAGCTGCTGGTATAATGTGTAGGGAGAGCTGCTGGTATAATGTGTAGGGAGATCTGCTGGTATAATGTGTAGGGAGATCTGCTGGTATAATGTATAGGGAGCGCTGCTGGTATAATGTATAGGGAGAGCTGCTGGTATAATGTATAGGGAGAGCTGCTGGTATAATGTGCAGGGAGAGCTGCTGGTATAATGTGTAGGGAGAGCTGCTGGTATAATGTGTAGGGAGCGCTGCTGGTATAATGTGCAGGGAGAGCTGCTGGTATAATGTGTAGGGAGAGCTGCTGGTATAATGTGTAGGGAGCGCTGCTGGTATAATGTGTAGGGACAGCTGCTGATATAATGTGTAGGGACAGCTGCTGGTATAATGTGTAGGGAGAGCTGCTGGTATAATGTGTAGGGAGTGCTGCTGGTATAATGTATAGGGAGTGCTGCTGGTATAATGTATAGGGAGTGCTGCTGGTATAATGTGCAGGGAGAGCTGCTGGTATAATGTATAGGGAGCGCTGCTGGTATAATGTGTAGGGAGAGCTGCTGGTATAATATGCAGGGAGTGCTGCTAGTATAATGTGCAGGGAATGCTGCTGGTATAATGTGTAGGGAGAGCTGCTGGTATAATATGCAGGGAGTGCTGCTAGTATAATGTGCAGGGAGTGCTACTGGTATAATATGCAGGGAGAGCTGCTGGTATAATGTGTAGGGAGAGCTGCTGGTATAATGTGTAGGGAGAGCTGTGGAGTTACATGTGGGGAATGTATGTAAGCAGTAGGCGATGGAGTAGTATGAGTTTCTTTCCTAAT
This sequence comes from Crinia signifera, assembly GCF_055691185.1. Taxonomy (NCBI): domain Eukaryota; kingdom Metazoa; phylum Chordata; class Amphibia; order Anura; family Myobatrachidae; genus Crinia; species Crinia signifera. Next base: position 12,156,937 of record NC_139220.1, read on the forward strand.
ATCAACAATCGGGTCCTATGATGTCTTGGTCCAGCTCATCCATGTTTTTCCACCTTTATTATTTTATTTTTGCTGGTTTATATATCCCATTGTATAGTTGGGGAGATTCAGATTGGTTCGCAAAAGCAAACTCCTTCTTTAATGGACAAAACCATGGTGCACTGCAGGTGGGCAGATGTAACACGAGCAGATAGTTAGATTTGAGGGAGTTATTTTGTTTCTGTGGAGAGTAAATACTGGCTGCTTTATTCTTACACTGCAATTTAGTTTTCAGTTTGAACACACACTCAACCCAAATGTAACTCTCTCTCTCTGCACCTGTTACATCTGCCCTCCTGCAGTGCAGCATGGTTTTGTCCATTAGAGAGAGCTTTTGCATTTTGTGAGCCAACCTGGCCCAGTTTTTACTATGATGCAATTCTCTTTTGATGAATACAATCCACTACTGACTATGTGGCGGCATCGCAGCTCCCATACAGAAGAGACTGAAGACAGGCCACAGTGCATCAGGTGAAAGGTGAGTGCAGTTATACTACATTCATTCATCACTTTCAGGACAAAAACACACAGGAATGGCTAAAGAATAGATTATTGACAGGAGATCATTTGTCTGATGACAAGGGACGACTACTCATAGGCCCTTATTCTGATCGGTGCGGCTGGATCTGATTATGCGGCCAGGACCGTGCGTGCGAAACCCCGCCTTCCATACGGATCGCCAACTCCGTCCGTATGCGGTAAGAAGCTGGCCGAACGGACCGCACGTGTATTTTTCACGGAATACGCCTCCTCCATCTAAGGGAACCTCCCCCATCATTCGATGGTCGCAGACCATCGAATGCAGGACCGAGTGCTCCACCAGCACCCGCAACCTCAGACCACGCGGACATTTTTCCGTGCAAAAGCAGGGATCTGGGCGGGCAGCTGACATCCGGCGATGTCATATGTCCGCCCCTACACGTGCGTCACGGCCGCATTACCATACGTACGCCCAGCGTTTGCATGGGAACGCCCATGAAACGCGGGGCATATGCATATGGTAATGAGCCCAAATAGCCCTTCACGCCCCTCTCCACCCCCTGTTCGGAGTGTTCACATTTCATGCGGGATTTGGCCGTACGCCCCGCTCGCACATGCGCAGAGACGCCTCTGCACATGCGCAGACACAAAACATCGGCAGCATGAACGCACGCGGATATTACCGCACCGATCAGAATAAGGGCCATAGTGACTCTGCATAACTAATGTTTTCTCATATACTAGACTGTAAGTGGGAGCGGTCATTATACTAAGGCCCAGAGATTACAGGGGAAAGCGTTCAGTTCCTTTGGCGTCTCGCTCTTCGCTGTGGTTGGTTAGAAATGTTACAGAGCAGATAGTGACAAAACCACGGAGGAGGGGTTGGAAGTCACCTTTGATAGAGAACTATTAGTTAGAGAGCGTTCAGTAAGTGCCTGACAGATCAGAGAGTTAAGATGGCACTGAAGCAAGATTCCTACGTTGTGCTGAACGATGGGAATAAGATGCCAGTGATCGGCTTTGGCACATATGCCCCGCAGACGGTGGGTGACTGGACGAAAGAGGGTGTGCTGATTTATGGCTGTTTATGCGGGAGATCTTCCAAATCTTGGATTGATTAAACCAGAGCAATTGACCAAAGCATTTATCTTTGCACATTGAAACAAGAGTTAGGAGTTCCTTTGGGAAAACATTTCCACTTTATCTCTTTCCAAAGCTTGAAACATCTCCCCCCATTTGTCTGGTAACATTTTATAAACAGCAGAATAATTTGAATGTTAATGATTCCATGTATTGTTAGTGAGAGAATAGTTGTTATTTATCTTGCATGGACCTTGGACCTTCTTATACGTTACCTCCAGGAATAAGTGTGAGTGTGTGGCGGAGCCGGCTGGAGGGGTACTGTGCAGGTTATAGAGTCAACTCATTGAAGGTTGACATACATCACACCAGAGGCAGAACTCTGGGAGGCAATGGAGTCATCTGCCGCTGGGCTCCTGCTCTCAAGGGGGCACCTCTCCACCACTGCCAGTTTAAATCCATTAATTGAAAGCCCTCAAAATCGCTTCTGTGGCTGAGTTCTGAAATATATGTGTGTTCACCCTCTCTTTCTGTATATACATACAGTATATAATATATATTTCATAACAGACTATATATATTTTGAATAACGTTGTGTGTGTGGGGGCACCAATATTCATCTTGCCTCCGGGCAACTGGGACAAACTTACGCCACTGCATCACACACACGACATAAAATACACACGTTACTTCTAGTTACACACATGATCCTATAAACAGACAAGTCTCCCAGTATTATGGGTCTCTGCTACGTATGCTAGCACTTTCACCCAGCTTGGGGTTGTTATTATTATGACAAGTAGTGATCCTGATATAGGAAAGTCATCACTTCCAGGACCATTGAGTTTATAAAGTTAAGCGTCTCCTCTTCATTTACGTCTGTAAAACATGAGTATTAGAAACTGACGCATTTCGCCAGCTACTTTTGTTAAGTATGGCTATAGCCAAGGCTGGAGCTGCCTGAAATGCGTTGGTTGAATTCTATTTTTTTCAGAAGTGTTTCTGTAGTTCCGATTCCAGTGGAATTAAAGCTATTCGTCCTAACTAATGATCCAATTGCTCTTAGGTTGCCAAGAGCTTGGCGGAAGAGGGCGTAAAAGTGGCTCTAGAAGTTGGGTATCGCCACATTGACGGCGCATTTATCTACGGTAATGAGGTTGAAGTTGGGCGGGCCATCAGGGAGAAGATTGCGGATGGGACGGTGAAGAGAGAGGACGTGTTCTACACGGGGAAGGTAATGAACGTATACTAAATGGTTTTTCTTTTAATGGAACTGATATTTTATTGATTATCCATTTTTAAACCCGCTGAAGAAATTTAAAACGCTGACGCGTTTCATATAACTACATGTAGTTTCATCTGTTTTTCCATGCAAAACATAATAACGAGGCATATTAAACATATGTATTTGCTGTCACTAATTCATACATCAAACTGCCCAAACAATAAATAAATACATTTATGGGCCACAAATATTTCATTCATTTATTATTGGGATCAAATTAATACTGACAAAAAAAAAGTTCTAACTAAGAGAACAATATACTATATATTGAATACTGAAGGGACAATGCTAAGAAGTGAAATAATAGGGGCTGTAATAATTTTATTGATTTAGGTTATATTAATTACTGGTGTAGGCACCAATTACTGTATATTGCACATATGTTCATTAATGCCGCATAGTTCATATTTTATTACAGCTTTGGTCAAACTCCCAGACCCCGGACAGAGTCCGCCCAGCACTTGAAAAGTCCCTGCAGGACCTGCAACTGGATTATATCGATCTCTTTATAATCCACAACCCCATTGAAGTTAAGGTCAGTTCACCCGGATACTGGACTGTAGCGAAGCCTAGAACAGAGCCCAACAGATTAAATATATTAACTGTATATGCTGACCAAGTGAGGTTGATATATGCATATATTCCTGTAAATAACATCTGTATAAACACATTGTGATGTCATCGTTTCTAGCCATGAATTCTGATGTCATCACACCAGTGCTCATTAGGAATACTTATTTTATAGGCCAAACCCTAGATTTTCTCGACCTGGTCCTGGCACCTACTACAACACTGAAATAAAATGGATTTGGACACAAATCCTCTATATAGCACATTCATGCCAAACCCATTACGAGTTGCATTGCAGACACACACCCTACTCATTGAGCTATTTGATCCTGCATAAAAACGATGAGAGTTCTAAGTATAACTACAATCCTGCGCAGCCACACGCTACGTGGATCTGCTCAGCTGCAATACTGATTCTTATTTCACAAAGTACAAATAGTTAGAATTATCTTGCTTACTGTCCTAGATAGCTCTATGAGTCGAGTGTCTGACTGTAATGTCACAAGCAAGTAAGTTTTATTTATAATTATAGCGCACTTTCTCCAACAGGACTCAAGGCGCTTTACAGACAATAAAAATAACAATGCACATACTGTAATACAAAGGGTTATCAGTACAAGGAACAAGTAACAATGGCAGTACAGATAAACATCACACATATACATCACATGTACAGATATGCACTAGATGCCTTCTAATAAGTAGGGATGGCCATCGATCAGTGGCGTAACTAGCAATTTTGTTCCCCCCTGCCCCCCAAAAAATCTGCCGCCCCCCCCCCCCCCCCTAAATGCCAGCAGGCACCTTAGATCGAGCGGAGTGGCGGCAGCGCCGTACGGGGATCAGGGGAAGCTGGAAGCTGACACAGCGGGGGGATGATAGCCGGCGGAGGTGAGCACTGGGGCTTGGTGCTCTCTCATCTGACCTCTTCTCCTCCTTTCCCCCCCTGCTTACCGCGTCCTGTCATCTCCGACCCCCGCTTTCCACCAGCCGCTCCACACGGGGATCAGGGGAAGCTGGTAGCTGACACGGCGGGGGATGATAGCCGGCGGAGGTGAGCACTGGGGCTTGGTGCTCTCTCATCTGCCCTCTTCTCCTCCTCTTCGCCCTGCGTCCTGTCATCTCCGACCCCCGCTTTCCACCAGCCGCGCTGCTCCTGGCCACAGTGATCAGACAGCCTATCTGATCACTGTGGCCAGGAGCAGCGAGGCAGGCAGAAAAACGGTCTCAGCGCTGTCCTGCTAACTGCCATCCCCGCGTCCGCCGTACATAGCTGAGTACATTCGCCGCCAGGGAGCCCAGCCCAGAAATACACATTAGCAGCGTGCATTGCAAGCCGAAAGGGTAGCGGGCATGGAGGAAGGGGGAGCCTGTCACTGCGTTCTCACACAGACAGCCAGAGAGCGCTCCCCCTTCCACCATGCCCACTGCCCTTGGGTTACATCAGAACACTGTAAACCTGCGCCCCGGTGGCACAGGCTCCCCCCCGCCACCGCCGGGGCTGCGGACCCCAAATTACGCCACTGCCATCGATGATTAGAAATCGATCGTTGATGGCCGATGTTGAATAGTTTTGACATCGATGGGGGAGAACGAGATGGTTTTCCACCATCGATGTCAAGCTTAAACGAATAGTTTCGTTTTTGCTTTAGGGAGCGCAGGGGGCCAAAATGGCCCCTGAAGCAGGATAAGGGGGTGGGGCGCTAGGCACCCTGCAGGTCAACGGAGGGAAACCTGGGTTCGGGGGGATGGGGGGGGAGGCAGCAGCCAGGGTAGCCGGTCCCCTTCTTGTCACCTAGCCATGAGGAGGGCCAGTGAGAAAGGACAGGTTTAATTGAGGGGGGCGTGAGCAGCAGCAGGAACAAAAGCAGAGAGCAGGGGGTCTGAGTTCACTCATCACCCAGCTAGGACAGAAACACGGGGACACAGAAGGGAAATTCCGGCCAGGTCAGACGGGGCATTGCTACAGGGTGAAGGCAAGCGTTTGAGGGGGGAGGTGATTCCTGAGGCCGCGGGATCAGAGGGGCACGAATCAGGGGTGGAGGGCCAGGACAGTGTTTTTATGCACCAGGCCCAATTGGACACGCCGGAAGGGGTGCAGGGAGGTATGCCGGGACACAGGGGGGAGGGGGAGCAGGGAGAGCACATCAGGGTCTCCAGGGGTGCGGGGAAAGTGGGTCTTCCTGGCGGAAACCCAGAGCTACAATAGCTCTGCTCGGCAGCCCAATTTCACCCCAAGTCGTAGGGGGGGCCGGGAGGATTGCCAGGTGCCAGCGGCGGGGGGCGGGAGCCAGGGTAATTTCGCCCACTCGGCCCATTTTGTTTCCCTCCCCCGGAGGGAGTATTGCAGCCCCACTACCCCTGCTAATGGGCAGCGGGCACAGAGATTTGATACCCCAAGGGCGCAGGGGCCAGAATGTCTTGCCGATGAGGAGCAGACGCAGGCATTGTTGGAGCAAGCCAGAGGGGGGCGGGGGGATCTTGCCACGGAACAATTGGGGACACATTGGCCCATGCCTCGACCAGCAGGGCGGCAGCACAGCCAGGTGGAAGCAGTTTGACCCATGCCTCGGCCAGCAGGGTGCCAACACAATCAGTGGAGACTGGGGCCATTGCCCAGAAAAGCGCGGTTCAAGGAAGCATCGGATTGGCAACGCACGGTATTGGTGAGATAAGCAATGTTTGTAATGTATATGCATGTATTGGTGCGGTTTGGCTGGGTAGCAATGTGAAAAATGTTTCCGTGTCCGAGGTTACTGGAGAGGGCAGACAGAGCATAGCGGTAGGCACAGGGGCATTGCCGTGCAGTAATAGCAAGCAGAGCACCGCAGATGATGGCATAGGCACAGGGGCGCTCAGCCGTAACAAGCAGAGCATTGCGGGAGATAGCGACTCAGGTACAGACCTTGATGAGAAGTGCAAGGAGCTGAGGGAAAGGCTGCGATTGGCAGGATTAAACATTAAGACTAAGAAGTTAGCCGCGCCAGGGCCAGATGCCCTGTTAAGTAAAATAGGGCAAGCCGAGGCGGGGAAGTCAGGGTTTTTGCACCAGAGGGCTTCCTGGAGGGTTTTAGGGTCCTTATAAGGAAGCCCGTCTGGCCCAGCGCGGGTTACATGGTATATGCAATGATATGGGGAAGGTGGGTTTAAGGTAAAGACATGGGCACACTGGACAGGCTTACACTGTATATACAGTGCGAGCAGAGGCACGTTAAATTTACCTGGGGCAAACTGCAAATGTATGGCATTTTGTCCCTTTCTTTTGTTTAGAAGGTGTCCTAGACAGCAGATATGCTGGGAGAGATAGTTCCACAAGCGCCCATGGGCAGCCCCCACCTTCCCAGATAGGGTGAGGAAATACTTTGATGCTAGAGTGATACCAATTGAGGACAATTCCGCCCCCCCCCCCCCAGCCCTGTTGGTTTTATGGCAGGAAGGCACACAGCTTGTGGTCTTTGAAAGGAGAGGCCAAACGCTGATAGCAGGGTCACTCCAGGGGGGGGGCGGAGTAGTACACATTGTTCACAAGGCTGGGACAGCTGGTTTATTAGAAGCAAACAGCTGGGCAGGAAAAACATGCGGGCAAGTTCATTAATTATTTGTTTATTTACGGTTTCATAGATAGTGCAGCTGTGTCCGTGGCACCTGACACTGGTAGACAGTGATTAAACAAGCTGGTAACAGCAGACAAAATATGGCAGGTTTGCCTGAGAGGGAGTTTTCAGGGCAGACTGGACAAAGTGGATGGGAGATATTTGGTGGAAAGTGAGGAGATATAGGCTGGTGCAGTAGGGTCGATGGCTCTATATGCATAGAAGTGTTTTATGTTGAATCATTGTGTGTGAGGTGGGCTGCACTGGTGTAATATCAGCGCCATCTTTGAACCAAACCATTGAACCATTGTAACCAATGTGGAGCGGCAGAGTGGAGCTGCAGGCAAATGAGTGTCTTGCTGGGAAGATCAGCATAGCAGCAGCATTTAAATGTATTTCAAGGGCCATATGGTGATTATGGTTTTAGATGCATTTGCACGATCCGGGTGGCATGAGGTTACTGGGGGGCAACCAGTGGGGAACGGTCACAGTCCGGTGGGAGGAGTCCCATGCAGTGCAGGTGAGGAGCCGCAAAGTGCATAAGTTGCGGAGGAAGGTGGTGTTGCTAGGGCAGGGTGGGGGCTTCGGTACCCGGCGCGCCGGGAACCTCGTGTGGCGGGAAGGGAGCGGTGCACAAGGCAGGAAATGTAGGGGAGTTACAGAATGCCTCGCATACTCACCATTAGGCGGCCGCACGCCTGGTTCCAGCATTAATACGGCAGGGGCCATACGGGTTGCGTGCCAGGTAGGGTGAGGTGCGGATGGTAGCTGATCCCATAATGGTAAGGGGCGTGTTCACGTGAGTCACATGATGGTGGCTGGCACGGCCCATAGCGTGTAAGGGGCGTGTTCACGTGAGTCACATGGTGGTGACTGGCACGGCCCATAGCGTGTAAGGGGCGTGTTCATGTGAGTCACATGGTGGTGACTGGCACGGCCCAGGCGGTACCAACTTGGTAGGGGGCGTGGTCGCGTACCCACGGCGGTGGAACGGACACGTCCCAGGGGTACCACATTAGCAGGAACAGAGCGCACCGCTCCCCTTTCTATCCCTTGCCCTGCAAAAGTGTTTGGTTATGTTTATGGATTTGTGAAATAAAGCTGTGACCATTTTAATTGCCACAAACTATGTCGTCATGTTTCCATTATTTCGTTGACCAGAGCGGGGTGCCGGTAAGTCGCCCTCTCCCACCTTAAGGGAGCGCAGGGGGCCAAAATGGCCCCTGAAGCAGGATAAGGGGGTGGGGCGCTAGGCACCCTGCAGGTCAACGGAGGGAAACCTGGGTTCGGGGGGATGGGGGGGGAGGCAGCAGCCAGGGTAGCCGGTCCCCTTCTTGTCACCTAGCCATGAGGAGGGCCAGTGAGAAAGGACAGGTTTAATTGAGGGGGGCGTGAGCAGCAGCAGGAACAAAAGCAGAGAGCAGGGGGTCTGAGTTCACTCATCACCCAGCTAGGACAGAAACACCCACCCACCCAGCCCAGTTGTTTTGGTAAAAGCCGGAGAAAGGCACTTGGCAGGTGTCAGGTTGTGAATCTTGTATTGGACATGTTTAGAAATGTTGTAGTTGTCACGTCAAAATGTTGTGTTTCAAAAAAAAAAAAAAAAAAAAATAGAATATTTCAAAAAAAAAAAAAAAAAAAATATTTAATTATGAAAAAAATAAAAATTAAAATAAAAAAAAAAAATTATAGAAAAAAAATGATAATAAAAAATTAATTAAAAACAAAATTAAAAAAAAAAAGGGAAATTTATATAATATATATATATATGTATATACTGTTTGCATACTTGTTGTATTATGTTGTATAGGAGGACTATATTGGCTATGAGTGTAATTGTAACATTGACTTTGGTTGTCATTGTCATTACGGTGTATAAGATGCTTGAATAATAATGTTGTCACAGTATTGCGGGAAGGGAGCGGTGCACAAGGCAGGAAATGTAGGGGAGTTACAGAATGCCTCGCATACTCACCATTAGGCGGCCGCACGCCTGGTTCCAGCATTAATACGGCAGGGGCCATACGGGTTGCGTGCCAGGTAGGGTGAGGTGCGGATGGTAGCTGATCCCATAATGGTAAGGGGCGTGTTCACGTGAGTCACATGATGGTGGCTGGCACGGCCCATAGCGTGTAAGGGGCGTGTTCACGTGAGTCACATGGTGGTGACTGGCACGGCCCATAGCGTGTAAGGGGCGTGTTCATGTGAGTCACATGGTGGTGACTGGCACGGCCCAGGCGGTACCAACTTGGTAGGGGGCGTGGTCGCGTACCCACGGCGGTGGAACGGACACGTCCCAGGGGTACCACATTAGCAGGAACAGAGCGCACCGCTCCCCTTTCTATCCCTTGCCCTGCAAAAGTGTTTGGTTATGTTTATGGATTTGTGAAATAAAGCTGTGACCATTTTAATTGCCACAAACTATGTCGTCATGTTTCCATTATTTCGTTGACCAGAGCGGGGTGCCGGTAAGTCGCCCTCTCCCACCTTATTCCCCAAGGTGCCAGGATATGGAGCATAGCTCCGCCCCCAGCACTGAGAACTGATGTGGAATCTAGCACACTGAAATGGTTACAGAGAAAATGTGAGTAGTGATATTAATGTGTGCAGACTGTTGGTGTTGCTGGATCAGGTGACTCATTGAAGAATGGTCTGTCCTTCTGTTCCTCTCCAGTGTATCTCCAAAGTTATATTAATATGAAATACTTAACACTTAAAATACTTTACAGCTACGAATGCTATACAGCCAGAAGGCTATGCAGCCTAAAATACACTAGTAAATGCAGTTGGAAAAAGCTGTATAAAATCGAGACTACAGAAACCTTTCTGCACACGTTATTGCTTACCAACGTTCTAAAATAAGCAATTTTGGTACGTTTTGTGAATTCTGCAATAATCTGTCCAATTCCAATATAAATGGAAATAAATATGAACAGAAGATCTGTCCCGTTTTCGGTCAACTCACCAATTTATCAGCAGGTGGAATTCAATGTTCGGCCTGTCCAGCAGCGAAAAAGGGGGCGTGTCTGCGGAAACGGCTGTAAATTGTCGAGATCCGTCCGTGAAATCGACAAACCACGTCCATTGACTGATTTTAAAGTCTGATCCCATCGACTCTTCTGAAACCATCGATGCATGAACGATTGCTAGTTATTTTCATTTTGCACTCATGAAGACGAGACGGTGGTGCCTACTCATGCGCAGACCACTGCCGGGAACTAACTGTCAGGGCTCTGCCACCAATGATGAGACTAGCGACCAGACTATTGATGGCTGCCAACCAATGATTGATCACATCGTAAGTTTAGATTTGTTGATTGAAACAGGAAACGATTCCGCAGTACTATAGTTGTGCCATACCTGTTCCACGGCGTCTAGTTACACGCTTGACAGTGGGGATGAGTCATTGGGTCAACCAAATTTAGGTCGACATGCATTGATTCGACCACTGAAGGTCGACAGGGCCCAGATCGACACCTGAAATGGATCGACGTGGCCAAGGTCGACAGGGTCGGACGGTCGACAGTAAAAATGTCAACATGAGGTTTTTCAAGTTTTTTTGGTCCCGAATGTAGACACAGTCGACATGGACATAGTCAAAGAGTACCATGTCCGCTCGCCATGTGGGCACAATGCCTCCCTGTGCTCGGCACACTGTTTTATTCTCCCACCACTCCGTAGTGGAAGGTAGGGCATGAAATACTTCCCAATGTTGACCTAATGCTTGTGTCAAGCTTCCAACCCTGTCGACCCTAGACAACGTCAATCCATCTCAGTCGTCAACCCAAGCCCTGTCTACCCTCAGAGGTCAAGCCAATGCAACTCGTGGGTGGACCTCGTGACCGTATTCAATGGACACTAAAAAAAAACATGAAAAACTTGTATCGACCTACCGTCGATCACCTACCGGTTGATCTAACACTTGAATCTAACTTCTGTTACTGTCAATCTAGACGATGTCGACTATCTTTAGGCGCCCACCTAGACGTGTTCAACCACATGTTTTCGCTCTAGAGGCCGTTGATCTCCTATAGCGGAACCATGTTGTGCTGCTGTAGGTACAGTCTGCACAGATCAGCACTGACAGCAGCATCATTCCTCTAGTATTAATATAGAGTAGTATATAGCTGTGCAGCTGGTCACCTGAACAATGCAGGCGCGGCAGAGTGGGGGCATGTTTCTATTTTTTACTCTCTCTCTGCACTTTCTCCTTATGGAACCCTTCATGCGCTGGTGTGCGACGTTATGTGCGAGCAATGGTACGCACATTTTCTGGCTCTGTGCAGTAGCACCGTCAGTGGTCCCCGGACAGTCCACCATCAGCCCATCATTGTGACCAGTATTGACACTTGTACCTGTCTATAGGCCATCTTAATATGGAAGCGGCTCTGAACGTAGTGACCCGCCCAGGACACTCCCATAACACGCCCAGCCAATGGAATTGTATTGCATTACCTTCAGGCCACCTCCCAGATGCCTCACCCATCACTTGATACCAGCGGTAACGCATTCACCGCGGTGGTTTTTCAAAACAATTTTCGGTACTTCCTCATCTTAGCGGCCACCGCTTACGCTACGGAACTTAAGTAGTACCAATGTCCACCTCGCGGGCTCACTTCACTAGCCACACTTCGGGCTCATTGGCTCCACAGCTTTACTAAATGTAATAGATGGTGGCGTGGGCACAGGAGGGTAGGGTACTTCCTCACCAAAAATCCTTACATAGCAGTTAAATAGTGGCTAACGGAACTAGTGTAGCGGTGGCTGCAAAGATGAAGAAGTACCTAATTTTCACATGTAGCTAATATTCGCTCAACTACGCATACATCGCCACTGCACGCAGTTTGCGTTCCCCTCTAGGCCAAGCTCGATCACAGGGTATTTTAATCGGCGCACACCAGTTTTGCAGATGCATAACAGATTCAAGTCTACCTTATACCCCTTTTCCACTAGAAGAAATAACCCGGTAATCTCCGCGGGGACGCGCTTCTACCCGGGTTTTTCTGCTAGTGGAAATGCTCCCTGTCAAATAACCCGGTTTGGATTCCCCGGCAATCCTACCCAGGTCGTGATCAGGGTAGCACCCGGTTAGCACCCGGATTCAAGGGTAGTGGAAACGCTCCCTAACCGGGTTATTTGACTGAGCATGTTAAAATCTTCACTGATTGGTGCTGCTGGGGCACTGGTGAGTGATGTCATCACTCAGAGCCCCGCAGACTGCACACATAGCATGGAGGACAGCTTTCTGTGCACATGTGGTGCATGTCTGTCCTGCTGACTTCCCCTGCTGTATCAGAGGCTGCTCCAGCAGCCACCTTCCTCTCTGCCGCCAGCACCACAGGCTGCCCCAGCGGACACTGTTCATTCCGCAGCACAACATCATTATGGCTGCCAGCAATTGGTCTGATGCTGAAGTGAAGGAGCTGCTGCTCATTATGGCAGAGTAATGGTAATGGTGGCCCTATTTTGTGACCTCCCATGGTAAAGCCCTTTAAAAAGGCTTTTTCCTTATGTAATCTATAGGGAAAAAAATGCCTTACCCGGGTTAAGTGTAAAAGGGGATGATCAGGCAATTTACCGGGTAGCACTGTAGTGGAAATGTGTGTCCAACCCGTGTCCAACCCGGGTTTGAACCGGGTACAATTTACCGGGTCCGACCCAGGTTGCTAGTGGAAAAGGGGTATAACTGAATGCATGAGAGACGAAGATAGATCTCAGCCCACACAGAATTTTCTTATATCAGTAGCCTGTAAAGATAAAAACAAAATAAATCCGACAACTCCAACTGTGCTAATCTATGGTATCCATGCTGCATTTGTTACCTCTCCCGCTGCTGACTGATAATTAAACCATTTGGTCTGGGACTGCCAAGACAGCGAATTCCCCACAGCCAGAGCGATATTCCCCTATTATTAATTCCAGCATCACCAACTTTCTGAGCTTATTCACATGGGGTTCTGAGGTAATGACTGACAGACTGACTGACTTCATCTGCTGTGTTCCGTTCACTGGAAACTTCCTCATAAACACAGATTCCATTTCACATTGCATTACAAGGGATTCTCTCCGGGTGGGGAGAATCCAAGAATAATACAAAAACCCCTACTATAAATACCAGGGCACAAACAAATGGTGTTTCCATCGTCACACGTGGTCCGTCACACTGTCCACTGCATTGCACCCTGTGCTTTTATTAAGGTGTTAGAACGCTAAGTAAAGTAAGTGGTAGCTCCAGAGGTGAGGCTGCGGCAGAGTCCAAAATTCAAATAGGGGAGTCACACTAACTGCCAGTGAGTCAGTTTGGAATGGCAGTTGGTGGAAGTCGATGTGGCTCCGCTATTTAAACTTTGAACTGTGCTGCAACCACCACTTAAGAGTCGACATGGACAACAAGGGGGTTATTCTGCTTGGTGCGGTGGGACCGTACGCGGTCGGTTCAGAGTTTTTTTCCATCTGCGCATGCGTAGCTTTCGCAATGCGCAGGTGCGGCGACCTCACACCGCTCACGGACGGGTCTCTCCGTGCGAAAAAACCTGTCCGCAAGAACACGGTCATTGTGGGCGGCATGTGGGCGTTTTTATGGGAGCGGCCGGAATAATGAGGAAAACTGGGTGTAAACATGGGCGTACACGGGGGTGTGCACACAAAATGCACGGTGCCACAACCGCCTCGATCGGCGAACGCACCGTGCATTTTGGACAAAAAAACAGGCGGACACCAAAGAGTGCTCCTGACCACCCCTAGAGATACCGCATGAGAGCGGACGCCTGGGTCTGCTAATTAATGCCGAATACAAGTAAATTACATACACCTGAATGCAATAAGCAATGCTGCAATAACCACAGAAAGTGTTTTTGTATACTTTAAAAAGCAGGACACTCAATTCACAGAAGTCGACATGTGTCAACTTTTTCACTGTAACACAAACATACCAGTTTTTTATTAGGAAAAAGACACATAAACCACATCTAGGAGCAACAAGGATGTTTTTGGACTCAATTTCTACTTGCACTACGCTCAGATATACGGAAGGTGTCGGTGTGAAAACGGACGAGATCCGTCCGTGCACGGTGGCGTACGCTCTGATGTACGCCAGGTATCGGTGGCTAAGAGGGAGATCCGTCCGTGCACGGTGGCGTACGCTCAAGTGAACGCCACTCCCCATTGTCGGTGTTTGAGACCGTTCGTGTGCGGCTGTTCTGTGGGCGGACTTACGCTCACCGTGAACGTACGGGAAACGCACGGTGTGACGGACCGTATGCACGTTTCACTGATCCGAATAAGGTCCAAGTGTACTGCACTGCTTTCGGCATATTCCGCTGTTTTATTCTCCCACCACGCCATAGTGGATGGTAGGGCACGAAATACCCAATACATGTTGGCTCACAAAAAAACCCCCAAAACTATGAGTTTTCTAACTATAACTACAATCCTGCGCAGCCACACGCTACATGGATCTGCTCAGCTGCAATACTGATTCTTATTTCACAAAGATCAAATAGTTGGAATTATCTTGCTTACTGTCCTAGATAGCTCTATGAGTAGAGTGTCTGACTGTAATGTCACAAGTGATGGGTTTGAATCCCGGGTATGTCAGCCTCTTGAAATGTAATAAAGTACAGTGTGTCTGAATAACAATGAGCTTGCAAGTTAAGTCCATGAATGTTGTACAGGTATTAGTGATGGAAGAGGTGCGGGGTATTAGGTTTAGTATCCAGTACCGGGACCGCTGGCATCCCGTCCGCCGGTTATCCGTATGTGTTGCTGGACATCATTGCAATTAGCAAATGAATGCTTATTACACTAGGCAAATTCTCTAATTATTCCTGCGCACGTCTATGGCGGGCAGTGGCGTAACTGGATATTCGTAGGCCCCATTGCAAATGCAACTGATGGTGATAAATGTATGTAAAACATATTACTTAGACAGTAAAGATGGGCCCCTTCAGCTCTGGGCCCCGTAGCAGCTGCACCCCTTGCACCTATGGTAGTTACACCCTTGATGGCGGGAAATTAGAATTGGAATTAGAATTTGCAGCCATTGCACTGAATTAAATCTCCCCTCCCTGTGCAATTAGCACTTATATTAGTAAATCTCAGATTAATGCCGTAGTATTGTCTCATTACTCCGCAGCCTGGAGACGAACCCTTCCCCCTGGACGAGAATGGGAAATTAATATACCACAATACAGACATCCGCGATACATGGAAGGTACAGTATGACGAATACAGACTGTGCCAGGGACTTGTTCTAGGATGCTGGGTATTATAGATATGAGTGACCCAGAGGTTCCACCAATGACACTGGCCAACCCGAGGGGGTAGGGATGACATTAACAGCTTGGCATTACATCAGTCATCGCCCACTGTAGAGATGCCAGTTTTGATGCCTCCAATAAGAAAGTTTAATACACGGATGTTCCAGTGATGATATATAAATGGCTATGACATCACCACTTACCTATATATATATGTTTTATATCTGTAAAGTGATAGGACGGTTAATCTGATATACTTCTGATAGTTCATGTAAAGTCACATACAGACTTTGATATATATTAATCCTCTTTACTGATCGGGTGTATTAAATCATGGATGGTGTATTAAAGGCCTGTGTACAAAGGCCTATAGTGTGAATTAAAGGAGGTGTGGCCTGTGCTGTGTGGGAGTGTCCTATATAGGCGTGGCTACCCCCAGTAGTATCAGCCCCAATATCTCCTTAACTGGCAAAAGTATAAAAATGGTATCATTTTGTGTCGAAA
This sequence comes from Crinia signifera, assembly GCF_055691185.1. Classification (NCBI taxonomy): domain Eukaryota; kingdom Metazoa; phylum Chordata; class Amphibia; order Anura; family Myobatrachidae; genus Crinia; species Crinia signifera. The sequence goes on from NC_139220.1 coordinate 12,172,746, forward strand.
ATAGAAATACAATTCTAATACTTGCAATTTATGGCCGTAGGGGTAGCTGAGGGGCCGAACATCAGCCAGCATTGAAAACATTATGTACCAGGGAGGGGTACTGGCAACTTCTGTGCCAGGGAGGGGCACTGACAACTTCTATACCAGGGAGGGGCACTGACAACTTCTGTGCCAGGGAGGGGCACTGACAACTTCTATACCAGGGAGGGGCACTGACAACTTCTGTGCCAGGGAGGGGCACTGACAACTTCTATACCAGGGAGGGGCACTGACAACTTCTGTGCCAGGGAGGGGCATTGACAACTTATTATCCAGATAGAGGCATTGACAACTTTTGGAGAGGGAGGAGCAATGACAACTTATTCCTGTTAGAAAGTGCTAAGCTGAACTGATGCATAGAATACATTGAGGGGAAAGTTGGAGGTCAGGAACCCAAACTATTATTATTGTCATATTACACATAATGTCACACCCTGTGCTGTGCACACTATTTAACAAAGAGACCAATGATCCCTATTCCAAAGGGCAACTTGTGCTTTTATTCCGTGCAGTATAAACATGTGCAGACATCACACGATAATATTTACCGATAATCATTCATAACCTACGCCTTTTTGTTTAGGCCTTGGAAGCGTGTAAGGACGCGGGGCTGGTAAGATCCATCGGAGTTTCCAATTTCAGCAAAAGCCAGATAGAACTGATCCTTAACAGTCCGACCCTGAAGTACAAACCGGTCTGTAATCAGGTAACGTTCTGCTGATTAACTCCCGCTAGATTCCCAATAGAGGAAACAACATGTGACAACTGGGGCGCGGTCATTGACGTTCTGAGCAAATAGAGAATGGGTGCAGTATAACAAACACATACGCCACTACGCCCAATGTATTCCTTATATAGAGAATGGTGGAACAGATCACAAAGCAATAATTACAGAAACATAAAATGAGACAAAACACTAACAACAGAAAGTAGAAAAAAAAAGAACATTTAACATTGACTCCTGCTAATGTAATCCGTCCTACACTGCGGATATTGGGCCTGATTCGGATCTCTAAGCAAACCCGATGGTTTACATACAATTCCGATGGTGTGCGATTTGCAGGCGCGCAAGATCTTTTATGGGCATGCGCAGAACGAGTTCTGCGATCACACTCGCCGCGCCCAACGCCTACATCCTGATTGACAGGCAATGGCCATTTGGAGGCGGTGGGGAGGTGCAATATAAAAAAAAGAGAGAGAAAGAGAGTAAAGGGGTGTACACATGGAGCAAATTTGTGCTATTTTCTAAGCAATCTGACTAGATTGCTTAGAAAGTAAGCACAGATCTCTCTGTGTGTATGCTCCGAGAGATTAAATATCTCTTGCTAACTAAGTCAGTGCATGCAGTCACAATCTAGTCAAATTGCTTAGCAAATGACTGCAAATCTCTCTGTGTGTACAGAATGAGAGATAGAGGGCATACACACGTAGAGATCTGTGCTAAGCAATTTTGCTAAGCAATTTTGCTGGTGTCAAGATCTCCCATGGAGAGCACATACACACGCAGAGATTTGTGCTAAGAATCTTGCTAAGCAATTTTGCTAAGTAATTTTGCTTAAGCAAAAAAAGGCCGGGTAGTGGTTCAGAATGAGAGATTGTGATCAGTATCTCTCATTCTGTACACATAGAGAGATTTGCAGTCATTTGCTAAGCAATTTGACTAGATTTTGACTGCATGCACTGACTTAGTTAGCAAGAGATATTTAATCTCTCGGAGCATACACACAGAGAGATCTGTGCTTACTTTCTAAGCAATCTAGTCAGATTGCTTAGAAAATAGCACAAATTTGCTCCTTGTGTACACCCCTATACTGATCGCAAACTCTCATTCTGAACCACTACCCTGCTTAGCACAAATCTCTGCGTGTGTATGTGCTCTCCATGGGAGATCTTGACACCAGAAAAATTGCTTAGCAAAATTGCTTAGCACAGATCTCTACGTGTGTATGCCCCTTTATGCTGTGTACACACTTGTACAATCTACATGAGATCCAGATGAGATTTTGACTATGTATCAATTTAGACTATGTATACAATTTAGACTATCTGCATACATTATAGTGCAGATCTGCACTATATAGTCTATGCAGCCAAGACTTTCTGCATGAGATCCAGATGAGATTTTGACTATATAGTCAAAATCTCATCTGGATCTCATGCAGATTGTACAAGTGTGTACACACCATTAGATTTGGGGGAGTTATTTTGTTTCTGTGCAGGGTAAATATTGGCTGCTTTATTTTTACACTGCAATATAGGGCCTTATTTTGGTTCATTCTTTCTGACAAAATCCTTCTTAGATGGACAAAACCATGTGCACTGCAGGGGGGGCAGATGTAACATGTGCAGAGAGAATTAGATTTGGGTAAGTTATTTTGTTTCTGTGCAGGGAAAATACTGACTGCTTTATTTTTACACTGCAATATAGATCTCTCTTTGAAGTAAAACCCCACCCAAATCTAATTCTCTCTGCACAAGTAACACCTGCCCCACCTGCAGTGCACATGGTTTTGCCCATCTAAGAAGGATTTTGTCAGAAAGAATGAACCAAAATAAGGCCCATAGATTTCAGAGAGAGAGAGAGAGAGAGAGAGAGAGAGAGAGAGGGGGTAATTTATGAAACTACCTTTAGAATTTTTTTAAACTTTCTGTTTAATAATGATGCTCAAGTGTGCCAGCTGTTTTGGGTTAATGCATGCCGCAATTTGTTCCAGATTTGCATAAAATAATTATTTATCTATCTATCTATAAATAGGATTATATTATTATAACCTGCTGATTTGCTTCCCCTGCAGGTAGAATGTCACATTTACCTGAACCAGAGTAAATTGCTGGCATTCCTCAAGTCACATGACATAGTGCTGGTGGCGTACAGCGTGCTGGGGTCCAGCCGGGATGAGAAATGGTAAGCTGGTGACACACGTCCTGTAAGGCCTGTGATATTTTACACATCACAAGATCAACAACGGTCGGTAGCTTGCTGAGTTTATCTCAGTTCATCCAGTGTGGCTGTGCAGCATGAGCTTCAAAATGCGAGCAAGTTACACCTTAAACAAATCACCCGCAAAAATGGCGTGCCTTCACCCCTATGACAAGTCCCATCTGCCACCAAAATGGGTTCTTCTCTGTAACTTTTACATACAATAATATGTCCAGCCTTTTGGCATCAGTATACGGAAGTGGTACCAATATTTAAAAAAAGGGTAAAAGGTCACAGGGAAAATATTTGAGGGATTACTAAGAGATGGTATCCAGGATTATTTAGTGCAAAATAATATAATCAGCAATAGTCCACAGGGGTTTGTAAGGGATTGCTCGTGTCAAACTAATCTGATTAGCTTCTACAAAGAAGTTGGTATGATCCTAGACAAAGGCAATGCAGTTGATGTGTTATACCTGGATTTTGCGAAGTCCGTCGATACAGTGACTCACAAGAGCCTGATCCACAAAATGGATATATTGTAACTAGGGGAAATTTGAACATGGGTTAAAAACTGGCTACTTGACAGGGAACAGAGAGTGGCAATAACTGGTGCCTATTTCAAACTGGATACCAGTACTAAGTGGGGTGTTAGGGCCACTTTTATTTAACTTATTTATTAACGACATAGAGGATGGGATATCAAGCAAAGTGTCCACCTTCGCGGATGATACTAAATTGTGCAAAGTGATTAAACAGGACAGGATGTATACAGAGGGATTTAAACAAATTGGGGGAGTGGGCAGATACATTGAAAATATAATTCAGTGTTGACAGATGTAAAACATTGCATCTTGGGAGACATCATCAGTGTGCTAACTACAATCTCAAGGGGGTAGAGTTATACCCCTTTCACACCAGCCTAAAGTCCGGGAACAACCCGGTACTACCTTTGGTGTGAAAGGTACCCGGGACAAATTACCAGGCTAATTTGCCGGCAATCCAACCCTGCTAGGTAGCATGGTTGTTCCCCGTTCAACCCGGGGACCTGGCTGGTGTGAAAGGTGTAGGGTATACTTACCTCCGTGTCCTGTCCGACGGGAATTAATGCAGGCGGCGGGCGCAAATGACGGGACAGCCGGTGGATGATGATGACGCAGCTCTCCAGCGGCAGTGAGGGCGCCGGAGAGCTGCGTCATTTTCATCCGCCGCCTGTCCCGTCATTTGCGCCGCCGCCTGTGTGGATCCCTGGCCTGTGCGGAGGACCAGCAACCGGGGTGAGTATTCTCCCTACCTCCACCGCCATCCCGCCGACTGCCCGACGTCATCCCGCCGACTGCCCACCTCCTCCCCACCTCCTGCCGGCCTCCTTCCCGCCCCTTTCACACACCAGAAAATGCAGGGACATTTCTGGTGTGAATGGGTCCAAACCCGGGAATGTCCCTGCTTGTCCCGGGAAGTGAATTCCCGGGTTTGTCCCTGCATTTCTGGTGTGAAAGGGGTATTCGGAACATCAGAAGAGGACCTAGGAGGGCAAATGGATAACAAAAATTGGGAGCAGTACTCAATGCCAAGCAGCAACAGCAAATAAGGCCAATAGGGTACCAGCGTGTATAATAAGGGGTATAGAATCAAAGGACTACACTGTCATTGTGCCACTTTTTAAAGCACCTGTTAGGCCTCATCTTGAGTTTGGGGAACAGTTCTGGGTCCCTTACTACAAAATAGACAATATTGAACTGGAGATGGTCCAGCGTAGGACAAAGAAGGTCATAAAAGGGATGGAGAACATGGGCTACGAGGACATAATAGCCAAACTAGGAATGTTTACACACAAAAAAAGACGTTTAAGAGGAGACGTGCTCAACGTGTAGAAGTATATTAAGGGAACTATCAAGCACCCTCGTTACCTGAAAGTCAATGACCAAGACAAGAGGGTATCCACTCAGAGGCGTAGCTAGGGCGGAGCCGGCGGAGCATTAGCTCCGGGCGCCGACATGTCACCTGGCGCCGGAGCTCTGCCGCCGGCTCCCCTGCTAGCGCCAGGCATCATTGTTGGCGCGGCGCCAGGCATCATTGTTGGCGCGGCGCCAGGCATCATTGTTGGCGCGGCGCCAGGTATCATTGTTGCTCTCATGAGAGCTGATACCCGGAAGCCGCGATCCGGACACTACAGGTGGAGCCGGGCGGCCGCGCATAGCTGGACGTGGGACGCTGTGGCTGCAGCGCCTCCCGGCACACAGCACATGGGGCATCGTGAAACGAGAAGGGAGGAAGAACTCCCTGAGAGACTGCACAGTGCAGGCGGGCAAACAACAAGCAGCCGAGCCAACTCCTCATCGCTGACAGGGTAAGAAGCAGGTTAGCGGGACGCCGCTTCCTGCTTAAACCCTATCATATGCAGACTTGTGCAAGACATTATGGACTCAGCCCTGGGACATTACCACACACACACTTGCTAAGGAACATAAACCCCATCCGGGCTTATGGTATAAAGGGATCCCCCTGATGCCCTCATTCCCTGAGGGGCTCTTAGCAAGTGTAAGCACAAGGGCACACATGAGCAAAAACATTTATATTTGGAAGTTGTTCATAAATTTTCATCAATAAACACCCTTGCATTTACTTCATCCACCTCTCACTCATTATTGCATATATAGAGAACCACAATCAGCTCACACCACCATCCTGCATTTATTTCTAGTACAGCAGACCATTACAGAGGCAGCTCTTGAGCCCACCCTTCTCTTTGCACTTATGACCAACAGGGGGTCGGGATACACTAAGCAGCGCCTAAAAACACACCCACTAGGTGAGTGCAGTACATCTACCTCCTTTAACCCCCGCCCTGCTCCCCCAATCCCCGCTGTGCCCGGCATCAAGTCAGTGGGGAAAATTAAAACCCGGCGAGTGCTTTCACTGTGCATGCGCCGGTTTGGGACGCCGGAGGCAGGGATGCGGCGCCATGATGTCACAACGTCATCAACGTTATGGTGCCGCATCCCTGCCTCCGGCATCCCAAACCGGCGTATACGTGATGTGATGACTGATGCCGAGCACAGCGGGCGTCAACATCATGGTGCCGCATCCCTGGCACCAAAGTCCCTATCCAGGGGTCAAGGGGTGAGCGGCTGGAGGCTGGACAGCGTGTGGAGGGTAGGATAGTGGGCTGTGGCTTCATCCTTTGCTCCCAGCTCACTATTGCAGCAGCCGGGGGTGGTGTCCTATTATTATTATTATACAGGGGAGCAGCCTGTGGTTTCCTTTTATTATACAGGGGGGTGCAAAAAATGCCCTTGCTCCGGGCACCGTGGAACCTAGCTACACCACTGTATCCACTTAGACTGGAGGAGAGAAGGTTTCGTACTGTTAGGAGGACGGGGTTATTTATGGTGAGGGCAGTAAAGGTTTGGAACTCACTGCCAGCGGAGGTGGTGATGGCAGATACATACATGTTAGATCAGACTGGACAAGTACTTCAGGGCTATAATCAGCAAGATCTGGTCTAGTGGGGAGATCAGCGGGTTAGAAAAAGGCCATATCCGACAAACTGGTTATACTGATGATAGTATCATATTGTACAATCCTGGGGGGGGGGGAAGGATAATATCTAGGAATTAGTCTAATGAGTCTAGTAGTGAAACAGGTTGAACTTGATGGACAAATGTCTTTATTTGACCTTATCTGCTATGTCACTATGGGGGAAATTTACTAATATGAAAAACCTAGGGTACTTGTTTCCTAGCTCGGCCACACCGATTTCCATCGGAGTGGTCGTGTCGTAAAAATCGCGTCGGTCGCATCGCATGCGATGCGACCAAAGCGACCGACCCGATTTTTTAATTGAATCAAATGTGAATAGGGTCCCTGGGACCCGATTTTACATTGGATTCAATGTAAAATATTCCCTAGACCCCCAATTTTACACCCTGAACCCCACCCCACGATTGACGCCAACCCGAAGCGTGGCGAGCGCAGTGAGCCCGCAAGAGGCGGCGATGCACGTCCTCCGATCTTTTCATTCCCCTACTATCCACGTCAGCGTGGAGTTGAGAATATAAAGTGTGGCGAGCGCAGCGAGCCACCAAGCCCGAAGCGTGGCGAGCGTAGCGAGCCCCGCGAGGGGAAGTGTATAACTTCACAGGTATACGCGTCCCCTCGCGGGGCGCGCTGCGCTCGCCATGCTTCGGGCTCGGTGGCTCGGTGGCTCGCTGCGCTCGCCACACTTTATATTCTCAACTCCACGCCGCCGTGGATAGTAGGGGAATGAAAAGGTCGGAGGACGCGCACCGCCGCCCCTCGCGGGCTCGCCACATATATGTTAATATTTTAACATTGAAGTCTATGGCAAAATCGCGGGCATCGCGTCGGTCGCGTTGGGGCCAATGTTAATGGTCCCGACCGACGCGATGCTCGGGATTTTCCCTTTGCCGGCAAAATGGACCTGATTTCAAAGGAAATCGGGTCCATCGCGGGCGTGTAGTTTAACTTAAAGGTACACGATGCCCAAGATTGTGGCCGTGCTAGGAAACAAGTACCAAACCTAGTTTTTCGTATTAGTATTTTCCCTACGACTGCATACGACTGCTTTGTAACCCTCCGATGTCGTATTCATTCGTATTAGCTGGCCATATATACGGCCGATAATACAATTTTTTCAGGCAGTCTGCACGGATCAGTCAGATCCGTGCAGGCTGCAAGGTGTAAATAAAAATAGAAAAAATAAATAAATATTAAAAAAAAAAACGGCGTGGGGTCCCCCCCACAGCTGTAACCAGCACCAGGCTGACAGAGCCGGGGCCGGTAATTAAAAATCAGGGAACCGGCAAATAGGGGTTCCCTGATTTTTAACAACCAGCCCCAGGCTCCAGGTCCGGGGCTGGTTCCCAAAATACGGGGGACAAAATGACTAGGGGTCCCCCATATTTTAAGAACCAGCCCCAAGCCAAACCAGCCAGCAGGGTAATGCCACAGCTGGGGGGAGACTTTTTATACAAGTCCCCCCGGCCAAAGCATTAACCCTCTTACCAGTCAGCCTGGCCAGGGGCCCTGGGGGAGTGGGGACCCCCCCAATAAAGGGGTCCCCCCCCCCTCCAGGACTTACCTGACCAGGCTAATGCCTGGTGCTGTCCCCGGTGGCCCTGTGCGGTGGCCACCGGGCTGATACTGGTGTAAAAAATAGATGAATAAACTATTGTTTTAAACTGTGGAACTATGAGTCCCAGCAAGCCTCCCCTGCAAGCTGGGACTTGGAGAACCACAAGTCCCAGCCTGCGGGGCATTAAAGGGCCTGCTGGGTCTTGTAGTTCCACAGTAAAAAAATTGTTAAATAAATACACACTGACAACAGAAAAATAAAAAATTAATACATACATTACACACACACTGATACTTACCTATCTTGATCCCGTAGGTAGGTCCCAGAGTCTTGATCCGGTGCCTTGTCCTGGTTCCGGATCCATGTCGTCATTCTTCAGCATGTCGATCTTCATGTCGGCGTCGGCATCCGGTCCGGGGTCCGAAGAAATCCATGGTGGACCTGTGGAAGGAAATCCTACTCACCCAGGTCCTCCATGGAAGGTCTTCATTCTTGATCCGATGTAGTCCAGGGCTTCTTGCATCTTCTTCAAGCTGCCGGCGACTCCAGCAAGATCCCCGCTGCAGCAGACTGACTGAGAGGCGCAGAGATCCTTCCTCCTCGGTGTCTCTACTCAGAATGAATTCTGGCCAATCAGGAGCCGACTTTCTTGGCTCCTGATTGGCCGCTAGTCGGCTCCTGATTGGCCAGAATTCATTCTGAGTAGAGACGCCAAGGAGGAAGGATCTCTGCGCCTCTCAGTCAGTCTGCTGCGGCGGGGAGCTTGCTGGAGGTGCCGGCAGCTTGAAGAAGATGGAAGAAGATGGAAGAAGCCCTGGACTACATCGGATCAAGCCTGAAGAACTTCCATGGAGGACCTGGGTGAGTAGGATTTCCTTCCACAGGTCCACCATGGATTTCTTCGGACCCCGGACCGGACGCCGACATGAAGATCGACATGCTGAAGAATGACGACATGGATCCGGAACCAGGACAAGGCACCGGATCAAGACTCTGGGACCTACCTACGGGATTAAGATAGGTAAGTATCAGTGTGTGTGTAATGTATGTATTAAACTTTTATTTTACAGGTGTCAGTGTGTATTTATTTAACAATTTTTTTACTGTGGAACTACAAGACCCAGCAGGCCCTTTAATGCCCCGCAGGCTGGGACTTGTGGTTCTCCAAGTCCCAGCTTGCAGGGGAGGCTTGCTGGGACTCATAGTTCCACAGTTTAAAACAATAGTTTATTCATCTATTTTTTACACCAGTATCAGCCCGGTGGCCACCGCACAGGGCCACCGGGGACAGCACCAGGCTTCAGCCTGGTCAGGTAAGTCCTGGAGGGGGGGGACCCCTTTATTGGGGGTTCCCCACTCCCCCAGGGCCCCTGGCCAGGCTGACTGGTAAGAGGGTTAATGCTTTGGCCGGGGGGACTTGTATAAAAAGTCTCCCACCGGCTGTGGCATTACCCTGCTGGCTGGTTTGGCCTGGGGCTGGTTCTTAAATACGGGGGACCCCTAGTCATTTAGTCCCCCGTATTTTGGGAACCAGCCCCGGACCTGGAGCTGGTTGTTAAAAATCGGGGAACCCCTATTTTTGGGTTCCCTGATTTTTAATTACCGGCCCCGGCTCTTTCAGCCTGGTGCTGGTTACGGCTGTGGGGGGGACCCCACGCTGTTTTTTTTTTTTATTATTTATTTTTCCTTTTTTATTACACTGCAGCCTGCACGGATCTGACTGATCCGTGCAGGCTTAAAGCAAATACGACAGGAACATCAAGGTGTATTTTCCTGTCGTATTTTCGTGGCTGTTTCACGCCAATTAGAAGCCCTATTATCAATACGGCTGCTTAGTAAATCAGGAACCACCATTCTTTTGAATGGTGATTCCTGTCATATTCTATCGATGGTGTAGACATTCGTATTTGTAAATACAAATACGAATGTCCCATCTTTAGGAATACGAATTGCTGTATTTTCGGGATAGTAAATATCGAAAATACAAATGTGTAAAAATAGGTGTATTTCTGCCTACGAATACACCTATTTTTTACGAATCCATATTAGTAAATTTCCCCCTATACGTCACATACTTACACACACGAATTCCACCTGCAAACATATATCTGCAGTGTGGGGGGAGTTATAAATGTATTTGCCAATGTTATTTTCATTTTCGGGATACGCAACCTGTATATTGCTCAGAAGGGTCCCTTTACGCAATATCTTTTAAAAACAATGTGTACTGTGTACACTCAATGTCGTTGCCGTGCACTCCCGCACATCGATAACGGCCCTATTCCCGGGTTTTTTTTTTTTAAATGTTACAATTACAAAATAACGTATTTTTCTGTTGCAGGATTGATCAAAGCTCCCCTGTGCTACTGGAGGATCCGGTATTAGTGGCTGTGGCGGAGAAGTGCGGTCGGACCCCCGCACAGGTGGCACTGAGATACCTGCTACAGAGGGGGATTGTGGTCCTGGCAAAGAGTTACACCCCGTCCAGGATTAAGCAGAACCTTCAAGTGAGTAGTCTGGCGGCCTTCCCATGTGTGCCACTGTAATCTGACGGACATCCCATGTGCGCCTCTGTCCTCCATCCCACGTGCGCCTCTGTCCTCCATCCCACGTGCGCCTCTGTCCTCCATCCCACGTGCGCCTCTGTCCTCCATCCCACGTGCGCCTCTGTCCTCCATCCCACGTGCACCTCTGTCCTCCATCCCACGTGCGCCTCTGTCCTCCATCCCACGTGCGCCTCTGTCCTCCATCCCACGTGCGCCTCTGTCCTCCATCACACTTGTGCCTCTGTCCTCCATCACACTTGTGCCTCTGTCCTCCATCACACTTGTGCCTCTGTCCTCCATCCCACGTGTGCCTCTGTCCTCCATCCCACGTGCGCCTCTGTCCTCCATCCCACGTGCGCCTCTGTCCTCCATCCCACGTGTGCCTCTGTCCTCCATCCCACGTGCGCCTCTGTTCTTTATCCCAGGTGTGCCTCTGTCCTCTATCCCAGGTGTGCCTCTGTCCCCCTTCCCACGTGTGCCTCTGTCCCCCTTCCCACGTGTGCCTCTGTCCCCCTTCCCACGTGTGCCTCTGTCCTCCATCCCACGTGTGCCTCTGTCCTCCATTCCACGTGTGCCTCTGTCCTCCATCCCACGTGTGCCTCTGTCCTCCATCCCACGTGTGCCTCTGTCCTCCATCCCACGTGTGCCTCTGTCCTGCATCCCACGTGTGCCTCTGTCCTCCACCCCACGTGTGCCTCTGTCCTCCACCCCACGTGTGCCTCTGTCCTCCATCCCACGTGTGCCTCTGTCCTCCATCCCACGTGTGCCTCTGTCCTCCATCCCACGTGTGCCTCTGTCCTCTATCCCACGTGTGCCTCTGTCCCCCTTCCCACGTGTGCCTCTGTCCCCCTTCCCACGTGTGCCTCTGTCCCCCTTCCCACGTGTGCCTCTGCCCCCCTTCCCACGTGTGCCTCTGTCCCCCTTCCCACGTGTGCCTCTGTCCTCCATCCCACTTGTGCCTCTGTCCTCCATCCCACGTGTGCCTCTGTCCTCTATCCCACGTGTGCCTCTGTCCTCCATCCCACGTGTCTCTCTGTCCTCCATCCCACATGTCTCTCTGTCCTCCATCTCACGTGTGCCTCTGTCCTCCATCCCACGTGTGCCTGTGTCCTCCATCCCACGTGTGCCTCTGTCCTCCATCCCACATGTCTCTCTGTCCTCCATCTCACGTGTCTCTCTGTCCTCCATCTCACGTGTGCCTCTGTCCTCCATCTCACGTGTGTGCCTCTGTCCTCCATCCCACGTGTGCCTCTGTCCTCCATCTCACATGTGTGCCTCTGTCCTCCATCTCACGTGTGTGCCTCTGTCCTCCATACCCCACGGGTCTCTCTGTCCTCCATCCCCCACGGGTCTCTCTGTCCTCCATCCCCCACGGGTGCCTCTGTCCTCATCCCACGTGTGCCTCTGTCCTCCATCCCCCGTGTCTCTCTGTCCTCCATCCCATGTGTGCCTCTGTCCTCCATCCCAGGTGTGCCTCTGTCCTCCATCCCAGGTGTGCCTCTGTCCCCCTTCCCACGTGTGCCTCTGTTCTCCATCCCACGTGTGCCTCTGTCCTCCATCCCACGTGTCTCTCTGTCCTCCATCCCACGTGCGCCTCTGTCCTCCATCTCACGTGTGTGCCTCTGTCCTCCATCCCCCACGGGTCTCTCTGTCCTCCATCCCCCACGGGTCTCTCTGTCCTCCATCCCCCACGGGTCTCTCTGTCCTCCATCCCCCACGGGTCTCTCTGTCCTCCATCCCCCATGTGTGCCTCTGACCGGGATATCTGGTGGAAATGTAAGGGTCATGAAGTCCTGTACGGTCTATATGTCATGTCTGATGGTATGTGCAGCTGTCATGTAACACTCTAATTCTTGCACATTATAGGTCTTGGATTTCCAGTTGAGCGATGAAGAAATTAGGACTTTGGACAACTTAAACAAGAATATGCGCTATTTAACTATTCCACAGTAAGTATCACAGTGTTACCGGAACTGTACGTATTTTGGGGATCAGGTGGAGCAGCCTTTTGTTCATATATATAGGTTTCATGGATATAAATTATCATAGCGGTAAAATTCCCTCACCTGATTTGGACAATCACAGCCCAGGAAGGCTCAGGATCTTGTTTAACCCATTTACGTGGAGACAGTGCTGCGATGCCGCAGTGACATCTGTATTCCTGTGGAACATTGGAACAACCCCTATAAGGTGACCTCACGGTGTACGGGTGACGGTCATACTTAATACCCCTCCAGATGCCATTAATCCTCGATAGAAAGGCCGCCAAGAGATAATGCAGTATTTTGCTGATCACAAGAGCTGACAGCAGACACGACCACACATATGTCTAGGAACGCAGGAAGTGTCAGGGATTACAGATCTGGTCTCTGAGCCGTCAGTCACTAACCACCCCGTGTTGTGTATTCCGCAGGTGGCAGGATCACCCCAAGTTCCCATATAAAGAGGAATATTAACAGAATGGATCTGAAAATTGTCCTGCACCAACGACAAAGGCCTAAGCAGCTGACAGCAGATGGAATTACTGTGCGGCTGCGGACGCTCCAATAAATTATTATGGACTCGTGCACTGAATATATAACATAACAACAATATGTTATAGCTAACAAATAAATAAAGGATCATTTGTGTAGGTATTTCGTCATCTTTGGATCTCTCACAGGACCCGTATTATTATTATTACTACCACCACACTATAGACAGATAATAAACATTTCATGCTATTTTGCATCTGAATTTGGATACAATGGAGGAAATTTACTAAAATGGGCGTTTTATAGTTGGAATGTTGCTAGGGCAACCAATCAGATACAATCTATGATCTTCTAGAGCAGTGATTTTCAACCTTTTTCAGGTCGCGGCACACCAGACAAGACTTCAAAATTGCCAAGGCACACCAACATTTTTTAATCAGATATTCCATAAATATTGCGCACTTGTAAGTAGGGTTACCACCTTTTTGTTGAGAGATTCCCGGACATTGGCCCACCCCTTGACACACCCACTGACCCGCCCCAGTCCCGCCTTATGTTGATTTTTTTAAACCTTTGCTTCAATTTCATTCTTGATTTTGCATACCATAATGCCAGTTACATGTTATATCACACACATTAATGGCCATTACAAGTTATGCCACACATCGTGATGCCAATTACAAGCTATGCCATATACCGCAATGGCCATTACACATTATGCCAGGACTCAACAAATTTCTTGCAAACGAGGGACAATATGGACAGTGCGCGGCGAAGGCGCGCAGCAAATTTTTCAACATAATGCCAACACACCGCACACCCATTATATAGTATACCACATGCTATAATGGCCATTGCATGTTATGCCACACACCGTAATGCCCATTGCACATTTTAGTGAACTTTGTAATTCCGATTACACATAAGCACACACATGATGCCCATGACATACTATATAACACTCCGCAATAGCCATGACATACTATATAACACCGTAATGCCCATGACATACTATATAACACACCATACACATTTGACACATAAGTGCCACTTACCTACATGCTCAATGCCAGGGGCTTCATGCTCGATGCCAAGGTGGACTGAATTTGCTCATTGCCAAGGGGGACAGAACTGTGCAGTGGCCCACTCCTGGCTCCCGTCCGCTATTTGCAATTCAATGCACCGCCAGTAGTGTGCGGCAGGGAGGGAGGGTTGGAGCAGTAGGTTGGGAGGGTATCTGCAGTGGGGTGGGAGGGAGTACACCATACTTAGCCAGCCGATGGTTAGCCGGCCCGCTCACCTCACCCCCCCCCCACCTCCTCCCAGTGTGCGTCCATGTGCAAACCCCCCTCCTGCCTGTGCTGACACACCGACGACCCCTCCCCCTGTCAGTGTGCGTCCATGTGCGCACCGCCCGACCGCTCACGGCTCCCCCGCTATGTACGGGAGAGAGACGTGCTGTGCTGCTATGTAATATTCATATCTCTCGCTGCTGGACCACTAGCCAATGAGCGCTCGCGGTCCAGCAGCCACCAGTTGATTGGCTGCTGGACCGCAAGCGCCATTGGCTAGTGGTCCAGCGGGATATATGATTATTGCATAGCAGCACAGCACGTCTCTCGAGTCCCGGACAGTGCACAGCGGGGGAGCCGTGAGCGGGCGGGCGGTGCGCACATGGACGCACACTGACAGGGGGGCGGGTGGGGAAGCATTCCCGGACGGCGGACATTGTATAGTCCAGGTCAGCCACTCTGCGCCGTGCGACCACACACAACGTCCAGTATGATGCCGAGCCGCCTGCCCGTCCCCCCTGTCAAAGTGAAACTCCGCTGGTGAGTCGCCGTGACCCAAGGCACCGGTTGAAAATGTCTGTTCTAGAGGGTGCTAAATAAATAAGTATCGGCATCGGATGCCAATTTTTTTTTTTTTAAAGCCCATGTCTACCTTTTCACGGTGTCAATGTTTTTCAACACCAAAAAGTCGACACATATAAAAGGTCGACATGACCAAGTTTAGCACATGAAAAGGTCAACATGATTTTTTTTATGGGGTTTTTTACATTTTTTTTTACTTTTTCACGCTTCACCATCAACATGGATTCTGATTGGTAACAGCAAAGTGTGACCCGAATGGTCCCCTTACACTATGCGATTCTCTGAGAAATCGCATCCAATCCCCCTTGAGCCGCCCCAGTGGCAATATCGCATGTGATACATTACCTGCAGTACTCCAGCATGTGATGTATTGTATGCGATCCCCATTCCCTGCCACCGGGAGGCGCTCCAACACAGAGATTTTATATGCAGCATAGATCTCCAGATTAGAAGAAAGAAGATTTTGTTCCCTCAAAAGAAAAAAAATATTTACGGTCAGAGCAGTCAAACTGTGGAACTCTCTTCCTGGAGAGGTGGTGTCTGCGGACACAATAAATATGGTTGGACAAGTGTAGTACCCCACTCCAGGGTACCTCTGGTGTGCCCCTGTGCCCCAAAGGTCCTAAACATTGGCAGCCAACGCTGCCAGTGTTGCCAACTCTGAAACGTAAAACAAGCAACTGATGACCAAAAAACAAGCCCAAAACAAGCCCAATCTAATCCTAAAAAGTCCAAAAACAAGCCCAACTTACATTTGACTATAGATAGGTAGATATTTTACGTATTATTTATACAATCTACATGTAATGTCTTTACAATGATATTTTATCAGCACAAAACTGGCTTTTAAAGAATACTATAACACTTCCTGCTTCGCCTCATTGATGAGGCAAAGCAGGAAGGGACATCGACAAGATGTATTAACATCTTGTCTGCCGAAGCGGGCGAACACAAACTTGCGTGCTGACTCCTTCCCCATGGCCGGCTGTACTGGGCATGCGTGAGATCTCGCTACTCACGTGAGATCCCAGCGCAGCCTGAAGCCAGCAGCAGGGACAGTGATGTCACTGTTTTGGGTATAGGGCTTCGTCACCTTGCAGCTGTTGAAGCGGATAGCGGCAGGGGGCGGGACAGTCAGCGCTGTGGACCGTTCATACATTTACCTTACATATCGGCCTATGCACACAGGCTCCTTCTTACATGGGGGAGAAGCGGGATCAGTGCACTTAACATGCACTGATTCCCCCTTCTCCCCCATAGCGCGCCTTCATACATCTGCCCCAATATGAGATATTTTACTTTCATTTTTTTCTCTAAAGAAAAATCCCAAGTGAACATTGTCCTTTGTACACACTGAGAAATATTTACCATACACGGTGCGATAGGCGATGTACGTTTTGTACTAGATCGCATGCGTTTTGAATGTGCTGCAATGCAATCTAGTGAGCACATACTTTTTGTGCTGTGCGATGTGAGCGGGATAAATTGTACCATGCGTGGACATCTTAAGAAAAGATAGAACAAGCTTACTACAAGCATCATTGCTAAAATCAGATTAGCCCTACTGACTACACACAAGCCGCAACATAGATAATGGGAGTCATTACCATTTCTATAAGCCTAGTTCTCACCTGTGTTTGTCCCTTATCTCTGTGCTGAATAACTGAATTACAGAGAAGCCCAAAATAAAACAAGCCCAAAACAAGCTACTAAAAAAAATTATAAGCCCAAAAACAAGCAACAAGCAACCATCAAAAAAAATAAGCAACTCACGAAAAAAACAAGCCCAAATCCGCTTGTTTCAAGCTGACTTGGCAACTATGAACGCTGCCTAAGAAGACCCCTGTCCACTGTCCAGGACAGGAAGGGTTAAACAGCCAAAGCAGGAGCTAGGACCCTGCTGTATCTGTCCCTACCTGCATTCCTGAGGGGGGAGCACTCTAGTGAGGAGCATCAGCAGAGTGTGACAGGAAGAGAGAGGTCAGAGGTGATCCCAGCAGCTTGGAAGGAAGAGAAAGGTCTGGCACGTGCAGGAGCTGAGAGACTGAGTGCAGACTAAAAGACCCATGCAGCAGAGAGACGGGACCCGCTGACAGTGACCTCTGGCACCTGGGCAGGAGAGAGTAATACAGCAGCCGGGAGAGACCAGAGAGGAGCCGCTCACAGCCGCAGCACATGGCAGTGATTGACAGCTGCACAGAGAGAGGAGACAGGGATCAAAGGAGCTGCCGCCCAGAGCAGGGAGAGACAGCTACCGCTGGGGAGTGATGTCCAGCCAGTGCTGGCCACACAGAGAATGCAAGAGGGAGGCCCTGCAGGGTGCCAGCTGTGAAGCCAGGGAGAATGCTGCCAGAGGAGGTTGCCAGCGCCGGAGGAGGAGCCAGGCCAGGAGCCGCACAGCGGGAGTCGCTTCCGGCCGGAGCCGGCACCTGCAGCTGCTTTTAAGGTACCGGGGTGCCCTATGCCCCAACGATTGGTCTGCACCACGCCAGAGACTATCCCTATTAAGTCAATCCCACAGATTGCTCCTTAGTACAGAGCATCATTAGCCTCAGTCTGACCCACGCTATACTGTCACAGCAATCCCCAGTTACCCCCCGTTACCAGTGAGGAGAGCCACTGGAGAGGCCCCTCCTTACCCAGGCCACCTATCTAATAACACGGGTACTATCCCCTGCTCCAGGGACTGAGCTGTTTGCTATTGAGCAGGACATTGATAAATGTGGTTGTACCAGAACATCCTGTGGCTACTGACCCCTACAACCTGTTCGCTGTATTCCCTACAGGGAGCCACCCCAGGGAACGGGGGCTCGCCTGTCCCTCTGGAGAGAGAGAGGACTGTTCACCTTTGTCCGTTTTTTTTAATAAGTTAGTGTGCACACTAAGATAGGGCCTAACTCTTTATTCGTGAGGATCCTCCTTCGCGGGACCATTTCTGAGTCAATGACTTTTGCTTAAGGCAGAGACTGTAGTTCAGCATCCACAGGGTGTGAAGCGCCACCTGGCGGACATTTGGTGTTACCGTGTCACATGTACAGTACAGTGTTTTTAGTGACGTAATATTGCTTTCTCTGATATGGTTTTCTTTAAATGTATTTGTGATTATTGAGTGTCTAATGCCTTAAAGTAAATGTTTACATGCTGCACCTCTTTCTTATTGATTTCTGCATATGTGTACAAATGCATCGCAGTGACTAGCACAGGTGTTTCGTTAAATAAATATTTGTCACTGCTAAATTGTAGTAGTGTCGCTTCTGGGGGTTCTCCTTGGGTTGTGGCCATCCCCTGCCACAGGTTCTTCCGAGAAGAAGCCGTGAAGATCTGAAGTCGGCAAGTCCAGAGTCCAGGTACACCATCGCACGTCACCCCTCCAGGGGCTTTGTCACACAAGCATCTATTGGATAAAAACATCCAGGGGTACGAATAAGTAACATTGGGGCAGATGTACGAAGCAGCGTTAAGTGCAAAAATGCACTTAACGCTGGTTAACTGGGGGGATTACGTTTATGCTAATGTGTTACTAGCACACGTAACGTGCGCTAGTGACAGCCCGCCGAGTTACGCTCGGCGGGCTGTCCCCTGCAATCCCCCCCAGGGATTAACGGCCGGGGCGATGTATTAACAGCCTTCAAGGCGTTAATTCACCCCGACCGCTTCGCCAGCTCAGGGCTAGCGTTGTCCTATCCCCCACTGTGGGGACAACGCTAGCCCTGCTTCTGGCTCGGGCTGCGTAGGAGATCTCGCGGTTTTTGCGAGATCTCGCGCATGCCCATTAGAGCCGGACAGGGGGGGGAAGCGCACTGAGCATGCGCGGGACGCCGGGGGAGCCGATAAGGAGAGCCGTTAACGCTGGCCATAACGGCTCTCCTTATCGGCTTGGGGGGGGGGTAATACATTAGCAAATAACGGGTGCCTGCTTCTCCTCGTTATGCAGGAGTAGCGGGACCCGTTATTTGAGAAGCGCTAAGGGGGGGTTACTACATCTACCCCATAATCTGTCTTTAAAAATGACTCACACTGTCTTTTACAAGGGATAAGCTATTAAAACCCAGGTTGAACTCGATGGACGCAAGTCTTTATTCATCCTTATCTACTATGTAACTATGATCTCCAGCTCTAATCTTATGGGCACGGGACCGCGCATTAGAAACAATCTTCGTGCTTATTCCAACCTTAACTAAAATCTGCAATCTCTCTCTTGCTACTGGTACTTTTCCTTCTCTGTTAAATAGGAGCGAGCGGCGACTAGCCGAGAGAGACCGTAAACTATTAGTCTGGGCTCCCAAGGCCATGAAGTGCTACCAATGTCTTGCTGGTATTAGGATGGGGGCAGGGAAATAGAAGTGAAAGGATAGGGGGTGATAAAAGGGGGGAAGGTAAGAGAGAAGCAGGTAGTAGGCACCTCCCCATGGGAGTAGACTCATACTTAAGGACAGGACAGGTAAAAGGGGGAGGATCAGAGAGAGCAAGAGGTCACACCGGAAGGATTGTTGTGACTCACCAGTAGCTTTAAAGTTAAAAAGAAGCAATGGACCATCCTAAGAGATCCAGAGAAGTGCCAGCGAGATTTAAGGGACTGGAGCAGCAGCAGAAGAAAGCAAGGAGGGCTCCAGCAGCAGGAGATCTGAGATCGGCACCAGGAGCAGTGGCAAACGCAGGATTTTCAGAAGGGGGTTTCCAGAGAGGGGCGGAGCAAAGCACGGAGATGGACACTTAGGTGACCCAGTATAGCTCGGGTCAGTTAAAGTATTATAGATAGACCAAATGTATATAAACAATAATTTATATATATATATATACACACACACACACACACACACAGGGGCATCAACAGCAGTGCCCCAGCAATGTATTGGGGCACCTACCGATCCTCCAGCGGTAGGGGTGGGGGAAGCTTTGATGTCCCACAGGTGGTAGGGGGTATTATATCAACCGCTCAGCATGTAGGGCCTGGATCAGTAATTTCCACTAATTACCCCTTTACTGCACAGATGGTGGGAAATGGGGTGGGAGAAGGGGGCATTGGGCTGAATGAAGGGGCCCTGATACATAACTTCCAGGGTGGTAGAGGATGTTTAATACGCAGAGGAGGGGTGTATAGTGGAGTGGCTTATTATTCATAATTTTCTGGTGGGAGGACAGCTTGCTTGACTGCAGATATCTCCAGTTCCCAGAAATAGATTTCTTATATTTTAATGGAATTAAAAACTAGAGAATTCCACCTACCAGATGGTATTGTGGACTAGGGGCAGGGCCGGTGCAAGGCACCGGAGCGCCCCAGGCAAGTCGGGGTGGGGGCGCCCCGGTGCCGGGGGAGGGGGGGGTACCTGTCCTGCGTCGCAGTCCGGTGCCGGGGGAGGGGGGTACCTGTCCTGCGGTGCTGTGCATTTAAAGCTGGCGGCGGAGGCAGCGAGGGGTCCCTGCAGTCAATTAGAAATAACGAGCGCTATCCGCCGGGCGATGCGGCAGCGCTTCTGTTGTGAAAACACTGGCCGCACGCTGATTGGCTGAGATCAGCGTGCGCCGTGCTGCCAGTGTTTTCACAACAGAAGCGCTTCCGCATCGCCCGGCGGATAGCGCTCGTTATTTCTAATTGACTGCAGGGACCCCTCGCTGCCTCCGCCGCCAGCTTTAAATACACAGCGCCGCAGGACCGGTACCCCCGTGGCACGGGGGGGGGGGCAAAATGCCGCCCTCCAGTGGCCGGTGCCCTAGGCAAATGCCTAGATTTGCCTAGTGGTGGCGCCGGCCCTGACTAGGGGACATGGGCGGATTGGCCTGGCGGGAAACCGGGCTGTTTCCCGGTGGTCCGGCACATTTTACAGTAAAAACGGCCGCCCACCCTCCCTAACGGGGCCGCGGCCCACCACACGGACACCTCCGTGCAGAGCCCGCGGCACTGTGCCCTAACTGAAGATGGCCGCGGCTGGCCTCTTCTATTCCCCAAGTTAAAATGGCCGCGGGAGGGCTGGTGCGCATGAGCGGGCGCACACAGCTGCTCCCGCGGTCCGGATGGCTGGGCTGTTCACCTATCCACCCCAGCAGCAGCAGCGCGCAGGACTGTTTTGCGCGCTGCGCTGGGGAGCCGGATCCCACGGGCGGCGGCGGCAGCAACAGGTTCAGAAAGGACATAAAATGGTCTGCGTCTTACCCTGAGGGCAGCCACAGCCGGCGGCAGGTAAACGGCACTGGACAAAATTATAACCATTTGTGGACTCAGTGAAGTATATATATATATATATATATATATATACTTGGCCCACTGTCTTGCACTTTATAATGTTGGGATGATGGAATAAATTCTTCAGCTAATTAGGAAGACTGGTGAGTGTCCTCTATATATATATATATGTCGAACCGGCACTTGTCGAAATATGCAATCTGCCCTGGGTGCCTTCCAGCGTCAGTGTATGTATGTATGAATGACAGCGTCGGTGTATGTATGTATGACAGCGTCAGTGTATGTATGTATGACAGCGTCAGTGTAAAACTGCTGCTGTAAGATAATTGTCAAGTTCTCGTTTGAAGACAAGGGTAGGGTCCGAGGGTAACGGTAAATAAGTTGTAACATCCGGCCAGTTGACGTGAATTTCGCATTTGTAATCACACAAATCTTGGATTACTATTGAACCGCCTTTATCGGCGCTCTAATGACGATGTCCCGTCTATTGCTCAATGACTGTAAGCCTCGAACTCAACCTTGGTAAGATTTGGTAAAAAGCAGTAGTGTCGGCATCAGTCGTGTCGATGGAATTTTCAATAAGCCGTACAAAAGATTTTATAGAGCCATTAAACGATGGCAGGATCATATTTAGATTTAGGAGCTAATTTTCACTAGCTCAGATGGAAGAGGATCAGCCACTGTGTCACAACTTTGTTCCCAAAATGTTCTTGCAGCTTTAATTGGCGCTGTAATTTAAAAGTCTCTGTTTTCCACAAAAAAGGGTCAAAACCGGGTGGTCGGTACAAAGCTAAGCCCCTTCTGCAGAACTGAACGTTCGCTCGGGGTCAGCGGGGTAACCGATAAATTGAAGATTACTTCTTGTTGATTGGGGGTTTGCGTCCCCTTAACGCGCCTCCATTGTCCACCTCTTCTACAGGGTCCCCGTCGCCGGCCCGCTGTGCCCGTGTTCGCACAGCTAAAGGGATGAAACGGTTCCTTGGGCCACCCCTTTGGCGTCCTCTACCACGATAGTCGGTTTCACTAGCAGAGTTTGCCGACTCATTCGAGGAACCAGACTGGGTGTTCTGCCCAAACCTAGGCCGACCTTTAAAACGTCGCTGACTCTGAGTATTGCCGGTCAACCAACCATAGATGTTCTGGCTGTCATAATCGCGGCATACCTTCTGAAATTTTCTTTCTTATATTTAATAAGATCCCGCTTGTAATTGTCGACTTGGACTTGGAGTTTATCCATCCATTTTACTGCTGTGTCGTTCTGCAGAGTGGTTAGGTGTGTATTCTCAAACACTGATAATTTTTCTTTTGTAATATTCAATTCCTTAGTGGATTCTTCCACCACAAGTACTAACAAATCAAAAGAACACTTGTTCAGGATTGAACACCACTTTTTGCAGAAGGCGACATTATGTCGACCTATGGTCGGAATATTGTTGACCCGAAAACCCCTAGGGATTTTCTTTTCGGTGTGATACTCAGATAGAGTTGCAGCGTGATAATAAAAATCAAGTTCTCTTTTCTTAAGGTTTAATAACTCGTAGTAGAGATCTGTAGAAGAGGTATTTTCAGGGGCGGAGAAAACTTTCTCTTTCAATAGAATTTTGTCCACCTCCACATCGGAATAGGAGTGGACTTTGCCAGGTTCCAACACCACTCTCTCAAAGGTGTTCTCCATCTGGAGTAAACGATTATGTATAATATATAGGACAGTTGCAAAGAACGGGGAATAAATCCCACTAACCCACCAGTGCGGTCAAAACCTGCACAGCTTGAGTAGTTCTGATGAAGACGATGAGGTAAAGTACAATCCAGGGTGCACTGAACATAAGCGGTTCTCTCAGCTTGCATAAGCAAATAGGAACCACACACACAGTTTCTAGTTCTGGCACTCGCTATAAGGAAACCAGTATCTTGCCTGTTGCCATCTGCCAAACGGGACAGCTCACTGTAGCCACCCACACAACCTCGTACTTGCAGCGGCACTCAGGACCAACAAAGAAACACACAAAGGCAGCCCAATGTATGCCAACGTTTCAATAAGATTTACTTATTTTCCTCAGGGCAAAGTACAGATAAAAACTCACCATTATATGTGCTCATGCCTTCACCAAACAGTCCAATTGAGACGCAATCCCTGCAGCCGCCGGAAGCCGCCCGGAAGCGTCCCACATCGGATGACGTCACCCAGTGCACCCGACACCCGTACAAAAAACATAAACAAGGAATAATGCAACTGAAAAAAATAGAAATATACATACAAGTTAGTGCATATAATACAATAACATGTGATCACATATGTCATGTAATCATCTATGAGAGCAAGACCTGTTGCCTACAAACATGGCTATAGAAATCACAAGAAGCAGCTAAGACCCATTGTCTCATTTAACCCTTTAGGGCTCAATGAATCTAATTTAAAGATCCATTGCGCTTCACGCTGTAACAAAGCTTTGGACCTGTTACCTCCCCTGGCCAATGGTGGAATGTGGTCGATAATTTTATGTTTAAGGGCCATTGGTGAATGCCCACTCACAGCATAATGTCTTGCTACGGGCTGCTCGCTATTGCCCTTCAAGACAGCTGCTCTAATAGCAAGACGGTGCTGTGCCATACGTGTCTTGAAAGCACAGTCCGTCTTGCCGACATAGTATTTGTCGCACGGACATACTAAAACATAGACCACATATTTGGTGGAGCAGGTGACACGATGTTTGATGGGAAATGACAGATTTTTAAACGGATGCTGGATGTCAGTGCCAGTCCACATATAGCTACAGGTTACGCACCCTGTGCATTTAAAACAGCCTATTTTAGGGGCACCAAAGAACATGGAGGGAGCAGGTTTTTCAAAATTAGTAATATCACTATGGACCAGCCAATCCCTGAGATTACGACCTCTGGAATAGCTGGTGACCAGTTTTTTATCTTTAAGACTAGGTAAGTCCTTGTCACTAGTTATGATGGGCCAGAAAGTTTTGATGGCTGATTTGGCAATTTTACTGCAGGTATTGTATCTATTAGGCCAGAACATCCTATTGCTGGATTCTTTGCTACTTACTTACATGACATATGTGATCACATGTTATTGTATTATATGCACTAACTTGTATGTATATTTCTATTTTTTTCAGTTGCATTATTCCTTGTTTATGTTTTTTGTACGGGTGTCGGGTGCACTGGGTGACGTCATCCGATGTGGGACGCTTCCGGGCGGCTTCCGGCGGCTGCAGGGATTGCGTCTCAATTGGACTGTTTGGTGAAGGCATGAGCACATATAATGGTGAGTTTTTATCTGTACTTTGCCCTGAGGAAAATAAGTAAATCTTATTGAAACGTTGGCATACATTGGGCTGCCTTTGTGTGTTTCTTTGTTGGTCCTGAGTGCCGCTGCAAGTACGAGGTTGTGTGGGTGGCTACAGTGAGCTGTCCCGTTTGGCAGATGGCAACAGGCAAGATACTGGTTTCCTTATAGCGAGTGCCAGAACTAGAAACTGTGTGTGTGGTTCCTATTTGCTTATGCAAGCTGAGAGAACCGCTTATGTTCAGTGCACCCTGGATTGTACTTTACCTCATCGTCTTCATCAGAACTACTCAAGCTGTGCAGGTTTTGACCGCACTGGTGGGTTAGTGGGATTTATTCCCCGTTCTTTGCAACTGTCCTATATATTATACATAATCGTTTACTCCAGATGGAGAACACCTTTGAGAGAGTGGTGTTGGAACCTGGCAAAGTCCACTCCTATTCCGATGTGGAGGTGGACAAAATTCTATTGAAAGAGAAAGTTTTCTCCGCCCCTGAAAATACCTCTTCTACAGATCTCTACTACGAGTTATTAAACCTTAAGAAAAGAGAACTTGATTTTTATTATCACGCTGCAACTCTATCTGAGTATCACACCGAAAAGAAAATCCCTAGGGGTTTTCGGGTCAACAATATTCCGACCATAGGTCGACATAATGTCGCCTTCTGCAAAAAGTGGTGTTCAATCCTGAACAAGTGTTCTTTTGATTTGTTAGTACTTGTGGTGGAAGAATCCACTAAGGAATTGAATATTACAAAAGAAAAATTATCAGTGTTTGAGAATACACACCTAACCACTCTGCAGAACGACACAGCAGTAAAATGGATGGATAAACTCCAAGTCCAAGTCGACAATTACAAGCGGGATCTTATTAAATATAAGAAAGAAAAATTTCAGAAGGTATGCCGCGATTATGACAGCCAGAACATCTATGGTTGGTTGACCGGCAATACTCAGAGTCAGCGACGTTTTAAAGGTCGGCCTAGGTTTGGGCAGAACACCCAGTCTGGTTCCTCGAATGAGTCGGCAAACTCTGCTAGTGAAACCGACTATCGTGGTAGAGGACGCCAAAGGGGTGGCCCAAGGAACCGTTTCATCCCTTTAGCTGTGCGAACACGGCACAGCGGGCCGGCGACGGGGACCCTGTAGAAGAGGTGGACAATGGAGGCGCGTTAAGGGGACGCAAACCCCCAATCAACAAGAAGTAATCTTCAATTTATCGGTTACCCCGCTGACCCCGAGCGAACGTTCAGTTCTGTAGAAGGGGCTTAGCTTTGTACCGACCACCCGTTTTGACCCCTTTTTTGTGGAAAACAGAGACTTTTAAATTACAGCGCCAATTAAAGCTGCAAGAACATTTTGGGAACAAAGTTGTGACACCAGTGGCTGATCCTCTTCCTTCTGAGCTAGTGAAATTAGCTCCTAAATCTAAATATGATCCGCCATCGTTTAATGGCTCTATAAAATCTTTTGTACGGCTTATTGAAAATTCCATCGACACGACTGATGCCGACACTACTGCTTTTTACCCAAATCTTACCAGGTTGAGTTCGAGGCTTTACAGTCATTGAGCAATAGACGGGACATCGTCATTAGAGCCGCCGATAAAGGCGGTTCAATAGTAATCCAAGATTTGTGTGATTACAAATGCGAAATTCAACGTCAACTGGCGGATGTTACAACTTATTTACCGTTACCCTCGGACCCTACCCTTGTCTTCAAACGAGAACTTGACAATTATCTTACAGCAGCAGTGGATGCTAAAGTTATTTCTGGGAGAATTAAAAGTGTTTTGTCTTGTGAGTGTCCAAGGAGGCCGCTCCTTTACACTCTTCCGAAAGTTCACAAGAAGCTGGATAAACCCCCTGGCAGACCTATCATCTCTGCCAGGGGGTCTATTTTCCAGCCGGTATCTAGTTATCTGGACGTGTACTTACAACCCATTGTCCAGAGCTCAGAATACTTTTTACAGAATACCACTGCTTTGTTGATTGCTCTCAAGGGGTTAACCAATTTACCCCCGAATTGTTTACGGTGTAGTATAGATGTGAATGCCCTATACACCAGTATACCTCATTGTGAGGGTATTGCGGCTACACGTCGTGCGATTACCAATAATCCTCAATATCGGGGACCCGATGTTACCTTCTTTGTGATTTACTGCAAATGGTTCTTACCAAGAATTATTTCTTTTTGAACGGACAATTTTTCCTGCAGGTTACTGGCTGTGCGATGGGGTCCTCAGTGGCCCCATCGTACGCCAATATCTATATGATGTCAGTGGAGAGAAACATCTTTTTCTCAGATGAGGCAATCTCAAAAAATTTTATATATTATTCACGCTATATAGACGATATGTGTCTAATTTGGGGTGGTTCCGCGACGTCCCTTATGGAGGTCATTAGTCGTCAAAATGATAGTACCAGCCCTATCAAACTTACGTGTAATTTATCAGAAAGTCAGATTGAGTTTCTGGATGTCCGAATCTGCTTAAAGGATGGCTCTCTCTCAACTTCGCTTTTTGTGAAACCCACGGACCGCAACATGTTATTATCTCCTTCCAGTTTCCATCCGCAGTCCGTAGTGAAGGGTTTACCATACTCCCAGATGCTGCGAGTAAGCAGAATTTGCAGCTCTGAGATTGATTTAAATGTACAACTGGACAACATGATATTGAAATTTGTCGAGCGTGGCTATGACCATAAACAGCTACTGTTAACTAAGGATAGAGACTTAGCAATACCCCGCTCCAAAGCATTAAAACGTAAAAGTAGCAAAGAATCCAGCAATAGGATGTTCTGGCCTAATAGATACAATACCTGCAGTAAAATTGCCAAATCAGCCATCAAAACTTTCTGGCCCATCATAACTAGTGACAAGGACTTACCTAGTCTTAAAGATAAAAAACTGGTCACCAGCTATTCCAGAGGTCGTAATCTCAGGGATTGGCTGGTCCATAGTGATATTACTAATTTTGAAAAACCTGCTCCCTCCATGTTCTTAGGTGCCCCTAAAATAGGCTGTTTTAAATGCACAGGGTGCGTAACCTGTAGCTATATGTGGACTGGCACTGACATCCAGCATCCGTTTAAAAATCTGTCATTTTCCATCAAACATCGTGTCACCTGTTCCACCAAATATGTGGTCTATGTTTTAGTATGTCCGTGCGACAAATACTATGTCGGCAAGACGGACTGTGCTTTCAAGACACGTATGGCACAGCACCGTCTTGCTATTAGAGCAGCTGTCTTGAAGGGCAATAGCGAGCAGCCCGTAGCAAGACATTATGCTGTGAGTGGGCATTCACCAACGGCCCTTAAACATAAAATTATCGACCACATTCCACCATTGGCCAGGGGAGGTAACAGGTCCAAAGCTTTGTTACAGCGTGAAGCGCAAATGATCTTTAAATTAGATTCATTGAGCCCTAAAGGGTTAAATGAGACAATGGGTCTTAGCTGCTTCTTGTGATTTCTATAGCCATGTTTGTAGGCAACAGGTCTTGCTCTCATAGATGATTACATGACATATGTGATCACATGTTATTGTATTATTTGCACTAACTTGTATGTATATTTCTATTTTTTTCAGTTGCATTATTCCTTGTTTATGTTTTTTGTACGGGTGTCGGGTGCACTGGGTGACGTCATCCGATGTGGGACGCTTCCGGGTGGCTTCCGGCGGCTGCAGGGATTGCGTCTCAATTGGACTGTTTGGTGAAGGCATGAGCACAAATAATGGTGAGTTTTTATCTGTACTTTGCCCTGAGGAAAATAAGTAAATCTTATTGAAACGTTGGCATACATTGGGCTGCCTTTGTGTGTTTCTTTATTGGTCCTGAGTGCCGCTGCAAGTACGAAGTTATATATATATATATATATATATATATATACACATACGCCACCCTGCATACCCCCTCCCACCCTGCTTCTTTCGCCACCCTGCTTCCCCCGTCCCTACCTGAATCCTTCGCCACCCCACATCTTATGCCACTCTGCGCCTCCCCTCTGTCACACTACATCCTATGCCACCCTGCGTCCCCCCTCCCTGTATCCTCTGCCACCATGCAACCAACGCCACTCTGCGTCTCCCCTCCCTGCATCCTCCACCACTTTGCGACTCCCCTCCCTGCATTCTCTGTCACTCTGCGTTCCCCCTCCTACACTGCATCCTGTGCCACCATGTCCCCCTCACAATCTGCATCCTATGCCACCCAGAGTACGTCTCCCTCCCTTTGTACTCAGCCACCCTGCATCTCCCCTCCTAGCATTCTACGCCACCCTGAGTCCCCCCTCCCATCTGCAGCCTGAGGGTCTGGGGACATAGCCAGCAGCTCAGAGAGCCAATAGCCATGGCCCCACAGCATCAAAATGGGGCGTGGCCTCATTGAAATAGGCCACACCCTCCTCATTGCTAGGTCGCACCAACAAAAAATTCCGGCCGGGTAGATGGCGGTGCCGCTCCCTTTCAGGGGTGGCAGGCCTCGCAGCAGAAATGGCATCAGGGCCAGCAGCCCCCCCCCCCCCCCCCCCCCCCCTCAGGGCTGCCTCAATATATTTCCCGGGCTGGTTTAAATTCCCAATCCGCCCCTGCTAGGGGATCAGAGTTCAGGAGGCAGAGCAATCTGCCAACGAGTAGGCAAAACGAGGGCAGCATAGGCCAGAGTGCAGTTAAGAGCCTGGGGATTTGGGGGTTAAACGCAGATGCAATGCAGCACAGAGCAGTGTATGATTCATAGGCAGGTTAGCATGTGGTGCATCTGGGCCAATCAGCACCAAGAGGGGAGGTAGCTTAAGCGGGGTATATAGGGTCCAGCTCTGGGGTAGGAACTTCCTCTTGGAATCCGGATCTACACAGTGCAGCACGCGAAGCTAAGTACCTTTTTCCTTGTTTGTAGCCTGTATCCCTCGCTAGCTGCAATCATGTCCAGCGGCCCCAAGAGATCTGCACCACCTCCACGGTGGTTGGCAGACGCCGCCCGCCCGCTGGTCACTGTGCCAGCACGCGCCGGCGGGAGGGGAGGTAGCAGGACGGCCGCGACCGCGTCATCGCGGGTGCGCGCGCCATCTCCTGCGCCGTCTTTCACAGGGGGGCAGGTTTCCCCCACACACAGAAGCGGCTCCCCGGCTCAGCAGGGCTCTGCTGTGAGCGGGGAGCATGCAGCTTCCTCAGCGCGCACAGTGCGCCCATCAGCGAGTAGCGCTGCTGGGGACAGCGCTTTGGCGCCATCTGCTGGCGTCCTAACGCCAGGGCAGGCTGGGCAGGCTGTAATGGTCACCCCGCGCGCATCAGGCAGCGGGGTGAGTGATAGT
This sequence comes from Crinia signifera, assembly GCF_055691185.1. NCBI lineage: Eukaryota > Metazoa > Chordata > Amphibia > Anura > Myobatrachidae > Crinia > Crinia signifera. The sequence continues at coordinate 12,202,492 of NC_139220.1, forward strand.
GGGGTTTCACGCAGCGGGGGGATGGGGGGGTGCCCCCCAGGACCAGTACCCCGTTAGCACAGGGGCCAGGAAGCCCGCTACAATTCATAACAGGGGGCCCCACATGGAGCCCTCTTCGGGTGAATACAGGGGGTCAGCGCGAAGCAGGTCAGGGCCCCCTGGCTTCCCTGGCAAACATCATGGCCCCGGTAAGGGGGCCGCTCCTCCCCTTGGGCTGGGACGGTGGCCGTGGGGGCGCTTTCGCCGGCGGCCGGGTAGATGGCGGTGCCGCTCCCTTTCAGGGGTGGCAGGCCTCGCAGCAGCAATGGCATCAGGGCCAGCAGCCCTTCCCTGCGGCCCCTCAGGGTTTCGCCGGGGCTCCGGCGGGGCAGGGGGGACCCCAGGGGTTTGGCCATGCAGGTTTCGGTAAGGGCCCAGCAAGCCTATATGCAAGCCCCCTTGCAGCAGGAGCAGCATTGGGCGTTTCCCGCCCCGAATACAGGGGGGTACGCGGGGTATCCCATGCCTAACCCACAGTACGGGCCCTACGCAGGGAGCCAACCGGCCCCTTTTCCCTACTTCCCCCAAACAGCTGGGCCTGCTGGGGGGTTTCCCGGGGGGTATTTTGGGGGGGCATGGCAGGGTGCGGGTGCACCAAACCCCCAGGTCCCGGATGGGCAACAGCAGTCTTTTCAAGGGGTGGCCTATACACACCCCAACATGTACACCCAGGCTCAACAGGTCAACCAGGTTTATGCGACTGGGGGCCCGGGGAGCTCTGGTACAACAGCAGGGGGATCGGGGAGGGTGACGGGTTCAGGATATGGTCCTAACACTGCCCCTCTATCTCCCGAGGTATCCTCAGTCGGTGGTGCGAGTGTCGTCTTCGGAGGGTCGTCTCTTGAGGAAGACACAGAGCGGTCCAGGAGGGCTCCTGAATCTCGGCTAGCAACACCAGTGGCGGCTCCAGTCCCAGCCAGGGGTCCAGCACCCGCTGCCACGCGGATCGAGACCCCGGCTTCTACGTCCAGGCCAGAAGCATCTACTCCCGCAAGGCCGGTGGCCACGCCGCGGGTGGACCCCGTGGTTCAAGGCGAGGCTTCAGGAGACGGTGAGCATGATGATACTTCAGAGTGTGCATCCTCTTCCTCCCACTCGTCGGCTAGCAGTGACGAGTCTGGGTCCCCCAAGCGCCCGCGCAAGTTTGCAAAAATGGTTGCGCGAGCGGTAGCTAAGAAAGTGGGTGGCACTAAGCGGGTTAGGAAGGAGGCGGAGCAGGAATTAGTTCCCCCGGCAGGCGATATGGTCCATTGCACCAATACCGCCGTGTCTCGGGGCCTGCGTAAGGGAATAAAGGACAAAATCAAGAGGGGGAAGTTTGTCGACTTTTTCACACTGACAGTCGACATGAAAAAAGATTTTGAAGCAGCCAAGAAGGCGGGGAGCGGTAGTGAGGCGGCCTTCAAAGGCTTCCACAATTGGCTTAAAGGTTTCCTGATTTTCGCCTCATGTTACCTAAGCACACGGCCGGGTGAGCACGTGAACGTCTTGCGCTACCTGTTCCTGGTGAACAAGACGTTCACGGACTATAAGGGTCAGGCATGGCGGAATTACGACGAGAAATTCCGCCTCGCCCATGCTGGGTCCAGGGTCATGCCCATGGGCTGCAAGCTTGTGGAGATATGGCTCGAGGTCATCAGGAAGGGGCAGCATAGCTCAGATAGCTCAGGCAGGAAGCCATTTCCAGCGGCGAAACCCGGTTCCAAAGCCGGCGGCAAAGGGAAGTGCTTTGCATTTAACGAGGGCAAATGTGACAGGGGGGCCAAGTGCCGCTTCCGTCACGAATGCAGCAACTGCGGGGGGGGGGGCACCCTTCCAAATCTTGCAGGTCAGCAGGCAAGGGCGGTGACCAGGGGGACTCCGGCACTAGCGGAAAGTAAGGCCCCGTCCCCAATTGTAGTAGAAGCACTGGCCCGCAGGTTAATGGCGTACCCCAACAAGGCAGACGCACGGTTTTTATTAGATGGTTTTAGTTTCGGTTTTCCCCTCCCTATCCCCGACGGAATCAGAGTTTCCTCCATCAGGAATCTCAAGTCCGCCAGGGATTTCCCCGATGTGGTCCGCCAGAAGGTTCAGGCTGAGGTGGCCCTGGGCAGGATGGCGGGCCCCTTCCAGGGGGACCCCCTACCTGACATGTGTTTTTCCCCCCTCGGGGTGGTCCCTAAGAAGACCCCAAGTAAATACAGGTTGATACAACACCTGTCACACCCCCACGGCGCGTCAATAAACGATGCCATCCCAGACGAGTTCTGCAGTGTGCAATACCAGCTATTTGACGAGGTGCTGGACATAGTCCGGGGTTTTGGCCAGGGAGCCCTTATGGCCAAACTGGATATTGAGTCCGCGTTTAGACTCCTCCCATTACACCCCAGTTCCTTTAGGTTCATGGGTTTCAGGTTGGATGGGGGCTCTTACATTGATAAGTGCCTGCCGATGGGCTGTTCTGTCTCCTGCTCCTACTTCGAGAAATTCAGTACGTTTCTGCACTGGTGCATACAGAGCAGTACTGGATGTGCGGGCGTAGCCCATTACCTGGATGATTTTCTCTTTGTGGGACCAGGAGACGACAGCACATGCGCAAATATATTGTCCCGGGCGGTTTCCCTGCTGGCGGAGCTGGGGGTCCCCATAGCTGCAGACAAGACGGAGGGCCCCACTAGGGTCCTATCGTACTTAGGTATAGAAATAGACTCGGCCGCGGGGTGCTGCCGCCTACCTGCAGATAAGGTGACAAAGCTCCAGGGGTTAATCGTTGAGTGCTTGCAAAGGAAGAGGATACAGCTGAGACTATTGCAGTCCCTGCTAGGATCCTTTAATTTTGCCTGCCGCATCATTCCCATGGGTAGGGTATTCTGCCGCAAGCTTGAGAGGGCCACGGCGGGGGTACGGGACCCCCACCACACGGTCAGGCTGTCGCGGGAAATGCGGGACGACCTGGAAGTGTGGTCCGCATTTCTCGGGCAATTCAATAGAGAACTAATATGGCCCACAGAGCAAGAATCCAGCAAGGAACTGCAGCTCTTCACAGATGCTGCTGGCTCCACGGGATTTGGAGCTTATTTCCAAGGGGAATGGTGTGTCTCGCGGTGGCCGCAGTCATGGATTGACAGGGGTTTCACGGTCAATCTTTTACTGTTGGAGCTGTTTCCCATTATAGTATCGGTGCAGTTATGGGCAGCAGGATTGGCGAATCGGAACATAGTGTTCTGGTGCGACAACCTGGAGGTGGTTCATGCTATCAACAATCAGAGGTCGTCTTCCCCGGAGGCACTTAGGTTACTACGTTACCTCGTGCTCCATTGCCTGAGGAACAACATTCATTTCCGGGCTAGACATGTCCCCGGCATAGAGAACACTATTGCTGACGCCCTGTCTAGGTTTCAGTTTACAAAGTTTCGGGAGCTGGCTCCTGAAGCGTCACCCCTGGGGCTTAGGTGTCCAAATCTTGTATGGCAGATCATAGAATCGGCATGACGAGTTTGGCACTGCTGTCACTGGCGCCCTCCACCCGCAGGGCTTACACGGCGGCCTGGAGGGACTGGGAGGAGTTTCAGTCGGCACCGGACGCTTGCGGTAAGTCGGTTGAGGACCGGTTGCTCGCATTTGTCTGGGGCCATTACATAAGGGGCAGGTCAAAGTCGGCTATGGCGGCGGCTTTGGCAAGTTTCGCTTTCCACGCCCGTCTGAGAGGGGAGCGGGATCCCACAGGGTCGTTTATTTTGACTAAAGCTTTAAGGGGCTGGGCTAAGCAGCGGCCAGTGCCTCCTGACACTCGGCGGCCGATAGATGAGCGCATGCTAGGGGAATTAGTAGCCTGTCTGGATAAAGTGGCTGATAGCGCTTTCGAGGCTGCGCTGCTGAAGGTCGCTTTTTCATTCGCCTTCTTTGGGGCATTCAGGATCGGAGAATTAGTAGCTGCGAGTAAAAAGTCCCAGTCTGGTCTCCGGTCTGAGGACGTGGTTCTCCATGAGGACCATGTCCTGTGTAGGATTCAGAGATCCAAAACTGACCAGTTGGGGAGGGGCAGTTGGGCTACCCTGCGAGCCAGTGTGGACCAAGCCATTTGTCCCGTAGCATTGAGCAGGGACTATGTGTCCCGCAGGCCGGTTTCAGCCATGCAGTTTTTGGTGCACACAGATGGCGTGCCCCTCACCCGGTTTCAGTTCGGGGCTGTATTTCGGCGGTGCTTGACCGAATTAGGCCTGCGGGCGCAAGACTACGGGACACACTCTTTTCGCATAGGGGCTGCAACGTGCGCAGCGGCGGCGGGGATCCACCTTCTGCCATACAGAGGGTCGGGAGGTGGAAGTCATCGGCTTATAAGAGATATGTAAGATTAGATAAGATAGATAAGGTAGATAAGTGGTAGTATGCGCCTGTTGCGCCAGCCCAAAAACGCAAGTTTACAATCGGTTCTGGAACGGCTAGCGTTCTGGAATCGACGGTGTGGAGTGAATTTTTTACTTTTTCCTTCGAGGTGGAACTAATTCAATTCGGCTGTCACCAAAGTTCACCGGAGGTTTTTTAAGTTTTTCACCTTCATTTGGGCTGTATCATGTATTCCGGTTGTGTTACAGTATATATTACATTGATGTTAACGTTAGGTTTCTTCTTTTTCAGCCCCTTCCTTTTCCTCACCACCTCGGGGGATAGTTTGGGTCGTGGGTCACTCTTATATTTTTTGGGCGGCCAGGCATCCCATGGCCACCAAGGCGTCAGGCCTAATCCGAGCCGACTCAGTTCAGTGGTTTGGGGTTAGGGGACTTCAGTGGGGTGGGCTTTATAGCCTCCTGGTTAACAAGGCCCGCAGCTCAGGGCGCCCCGACACACTGATAATACACCTAGGGGGCAACGACCTGGTTAGAAATAAGGGCCTTTCCCTCATTTGCAGCATAACTGCGGACCTAGAGCGCATTGCGGCCCTTTGGCCAGGTGTGTTGATAGTGTGGTCCGACATTGTCCCCCGGCTTCAGTGGCGGGGCTGCAGGAATGCAGTTGCCATGGATAGGGCAAGGCGGAAGGTTAACCATGCTGTTTCCCGGAGGGTACACGCCATACGGCACAGTACGGCACCCCACGATAGTCAGGGAGTCGGCCCATCTCTTTAGGTCTGACGAGGTTCACCTGTCTGACGCGGGCATGGAGGTTTTCCTGGGTGACATCTTTTCTTGCGTAACTCAGCAATAGTTAGGCATGTAGGTCTAGTTGAGGGGTGGCGGGCCTGGTCCCGGGCGACCTTGTGTTATGTCTGGGGAACCTCGGCAGTGGCGAGAAGGCGCTCTTGACCAGCAGTCGGGTGAGGTGTCAGGTGGTCACCGTGCGGTATTACCCCCCCTTGCCAGGACGGTGGGCGAGTCCCGAACTGAGCGGGGACGGTGGGCACTTCCTTGAGGTGTCCGCGCCCTACCTTAGAGGGGGCGGGGAGCCGTCACGGTGCAGGCTGTACCTTACGTAAGGGGTGTGTTTGTTAGATTGGAGCGATGCAATCGCTGCCATTGGCATACACCTCTGACTGGTGCTGGTCTCAAGTGCTTTCTTGGCCATCCCTTTGATAGACTAACAAGGGTCATACCACCTAAATAAATAACTTGACCAATTTAAACTTATGCCATGGTTGTCTGAGTCTTATTTTTAGATAAGGTGTCCGCGTGAATTATTTCTAGGAAGTAATGTAAGGGTAACAACACAAGGTAACCAACATAATCCATTGGGCGCCTTATATAAAACTACATACAGGTGTGTGGAGCTGGAGCAGTAACCAGCTGCTGGAAGGCTGATATCTCTGGTTCTGGGTACAGTAGAGACAAGCTACTAGTGTCCATCAAAGGGGGGGAGTCCCAGATTTTGGAATATATCCTCAGAAAAACTCTAAGTCAGACAGAACCTGAAATATCTGACTGGAAAGAGCAATTAACAAGCTTGGATGGGGACCACTGCTTTGAAGTCAGATATCTCCGGTTCCCAAGGGCCGATTTTTAAAATTCTTGTACCCATGGAAAGAGGGGACCCTCAGCTTTCAGCCTAGGCCACTTAGACTCTTGGGGGGGGGTTTCTGGGTACTCAGAAACCCCCCCTGCGTGCGCTACTGCATGTTACACAGCAAAGACACAGCTACTCACCAGACTCACCAGACACACCAGGTGAGCGCCCCCCACCTCCATACCTCCCAACATGACCCTCTCCAAGAGGGACAGAATGCTCTGTTTGTGGACTTCCATCTTAATTTATAATTGTCATCACCTGTTTTAAACAGGGTAATTGATAAGAAAGGTGTTTAAGCACAGGTGATGGTAACCCATAAATTAAGAAGAAAGTCCAGAAACAGAGCAATGTGTCCCTCCTGGAGAGGGTCATGTTGGGAGGTATGCACCTCCCTCCCTCCCCCCCCCCCCCCCATTCACGGCATCCCCACGATTAAATGGCACATGCAAAACACTGACATGGCTATGGCCGACAATGAAAAAGGTTGACAAGATTTATTTTTCACTTTTTCAATGTTTACATATTCATTCTCATGTGTCGACACTTATGTCAACATTTATATGTGTTGACCTTTCTGTGTTGATTTTTTCTTGTGGCGATTCGCGGCACCCCCCGCGACCCCCCTCCCGCGATTTGCAGCACACCCCCCGCAATTCGCGGCACCCCCGATGACTCCCGCGATTCGCGGCCCCACCCCGTGACACACCCCCCTCCTGCGATTAGCGGCACCCTGCAACCCCCCCTCCCACGATTCGCGCCAACCCCCTGGGCCCCCCCCTTCCGTGGTTCACTGTGCCCCCCACGACCCCCCCTACCACGGTTCACGGTGCCCCCCATGACCCCCCCTACCGCGATTCCCCACCCCTGACCCCCCCTCCTGTCATTGCGGCAACCCCCCGCCACCCACCCTCCCGCGATTCACTGCAACCCCCCACGCCCCCCCATCCCACGATTCGAGGCACCCACCCACCCCCCCCCCCGCGACCCCCCCTCCCGCAATTCACGGCATCCACCCACGACCCCTCCTCCCGTGATTCGCGGACACCCCTCACCTCCTCCCTCCCCCACCCAACCCCGCGCGCATGATTCACGGCAACCCCAGGATTAAATGGCACATGCAAAACACTGGCACGGCTATGGTCGACAATGAAAAAGGTTGACATGAGTTTTTGAAGATTTATTTTTCTTTTTTTGAATGTTTTCATATTCATTCTCATGTGTCGACATGGACACCGATGAAGTGCCACACTTATGTCAACATTTACATGTGTTGAACTTTCTGTGTTGATTTTTTCTTGTAGCAATTTTTTTCCAGTGACAACTATGAACTATGTGCACGTCAACCTACACATCATCAACCAATTCTTTGTATAATATATACTGTAACACCTGTTCTGGTTTACTGTAGGTGTTTTAAGTCAGACCTTTTACTGCTACTATTACTGTTTATGTAAATGCATTCAGAATGACAGCAACATCCTACCAACCTTCTACAAGAATATATAACCAACTAGGTGATTCATCGCGCCCCGTCCCACAAATCGCGCACCCCCCGCGCACCCCCCTTCCCGCGATTCGCAACCCCCCCTCGCGCAATTCACGCCCCCTCCCACGCTTGCGGACCCCCGCCCTCTCCCGCAATTCGCCGACACCTGCGCACCCTCCCTCCCTTGATTCACGGCACCCCCCGCGCAACTCCCGCAATTCACGGCACCCCTAAGCCCCTCTTTAGTCCCCCGTATACTCACACACCCCTATCACTACCCAGCTTCCTGCTCTCCTGAACTGTAACTTCCACCACTGGGGAGTCGCTGATGCTCTTTTGCCCACATGCCCCTATCATGCCTCATAGCCCAGCCTCCTGCTCTCATGCACCTGAACTCCCACCCAGTAGGAGGAGACACTAAGGGCCACCATCCTGTACTGCCACGCTGGACCCTCACCCACTGGCAGAAGCAGCACAGTATCTCCCACCCTCCTCTTTAGTCCCCCTTATGCCCACACACCCCTATCACTACCCAGCCTCCTGTCTTCCTGTGTCGTGACCTCCGCCAGTGGGGAGCCGCTGACTCAGAAATACCCTACTATACTATTGCACACACACACCTAAACAACATGCACACACAGCCCCCCCACAAATGTCACTGTACCATCCACACTATCAATGTACATCTTACTCTGTAACCGCTTTTTAATTAAACAAAACAATACACACCCCCTTCCACATCATATGCTCTCTATTTAACACATTTCACCTATAACTCAAGTTGCAATACAGGCATCTTTCATACAATTCTAACCATATTTCTCACAATACAAACATTCACAAATTAAGGGGGCGCAGCCCCTTACGACGGTGTGAAGAGCGCCAGTAGGGCGCGATGAATCACCTAGGGCGAAATGTAATAGGGTGCGTTTTTTTAGACTAAAAAAAAATCGCACCAAATCGCACCTTTAAAAATCGCGTTTTTTGCCGCGAATTCGCATATGTAATGAGATGCGAATTAGCGGCAAAAAATGCGATTTGCCGCGATTTCCAGTCATGAAAATGTGCGCATTTTCAGTCATGAAAATGTGCGCATTTTCATATATGCGATTTTGGGTAAAAAAATAAAATTAAAAAAAAAACGGCGTGGGGTCCCCCCTCCAGAGCATAACCAGCCCCGGGCTGAAAGAGCCGGTCCTGGTTTCATAAAATCACAGGAACAAACAAGTTGGGGTTCCGTGCATTTTATAAAACCAGCACCAGGCTCAAGGGCCGGTCCTGGTTCCCAAAATACGGGGGACAAAATGACTAGGGGTCCCCCGTATTTCAAGAACCAGCACCGGGCCCAACCAGCCAGCAGGGTAATGCCACAGCCGGGGGGAGACTTTTTATACAAGTCCCCCCGGCCAAAGCATTTAGCCCTCTGACCGGTCAGCATGGGCAGGGGTCCTGGGGGAGTGGGGACCCCCCCAAAGAAGGGGTCCCCCCCCTCCAGAACTTACAAGCCCATGCTGAAGCCCGGGGCTGTCCTCGATGCCCCTGGGCGGTGGGCATCGAGCTGATATTTGGTGTAAAAAAATAGATAAACTATTGTTTTTTACTGTGGCACTACAAGTGCCAGCAAGCCTCCCCAGCAAGCTGGGACTTGGAGAACCACAAGTCCCAGCCTGCTGGGCATTAAAGGGCCCGCTGGCACTTGTAGTTCCACAGTTAAAAAAATAGTGCACAAAACACACTGACACACATTTTAAATAAAACTTTAATACACACATTACACACATACTAATACTTACCTATCTTCTTCCCGTAGGTAGCCCTGGTCCTGATGTCCTCCGGTCCTGTGTCGGCGTTCCTCTTCATGTCGACGTCCTTCTTGAAGTCGACGTCCCTGTCGGTGATGGCGTCCGGTGTCCGGGTCCGACGAAATCCATGGAGGAAGCTGTGGAAGGAAACCATACTCACCTGTCCCAGCGCGACGTAGTCCAGGTAAGGGTCTTGGAAAAAAAACAAACCGACACCCGAATCCAGCCGGACAGAGAGCCGCACGGTGTTTACATTGTGCGGCTCCGCCTCCCGAATGCCGCTATTGGCCGCCTTGCGGCCTAGCGGCCAATCAGGAGCCGCTAGGCCGCAAGGCGGCCAATAGCGGCATTCGGGAGGCGGAGCCGCACGATGTAAACAAACACACGTGCGTCTCCGTCAGTCCGGTCTGGTTTCGGGGTGTTCGGTTTGTTTTTTTTCCAAGACCCTTACCTGGACTACGTCGCGCTGGGACAGGTGAGTATGGTTTCCTTCCACAGCTTCCTCCATGGATTTCGTCGGACCCGGACACCGGACGCCATCACCGACAGGGACGTCGACTTCAAGAAGGACGTCGACATGAAGAGGAACGCCGACACAGGACCGGAGGACATCAGGACCAGGGCTACCTACGGGAAGAAGATAGGTAAGTATTAGTATGTGTGTAATGTGTGTATTAAAGTTTTATTTAAAATGTGTGTCAGTGTGTTTTGTGCACTATTTTTTTAACTGTGGAACTACAAGTGCCAGCGGGCCCTTTAATGCCCAGCAGGCTGGGACTTGTGGTTCTCCAAGTCCCAGCTTGCTGGGGAGGCTTGCTGGCACTTGTAGTGCCACAGTAAAAAACAATAGTTTATCTATTTTTTTACACCAAATATCAGCTCGATGCCCACCGCCCAGGGGCATCGAGGACAGCCCCGGGCTTCAGCATGGGCTGGTAAGTTCTGGAGGGGGGGGACCCCTTCTTTGGGGGGGTCCCCACTCCCCCAGGACCCCTGCCCATGCTGACCGGTCAGAGGGCTAAATGCTTTGGCCGGGGGGACTTGTATAAAAAGTCTCCCCCCGGCTGTGGCATTACCCTGCTGGCTGGTTGGGCCCGGTGCTGGTTCTTGAAATACGGGGGACCCCTAGTCATTTTGTCCCCCGTATTTTGGGAACCAGGACCGGCCCTTGAGCCTGGTGCTGGTTTTATAAAATGCACGGAACCCCAACTTGTTTGTTCCTGTGATTTTATGAAACCAGGACCGGCTCTTTCAGCCCGGGGCTGGTTATGCTCTGGAGGGGGGACCCCACGCCGTTTTTTTTTTTTTTACTTTAACTTTTAGCCTTTTTTTGGACAGAACCATGCACAGATCACACAGATTTGTGCATGGTTCTGTAAAAATCGCCAGCAAGAAGCTGGTCTATTTTTTTTGCGTTTTTGGTAAGGTCCCATATGCGACTTTAGAACTCGCATCCTATTACATATGCGAGTTCTATAGTTTCCTATGGGAAAACATCTGGATGCGATTTCAGTGTGACTGAAAATCGCATCTTTAAAATGTGCGATTTCGCGGTAAAAAGTGCGCTTTTTACCGCGATTTTTAACCTATTAAATGTGCGATTTTCGGAAAATGTGCGATTTCGGCCGTTTTTGACCAAAAATCGCACATGTCTAAAAAATCGCACTCTATTACATTTCGCCCCTAGTGTTTTCATATTCATTCTCATGTGTCGACACGGACACCAATGAAGTGCCACACTTATGTCAACATTTACATGTGTTGACCTTTCTGTGTTGATTTTTTGTTGTGGCAATTCGCGGCACCCCCCGCGACCCCCCTCCCGCGACCCCCTCCCGCGATTTGCAGCACACCCCCCGCAATTCGCGGCACCCCCGGTGACTCCCGCAATTTGCGGCCCCACCCCGTGACACCCCCCTCCTGCAATTCGCGGCACCCCGCGACCCCCCCTCCCACGATTCGCGCCAACCCCCCGGGCCCCCCCTCCCGAGGTTCACGGTGCCCCCCACGACCCCCCCTACCGCGATTCCCCACCCCTGACCCCCCTCCTGTCATTGCGGCAACCCCCCCGCCCCCGTGACCCACCCTCCCGCGATTCACTGCAACCCCCCGCGCCCCCCCATCCCATGATTCGCGGCACCCCACACCCCCCCCCCCCCCTGCGACCCCCCCTCCCGCAATTCACGGCATCCACCCACGACCCCTCCTCCCATGATTCGCGGACACCTCTCACCTCCTGCCCCCCCACCCCGCGCATGATTCACGGCAACCCCAGGATTAAATGGCACATGCAAAACACTGGCACGGCTATGGTCGACATTGAAAAAGGTTGACATGAGTTTTTGAAGATTTATTTGTCTTTTTTTGAATGTTTTCATATTCATTCTCATGTGTCGACATGGACACCGATGAAGTGCCACACTTATGTCAACATTTACATGTGTTAAACTTTCTGTGTTTCTTGTGGCAATTTTTGTTCCAGTGACAACTATGTTCACGTCAACCTAGACATCACCAACCAATTCTTTGTATAATATATAACACCTGTTCTGTTTTACTGTAGGTGTTTTAAGTCAGACCTTTTACTGCTTACTATTACTGTTTATGTAAATGCATTCTGAATGACAGCAACATCCTACCATCCTTCTACAAGAATATATAACCAACTAGGTGATTTATCGCGCCCTGTGCCCCCCTCCCGCAATTCACGGACCCCCCGCGCACCCCCA